>NW_022195271.1:0-600000 GCF_008641045.1 Pistacia vera
GAGACTGATTTTATGGTTGTTTAATTTTGGGATTTTATGTTGTTAAAGTGTTTGGAAAAAATCTCCTTATTTGTCTAAGTTCAATGGAATGGTACTTCAGGAGATGTGTGCCCATGAGAAGCTTCCACTCATTGGCTATGCTGATGATCCTTTGACTGGGGAACTGAATTTTTAGAGAATTTTGAGCTTCAAGGCGACATTATCTTGTTGATCTTTTGTTATGGAAATATGCCATTTGGATAATTTGCTACTTAGCACCATGATAGAACCACAACGTTGCAGGTCCTTTCTATTATTGTATGGAAATCTTTATTAAAATAGGGAAGCATCTTGGTGTCTTTGGATTCAACATTATATTTCCAATTAGGGATTTATTCTATGTTTTGTTAAGGGAGTACTGATTGAACATTGCTGCAATGATTGGAGCTATTAACTGAGCTGATTGTTTGATAGTACCATTGCATGGCAGACCTTGAAGTGGTATTATGATATGCCAATTTGTCCAGAGAATGCTTAGTACCATATGGATTAGAGAATGACTTAAGGTTCTATAAAAGGGTTAACAGGAAATAGCCAATGAAAAATCTTCAATTTCTGTCCAAAATATTATGATTGAGAAGAACATATTGCTTGTCAATTTTTTACCTTTACAGCATGAAGGCTTTAATCTCATAACTTGCATTAGTAGTCTAGGACTATGAGAGTTGATATTCTGACTTCTGTTTTGTCCTTGAAAGTCATCTATCTAGAAACAACTAACAAATTGCCATCTGAATAGCCTTAATTAGATGCTGGTCAGATAGTCCAACAAATTATGAATCATAAGATATTTGTTGATGGAATATGCTCTATTTTTCAACTGGTAGAAATTTAGAATTTCAATGGTTATATTTTTCTAATTATCTTCTTATATATAGTTTTAGCTTGTTGGTGATAACAAACCCCGTTATTTCCTTATATGTTTGGCCTTTTCCAGTCAGCTAATGATTCAATGACAATGCAGCCTAGATCGTTGATGATGGATTTTCAGTTAAAGATGTTATTGGGAGATTTTAGATGCCACAGTGATGAGATTCTTGCCACTGCATGTCTTCAATTGAAAATAGACTTTAATAAAACATTAATGAGAATAAAAGGAAAAAAAAAAATGTCTATTCAATTAAACAATGCAAGTTATGGTTTCTTGATTAGTGCCTTATCTATTTTTTATGAAGCAGCCAATAAGCCTTACCATGCTGCATGCTTGATAAAAGCTTACCATCCTGTTGCCAAACTTTTACCAGCTGCTTCATAAAACCGTACCATCCTATAAATTTAGTCACAAAATTGGTGGAATACTAAAACTACATACCTAAAATCTCTTCTATATTTTCTAGCTGCTTTTAAATTATTAGACTATTTTACTTCACAGTGGATATTATTATACTCGGGTTTCTGAGTGTTACATTGGCACCATACATCTTTGTCTCATATCAATAGCATGTCTGTAAAAGTTGATATTAAGAATTTATATCTCCTTGTCCCTTTGCTTAATTCAACAATCTGATGTTGGGGTCCTGTTTCTTCTAGAAATTTATTAATTTATGTGGGAGTGAAGATTCTTCGGGTACACTATTGATTGCTTGGTTGCAAGTTCTTTAGGTGTAAGGCTTCTTTATACTTTCATATGGGTACTGATAAAGCTGTACTTGATATAATGGCTTTGGCCGCTGTTTTTTTTATTGTCACCCTCTAATGATTCTTTATATATAGATATATATTGATTGTAAGTGCATTTGCAAAATTTATTAAAAAATGCTTATCACTAACAATCCTGATGATATAATATTCTTTCCATGTCTGTTCACCTTTAACCATTATTTTTCTCATCATTCTTCTTATTATGTCTTTCTTTCTACTAGTCTAGTACATAGATTGCATGGTATTTATTGAATATGTAAACACAGTTTATAATATATAGAACATTTTGTGAACTAATCATGGAACTTAAGTACCCTTTGGGTCTGATATTTGAAACTTAAGTCTGAACACATTTTTTTCCTTAAGTATGGATGCATTGAAAATGTTTTTAACTTAACAGCTCAGTGTAAACTGTGGTTTATTCGTGTATACCTGGTTGTCATGTTCCAGTGAACTGAGTTTTAAGGTTGAATTTTGTATCACTAGAATGTGTCTGGTTTGAAACAACCATTTATGACCTATTGTGTTACAGCTTTCTTGTCTGTTGCAGGAGAATCCTAATAAGCTCAAACTGCAAACTCCAGTCAAAATTACCAGAAAATTGAATGACTCAGTATGTAAGAAGGGGTTAGCAAAAGACATTTTGGATTCTGTTACTATCCACAGAAAGAAACAAGATCTGAAACGCTTATCTCCTCAGAAGAGGCACAAAGTTGTTCAAACAACGAAACTGATTACAGAGCATCAGGAATCAGTGGTTCCTGTTCGTGGCATTCTGAAGAATCATAAAAAAGATGTTCCCGTGCAGACTGCCTCGATTTGCGGCATTCAGGGTGGCAGTCAGGTGAATCCTTGTGGCGTTCAACATTCAGACAGGCATGTCAGATTTTCTGGTAAGGATGACATACTTGGACCAAGCAAGAGAAGTGTTTCTTCTTTTGAGAACAACATTTTCAAGTTATATTCAGATTCCATAACTTCTTCATCAGAAAAGGACAGGTCAACTGGAAGTGAGGATGAATTAGCTACCTTAAATGGTATCGATGGTGATGTTGTGTCAATTAGCATAGAACATGGAACTGGTGTGCAACCTATGATTGAAAAGGACTTGTTCCCTCTCACTCATGATTGTGTTGATATACCAAATTTTCAGAGGGCACACATTACTTCTCAAGAAAAATTAAAGCTTTTATCAGACAAATCTGTGCCCCTATGTCAAGTTCCATTATGTGAAGATAATCTGTGTATGTTTGATCGAGGAAACCGATTAACTTCTTATGGACCTCCATATGCTGGTACTCCTAAACTTCTTTCTGCATTAAACAAAGTATGTAATCCATGTGTAAATCCTCAATTACGTGGTAGTGTTTCTAGAGCATCCAATTCCAGTGCAAAGTTCATTGATTATTTTGAGAATAATTCCCATGGAGTTGCTGAAATGAGTTCGATGGCAAATATGCAGCAAATTCCTCAGTCTTCATCAACAGGTTTTACTTTTAGTGAAAGTGCTAAACTGAGGCTTCCGTCTCTTGCCGAAAATATGACTGGCCATGCTATGCAGTATCCACCATGTTCTGATCTGTCTACTATGGAACTTAGGAGTAGTTTATGTCCCTTTCCAGAGTGGAAGCAAAGAGCAGTTTCCTTCAGACAGAACTGCATGAGTGAGGAATTTTTCAGTTTGCCTCTCAATTCTCAAGGTGAACTTATCCAGGCATCAAATGGTAAAGGATGTTTCAACCAGTTAAATATGTCAAATTTGGAAGCTGGTTCTTCCAGTGGCTTACCTGTGCTCAATTATGAACTTCAAAGAAATATGGGAGATTGCTCCAGCACCTTGAAAGAAAGACATTATGTCGAGAGATTCCTTCCAAAAGATCAGTTAAATTTGTTTCCTGGGGACAATTATGTGAAAGAGAACCCTAATTGGCATTTACCAGCTAGATTAGGTGTTACTGAATCAACAATCACTGCAGATGAAGTCTACAGGCGAAATTCCGGGAATGGAAGCAACCACTCTATCCCCTTTTTGGATTCGGGCCAAAACCTGATGAACATGTCTTTGGATAGATTCAGGCAGTATGACCAGGTTCAGAATCAAGACGGCGTTGGGGTTATTCATCCAAAGGAAAATTCAGATCAGATGTTGCTAAATAGGACCCAGCTGACAATGCGATTAATGGGTAAAGATGTTGCTATTGGTAGAAGTAGCAAAGAGATGCAAGGATTTCCGGATGGAAAGGTATGGACTGAAAAGGAAGTCATATCAGAGCATCGTACTTCAAGCTCTGGCCTGGAAAATTTGTCTGTCAAGAGCCATTTTCAGGATTGGCTAAATCCGGTATCAGGAAAACCAAATCAGCTGTTAGAAATCCAAAGCAATCAGGCCCCACAAAGTAACACTATGATGGGAGGTCCAGATTCTATTTTTTTCCACCCATACATCTACTGGTAAACTAATCCACCGTCTGAGAATGGCACCCTTACCAACAATAGAAACCATAGTTCTAAATTGCACCATATTGCTAATCCCTTTCCTTTCCGTGAAGTGTTGAACTTGACTGGCAATTTGGAAGAACCCTTTATACCTGGACCTGATACTTTAAGAGTCAGCTCTCATGCTGGATCTGCTCCTCACATTAACTGCCATATGGATTGGAGTCCTGCTGAATTCAACTACAAGCAAAATCCCCCTCAAGCTACAAAATCAGTTTTCAACTTTCCTTTCTTGCACCCAGATTGTGTTGAACCTGTCCAACCATCTTGGTTTCAGAGCTCCTCTAAGAGCCTGGCTCCATGGTTGTTACAGACGGCACAAGTAAAGACACCTGTTGCTGGTAGTCAGCCTTTTGCTGGTTTTGATGGGAAATATCATCCCCATACAGCTGAACCTAATCTTCCTGCTACCCCATCAGTGCATCAGTCACCTGTAGCTTATCCTTACAATGCAATGACCTCTCAGACGCACATGCAGAGTTCACTTGGTCCAGTAGCTGTAGTTCGCCCTTCTTTTGTTTCAGCCCTCTCAGGAACTCAACCAGTCTCTTCCATGAACATGAGCTACAGAAACAGAAACAAGGCCAAAGACAGAATGCAGTCAAAAGCTTTAGGCATTAAAAGCCTCAATCATTGCCAGAAAACCAAGAAGAGGCCTGCATATAAAGATGGCTATTCAACAAATGCTACTAAGATTTCTAATTTAGTAATTCAAGAAGATGTAAGTGCTGTGACAGAGTTTACAAGAGAAGATTATGGTAGGAATATTCAATGTAATGCAGGAGCTTCTGAACCCACTTCTAATAAGGACCGAGCAAGCAGTTCAGGATGTAACCCACTGGAAGTACAAGAAGATGTATATTCTATGACAGGGTTGGCTAGAGACAATTTTATTCAGGATATACAATATAATGACGGATCCATAGAACTCAATTCGGAATGTGTTGGAGCAAGCGGAGTGGGATGTGTTCCAAATGAGAGTCTGAAAATTGAAGTTAGAACTTCACTTGGCATTGATTCTTCTAAAGTGGACGGAATAGCAAGATCAGGTCCTATTAAACTAAGTGCGGGAGCAAAGTACATCCTGAAACCGAGTCAAAATATGGACCAAGACAACTCCAGACTGGTCCATTCAACTATTCCTTTTGCTACAGTGCCTGACTCTAATAACCTCTCTGAGTCTCAGAAAAAATCAATTAAGGTTTACAGGTTTTAGAAGTATATCTTCCTTTGGCTTCTTCTTTTGTTTTTCTCCTCTCATGCTTGCTTATGCCACTTTAATGAAGCAGGATTCCTTCTCTTGGTCAAGCAAAAGACTGTTCGTATCTGGTTGCTTCTGGGATTTGGGTGTCTGAGCTCGAAGATAAAAGTTGAAGTCCAGTATTTAGGCTTTTTGCTGCTACTTTAAACATGTGGTATTATGTTACCGTGTTTTATATTCATCAAGTTTTATTAGAGAGATCTGTCTCTAGGTTATACTTCTAAATTTTGTTCTTAAGCTGTTTATCCAGGCACACAAGTCATGCTTATTTTCATTCCAAATGACTTGACTTGCTGTTTTCAATATTTAGCCGGCTGAAACTTTCATCTTCTAAGCATATATTGTTGGTGAGATGATTTTTTTGGCTACTGTGTGCATATGATTAATGAATTTCAGGATCTATTTTGCTTTTATCAGGCGATTTATTATAAAGTTATACTGTCTTGGCCCCCAAAAAAATTAGTTATATGGCAGGTTTTGATGGTTTGCTAACTTATAATTTGAATTCCCGTACCAACATTGTGAATTTTTGTTGACATTAGCTAGCTGCAAAGGAAAGGATCAGATTAGAAGTTACAAGGCATATCTAGATCTAGAGCCTAATTGATATTCCAATGGAACGGCAAATGCTATAACCGTGCCACGGTCCCAAAAAAAAAAAGAAAAAGGAAAAAAAGATCTACGCTATCAATGCATTCGGTTACGAGCAAATCAAGCCAATTCTTATTCGGAGGATGTGTGGAATTAAAATGGATACATATTAAGATTTTTTAAAGTTAAATATTTCATGAGAAAGTTTAAAATGCAAGATGAAGAGATACTCTAATTTGATTGCATGGTGTGGTTGGCCTAATTTTTCTAAGTTCCCGCCACAATGGCACAATGCAACATAAAAACAGATTAAATCATCCATATCTCCCAAAGCTCCTATGATAGTAATCATCGTCTATGCTACACATGATTTGAGAATAATTCCATTAATCACTTCAACTTTAGCTACTTTTTCAAACAGCAGAAGATACGGCGAATGACAGGATCTGTTGGTGCGAATCAAGTTATATCATCTGCATTAAATCAATACGGAGTAGCCAATCATCTGCTTGGTTGATTTATGTAGGTTAACGGTGAATTAGTGTTGGAGTTGTGGACTATTTTAGCATTAATGGGTTACACTGACGTATTTAGAGGTTCTGCTATAGGATTTCTTTAAGTTATTAAGTTGAGTTTAGAAATATGAATCCTTGTAAAACTAAGTTTTGTCACTTTAAATCAAGTATATAAACATATTTTCTTCTTGTTATGAGTGTGATAGTAATTATAGGGTAATTTATTTATTGTAAACGAGATAGGTGAGAGAGTATTACAATAATATTAACTTGATTAGACGTAGATTATATTGGATGAACTAAAATAAATCATTATGTTATTGTCACTCTATTTACTATCTGTGATTTGTTTTATTGTTAATTTGTTCTTTCAGCTTTCTCATTTTCGTTGAATTAGTATATACAGAGGTTAGAGGATAGTATCACTATCACACAATTCGATCAAAGGTCTACAAGGCTAGAGCCACATTAATTTATATATAGCTGCCACAATGGAGCGAAGATGCTGGCCACTTTCAATTTTGTAGCTGTCCGATTTCAGAAGTACTGCCTGCGCTGACCATCTACACTACAAACCTGTGAGCACGTTAGATAGACTTTAAAACTCAACCAGTTTAGGGTCCATCTTTTCCACTTAATCTTCTCTTCCGTAATAGATAAAAACAAACTTAAAAATAACTGTTTCACTTACGTTGAAAGATCTCTGAACTTTTTTATTTTTTTTTTTCTTTTGGTTTTTTAACAGGTATAGATATATTGTTGGGGTTTTGTACAGAAGGCTACACATTGGAGCCTACTAACAGCCGGTAATTTATATATTCTCACAACTGTTTAACCTAATAATTCGCTTCTTCCATCTACTCAGAGCCTAGTTCAAGTTGATAAAATTAATACATTTATATAGTCTTTAAAACTGCTTCAGTACGAGTATATAGAACTGGTGATGTTTGATTTTGACATCAACTATTCACGTAATAAATACTGAGTGAGCAGAAGTCAACGTGATTGGGGGTATTTGATTAAGGGGTGAAGAACAATGTTTAAAGTAGGGATACTTAAAAAGCGAGTCCTACATCCACTGGTATTATATAATATATAATAACATGTCGCGTTCAACGAGCTGATTTATAGCTTGGAGAATACAAGTGATTACAAGAGAGAGAGTATGCTATTTCAGAGAAAAATTAGCCAATTCCACAAACGGGGAGGAGCCCTCTATTTTAGTGGGATGAACTGAGGTAATGATTACTAAATCTGTGAGTGGGTCAGATTGCCGTGCAAATCTTTCTTTTGGTTCTTTAACAGGTATAGATATATTGTTGGGGTTTTGTACAGAAGGCTACACATTGGAGCCTACTAACAGCCGGTAATTTATATATTCTCACAACTGTTTAACCTAATAATTCGCTTCCTCCATCTATTCAGAGCCTAGTTCAAGTTGATAAAATTAATACATTTATATTTATTCCTTAAAACTGCTTCACTACGAGTATATAGAATCAAATTTATATTGTGATTGTTTTGAGTGATCTTAATTAAGAATTCACAACCACCGAACTTCCTGCAACCATTATTTATATAATCTTTGCAAAGCCATCAGCCGTCGCTTCCCAGTTTGTGACTAAAATGCTTATCCTAAATGTGGAATAAGTTCTTGACTTGATATTAATTATAAGACTATTCCAAGATATGATGTTTCATTGATAAAGAATATGAATGTATATAATTCACAATTTCATAGTTAACAGCAGGAGCTAATTGATTGTACAATCAAACATTTTATTTGAGGATCATATCTGAGTTGAGACATCATCAGAACACAGTTAGCCCATATCTGTTCTTGTAAATATATATCCTTCGATATGTTTTACACTTGCATGTATACACAATTTGCACAAACGAATTCGAGTGAAATAGTAAGCAAATAGAAAATCATAATTCAGAGATCTTCTAAGTTCTCAATGCTTCTTTGCTTCCTTTTCAGCCTGCAAAATCCATGAACTCAAATTAATTAGAGAGAGAGAGAGAGAGAGAGAGAGAGAGAGAGAGAGAGAGCATATTGATAGTACATGTCTTAATTAAATTATATTCATACCGCTTTGATAGCCCGTTCAAGAGCTTCCCATCCATGTTTATCAACATATTGAGTTACTGATTTCCTTGCATCAAAGCTCATCATCTCGAGGACCTTCTTTTGGTCTTCCGTAAAATTTGATGAGCCTAGGAGCCCACTACTCTTTACATATTTCTTGATGTAATTTGCATAGATATAAGCTGCCCCATGGAACATCGGTAACACCAACCACATGCAAAATAAAAGCTTTATGTACGGCCAAAATGGGAGCCTGCGTTCATACAGATTCCATATATTTTGATCAGAGAGAAACCATTATGAGTAATTCTTCTATAAAGATCATAATATGAACCATACATACCAAGCCAGGACTTTATAACATGATAGCTCAAACAGGGTTATTAACGAGTATATAATCCAGTATGTTAACCACTGCTGATCATCCAGGGTTGAAGGACTCTCGATTGCTCTCAGTGATGCGTATCTGTTCATATATATAATATATCATATGTTAATTATCTTCTTTTCTTTATGTTCCGTTCAATATTACATAACTTGGAAATAATTAATTTTGTTGCATTTTACTTACAATGGATAAAGAAGCATCACCCCGGGCCTGTTGACAGCCAAAAATAAAATAAAATTAGTTTTTGGGTAGGACTTGGAATTAAAATTTTACTGGTGGCATATTTAGTTTCACAAACATCTTGCCGCATTTAGTATATCGTCGAAAATTAAAAGATTAAAATTGAAAGTAAAACAAAAAAAAAATTACCCGACTAGTGTATCCAAACGTTTGGCTATTACTGCAAGAACACCCATATTTTCACTGATGTAAATGTCTTTCTCCTTCCGGTTGATGGACTGACAAATTAATGAAGCTTAAATATGACTAATTCACAGTGAGATAATGAAAAACTTGTATAGATGGAGGCAAGGATTTAAAGGTATGAAAGGTTGATGAAAGCAAGTAAGGAATTTCTGTTGTGCGAGCCATTCTCTTTCTTTTTCCTTTTCCTTTGACCACAAGAAAAGTAAGAAAAAGAATGAAATAATGTTCAACTTAATTATGCCTTACCTGCACCTTTTAAACTTCAAAGTTATACCTTACTTTTTCTTCCTCCCTATCACCAATTTTATGGTAGAAAAAGAAAAAAAACAACTTTTCTGAATCAAGGTATTCGATAATTAATAGAACTAACTGTTGAGAGTGTTCTTGTGGACACCAGACAAATATATTATTAAGTTCTAGAAAAGATTCTTGTTATCTAATTCTTTCTGCTCACATAAATTTTCAAGATGATCCCTCCAAGCAATGACCAAACTTGTAAAATTTTCACTTTCAGATGGCGTTAAACTGCATTAAGGTCGAAAATGTTTTTTTAATTACCTGTTATAAGCGTTATCTGGCATCACTTATTTTATCAGTTTTTTGTCAGCTATTTGAAATTTGGGTTTTCATGGACTTGAAGAAATGAATTAAGGCAAGTGATTTCAGAAGCATTGTGTAGTGGATTAAGGGTTGAAATTGAAAGAGAAACTAAAGGAAGTAGTAGATTTTTACAAAACTTACCGATGAGAGAAGAGAAGGAAGAGATTGAAATCAAGGAGGTTTAAATTTAAGTAAAATAATATTGATAAAGTTGGATATAATTAGGTGAAAAAGACGTGACATGATTGGGCAGGGATATGATGAAATTGGGGTTGGGATAATATCAATATGTTGTCAGCAGTGGTCCAAGTAAATGTAAAAGTCAAGTAAAAAAACACAGGAACAGTGTCCTTCCTTAATTATTCCAAAACCCTTTTAATTACGCTTGTACTTTTCTTCTCGTTACCAACTTTAACTTTTCTTTCTTTTCTCTAACCCAACCCCATCTTCATCTGCGTGCATCTCACGTTTTTTACATTTTTAAGTCTCTATATCTTATGTAGAAATCATCTTTCTATGTTTATTTATTTATTTTAATATTGTTATTGTTAGGCCTAAAAATAAGGGTTAATAAGTGCTGACACGTGCTAATATCATCTCTATCAATCAGGATTCAATAGATCTTTTCACCAATCAGAACTTGACACACACCCAAATACAATAAGAATATTAACTATCAAAACCCAAACCGCATATGTCCAAACCCCATTTAATCTAAGGATATATACATGAGACTTCTCAATTGATGGGAAGGTAGGAAGAATCTACATGACATCAGACCACTTGCAAAAACCACTCATTACCTTGAGCAAAATGGGTATAAATAGATAGCTCACCCCTCACAAAATAGAGGTTAGAGACACATAAATTACACAAAGCAAATAGCAAACACACTATTAAAAAGAGACTATTTTAATCGCAGATCGCGACCCTTGTAAACTTGTGTAATGATCAAGAAAATAACACTTATAAATACAAATCACAGTAGAGATAAGAGTCGCTTATAAGCATCTAAACCATTATAAAAACTCTCTTGTCAACTTTATTTTACACACTTGCATGCAACTGCCATCATAGTACTTTATCCACCCTCTATAATCTGCTCATGTGTAACTTTTTAGCACTTTACACGTGTGAAGTTGTTAATGTCAAAATCAAGCATCGACGATTATAATCTAAGAAACTCTTTCACATTCTAAAGTTGAGTCCATAAATATGAAATTTGTTGTTTGTTTAGGTATATAATGTAAGTGAGAATTTGAGTTCTGGGTTTGGATTAAGTGCAGAGTATTATCGTGACTTCTTCTAGGAATCACTTTTAAGAGCAATGAATTATAGAGTACGTTGGCAAAAATATAAGATTTCGATTTTAAGTCCAACCCAATATCTGCGCACCAATATCTGGATTTTGGAGTAAGCTCAACTATTTGACTATTTACTCACATCTTGGGATACCATTCAAAATATCTTCCTCTTTTTTTTTTTTTTTTTTTTTTTAGCTATTAAATTAAAGCCAATATTTTCACTCAATTTCGGCACAAAAACTAGTATTTTCACGTGATTTCGCGCAAATATGAGGTGGGTATCGGTTTAGGGTTGAAAGTTTGAATTTTGGCAATAGAGGGAGGGGAAGTTAGGGTTGAAAAAGATGAGTGAATAGTATAAGTTTTATTTATATATGGGAGCAATTTTGTCTTAAAAAAAAAAAATTGTGTAAATTAGGATTATGCTATTTCTTGAGATACTTTCCAACTTCTCAATTTTTGACACCAAATAATGTCATTTAATATAATTTCTTGAGAAAATGGATATCCATTTTTTTCAATTAAAAAAAAAAGGAAAAGAAAAAAATGAGGGCGCGGAGCTCATTCCATGGATGAAAATATGTTACATGTTCAGTTGTGGGAGTGAGCCACATATCCCTTGTAAGGCCAAGTCTTAAGGTGGTTACCACTTCCTCCATTTCTCATACTAATCGGGTTTCAAGGGGAGGAATTAATTCCACTATGTAATAGTCAGTTATTGTTTATCTAGAGTTAGTTATTGCTGTTATTTTACTTTTGGGAAAGGGAAACATTATGTGGGCGGTTATAGGGGAGAGGTAGTGGGGAGTTATGTGTTAAATGAGTCAGCTATGTAGTAAGTTAAATAGAGGTTAAACTATGAATGAAGAATATGAAAGTTATCCCAAATATCTACCTTGCGTAGGGAGGCTAGGCTTCCTCAATTAAGCTACTCATCTTAATCTTCATCTTCTTATTTTGTTAATATCTCCTATCTCACTATAGGGAGAAAGAAAGGTTCCATTTCTTACATACCAGGTTGGTATTAGAGCCTAAGAATGGAGCAGAGGGTGGAACAGTTAGAAGGGGAAGTAAACTCTCTCAATGAAGGACAACAATAGATTTTGACCAAATTGGAGGGCCAACGGCAGTTGCTAGCAAAGATTGGGGAGATGTTTAAGCACATGAATTCACCCTCTCCAATCCATGGCATGGGTGATGTGGGTGAGAACTCACAAGTTCCTACTCAAAACTTGGGACCGCAAAGAACTCATTTGAATAATTCTAATGTAAGGTCCATGGCTTCACAACAGATATTTCACCCTAGATTAGTCAAGCTTGATTTTCCTCGCTACAATGGAGAAGAAGACAATTGGTTGGACATGTCGTGTAGAGCAGTTTTTTTAGTTCCATTAAACACCAAAGGAGGAAAGGGTTGCGTTGGCATCTTTCCATCTTGAAGGAGAAACTCAATTATGGTACCAATTGTACAAGCAAAGTGGCGGTGGGGTAATTTGGTCAGCTTTTTTACGAAGGCTTACACGTTCGGTTCAGGCCGACACCATTCCAAGATTTCTTTGGCGAATTGGTTAAACTACAACAAACGGCGTTTGTTCGTGATTACCAAGCAAAGTTCAAAAGAATTTTGTCAAAGGAGGGACAACTTCCACCCAACATACAAATAAGTTGTTTTGTGAGTGGGTTACGGGATAACATTAAAGCTGATGTGTTAGCTGCACAACCAGCTACTCTCTCAAACGTTATTGGCTTAGCTTGATTATTTGAAACCAAGAACCTATCACAAAGACGATTCTTACCTCCAATTGAACCACGAAAGTTGACATTTTCCAATCAGGAATTTCAAAACACTAGAGCTACGTTACCCGTTAGACAAATGACAGCTAGTGAATTACAGGAGAAGAGAGCTAAAGGACTTTGTTATAATTGCAATGAACATTTCGTTCTAGGCCATCAATGCAAGAAGCTTTTCTTGATTGAGAGATGTGATGTTGAGTAAGAGGAGGAAGTAGTGTTGGATATGGTAGCCGATGTAGTTGAGGAGGTCGATGGAATACTTGAGATTTCCCTACATGCAATATGTAGGGCAAAGGCTCTAGAGACAATAAGGGTTGCAGGAAGGTTGGGAACATGTGGCTGTTACAATCCTAGTCGATTCAGGAAGCACCCACAACTTTCTAAGCTAAAAAATAACTAAAAAGTTGAGGCTTAATCCTACTATTTAGCAACCTTTTGAGGTTATGGTCGCTTCTGGGTAGAGGATCGCGAGTCTAGGAATGTGTACCAATGTTAAATTAAATATGCAAAGAGATTCAATTGTTGCAGACTTTTTCCTCTTAAATTTAGGTGGTTATGAAGTGCTCATTGTTTGCGAACTCTCGGTCCTATTACATGGGACTTTCCTAACCTTGTTATGAAGTATAAAGTGGCAAGCAAGAAAGTAGAACTCAAAGGAGCAACGGCTAGAATGGATAAGGTAATAAGTGGTCCAATCCATGAAGCAAGACGAGTAAACAAGGACTCTTATTACAACTATGCTCTATCTCACCTACCACTATGAAGGGGCCCCCACTTCAAAGCATTTGTAACATCTCTTAGACTAATTCAAGGAAGTGTTTGATGAACCCAAGGGACTACCTCCAATTTGGTCGCATGATCACCGAATTCTTCTAAAGAGTGATGCCAAACCAATTTGTGCTAAGGCTTATCACCACCCATATTTTCAAAAAGAAAAAAAAGAAAAAAGAGATAGAATGTTTAGTGGGAGATATGTTATCATTTGGCATCATACCACCGAGCAACATGCCATATTCATCTCCGGTAATATTGGTCAAGAAACATGATAATTCCTGGCTTATGTGTGTGGATTAAAGAGCATTAAACAAAATTACCATCAAGGATAAATTTTCAATTCCTCTTATTGAAGAATTGTTGGACGAACTTCATGGGGCACAGTTCTTTACAAAGCTCGATCTTCGTTCCGATTACCATCAAATCAGAGTTGTACCTGAAGATATTGTGAAAACAACTTTTAGAACTCATCACGGCCATTACGAGTTCTTGGTAATGTCATTCGGCCTCACCAATGCTCCCTCCACATTCCAAGCATTGATGAATCAGATAATTAGAGAACACTTAAGAAAATTCATTTTAATTTTCTTTGACGATATTTTGATTTACAACACCACTTGGGAGGAGCATTCGAAGCATCTTGAAATGACCTTACATATTCTAGAGAAACATATGTTGTTCGTGAAACGGGAGAAGTGTCAATTCGGGCAAGCTAGTGTTCAATACCTAGGTCATATTACTGATGGAGTAGTCGTAGATCCTGATAAAGTAATAGCCATGATGAGTTGGCCAAAGCCTAAGATGATTAAGACCATGGGTGAGTTCCTCGGATTGACTGGTTATTATCGGAAATCCATTCAAGATTACGGGAAAATAGCTACTCCACTTATGAAGATGCTTAAGAAGAGTAACTTTAACTGGACTCCAGCAGCAGAGGTGGCTTTTACCCAACTCAAGGATGCCATGACACGTGCTCCAGTCTTGGCATTACTATACTTTTCTTCACAATTTATAGTCGAGTGTGATGCAAGTGGGTCAGGTATATATGTCGTGCTCTTACAAAAAAAGGCCAATTGCTTTCCTTAGTCATGTGTTGATAGGGAAAAACCTGCTTCTCTCTATGTATGAAAAAGAGATTTTGGCATTGGTGGTTGCAGTTAAAAAATGAAATTCTTATCTAACTGGTCGTCAATTTGTAGTAAGTTCTGATTAGAGAAGCTTGAAATATTTGTGAGAGCAAAAAATAACTACTCCAACTTAGCAAAGATGGTTATTTAAATTGATGCACTATGATTTCATAATTGAATACAAAAAAGGGAAAGAGAACGTGGTGGTAGATGCGTTGTCAAAGAGAGATGAGATGAGAGAGGAAATAGGTGGGAAAAAGGGAATCGACACCAACCAATTCCAACTTGTTGTCATATCTTTGCCTTTACCAAACTGGACAACAACTATCAAAGAAAATGTGATATCCAACATTGAGATGCAACAACTCCTCCAAAAAATTAGGGAAGGTGAAGCTGTGGGACCATGGGAAGATAGAAATAGGGTGATTTTTTTTAAGGATAGAATTTTTCTCCCTAATAGTTCTCCTCTTATTCCTGCCATAATTGATCAATTACATAGGAGGACTTATGAAGGCTTTCAGAAAACTTACCATCAAGTAAGGGTGGTGTTTTATTGGAAGGGGATGCGAAAATCAATTCTTGAAAAAATAGTTAAATACGACACATGTCAACACCATAAGGTTGAATTATAGGTTCCTGCGGGTTTGTTGCAACCACTTCCAATTCCTGAACGGATTTGGGAAGATATCTCTATGGATTTTGTGGAGGGACTCCCTACTTCTGAGAGAAAATCAGTTATATTGGTGGTAGTGGATCGACTCTCTAAGTATGCTCACTTCCTCTCACTGGCACATCCTTATACTTCTGCAAGAGTGGTACAACTATTTTTTGATCAGATTTTATGGTTGCATGGAATGCCCAAGTCTATAGTGTGCGATCGTGACCTTACCTTCACTAGCAATTTATGGAAGAAACTTTTTCAACTTAATGGAACCCATTTTAATTTTGGCTCTGCATACAACCCACAAACTGACGGTCAAAGTGAGGTTGTTAATCGTACGATGGAGATGTATCTCAGGTGTTTAACCAATTGGCATTCTGCCCTTAAAACTACTCCATTCAAGGTGGTTTATGGTCATCCACCACCTTCATTGCTGACATATGTTCCAAGTACAGCAAAAGTAGAAGTCTTGGATAAGCAATTGTTGCAAAGAGACGCCAAAGTCAAGGAGTTGCGTCATACTTTCATGGAAGTGCAAAATAGAATGAAACATGTCTATGACAAAAACCATTGGGAGAGAGAGTTCAATGTAAGAGAATGGGTTTATGTTAAGCTGCACCCATATAGCCAAACATCTCTTGCATTGAGGAAGGTAATAAAATGACTCCGCGATATATTAGTCCCTACGAATTCTCTAGTGCATAGGAAGGTAGCTTATAGGTTAGCGTTGCCGAAGCATTCTAAAATTCATCATACATTTCATGTTTCCTTCTTTAAAAAGCATTTGGGAGAATGACATTAGATTCTAGATGAATTACCAATGGTGTAAGAAGATGAAACCCTTCATCCTTTTCCATAGGCCATACTAGACCACCGTACTTACAAACAGCAGGCTCAAGTACTTATGCATTGGCATGGGCTCTCTCCAGTTGAGGCTACATGGGAAAATGTGAAAGTTATGAAGTTGCAGTTCCCTGATCTTGGTCTTGAGGACAAGACCACACTCAACGAGGGAGGAAGATGTTACATGTTCAGTTGTGGGAGTGAGCCACATATCCCTTGCAAGGCCAAGTCTTAAGGTGGTTATCACTTCCTTAATTTCTCATACAAATCGGTTTTTAAAGGGGAGGAATTAGTTCCACTATGTAATAGTCAATTATTGTTTATCTAAAGTTAGTTATTGTTGTTATTTTACTTTTGGGAAAGGGAAACATTATGTGAGCGGTTATAGGGGAGAGGTAGTGGAGAGTTATGTGTTGAATGAGTTAGTTATGTAGTAAGTTAAATAGAGGTTGAAATATGAATGAAGAATAGGAAAATTATCCCAAATATCTACCTTGCATAGGGAGGTCAGGCTTCCTCAATTAAGCTACTCATCTTAATCTTCATCTTCTTATTTTGCTAATATCTCTTACCTCACTATAAGGAGAAATAAAGGTTCCATTTCTTACATACCAAAATATCTCCACTTCTTTAAAACAAAACGTATTTTGTTAATGGATAATGGTGTTGTCGTGGGTGACATGTGATAACTGCTACAATTTATTAACTCAATCATGCCTAGGGCTACACACGAACTGAGTTGTTCGCGAACAGCTCAATGTTCGTTTGATAACAACTCGATTGGACTCGATAACAAACTATTCGCGAACAGTTCGATGTTTGTTTGATAATGTATTCGATTTGAATTCGAACATGGGGTGTTCGTTTGATTATGTTCGCGAACATACTGCATTCGAGTGATCCATCCGTTTGCGAACACCCTATTCGCTTATTCATTCGTTTATGTTCGAAAACATGATATACATTATTATATATATTTATATGGTGCTAAGTTTATCAAGGATTTTCTATGGCTTAGTGTTAAAAATGCAATTCTTTTGACTTTAAGGTCATTAGTTCGAGTTGTTTTAATATCATATTTATATTTTTTCATTTTTTTTCTTTTTTATATAATGTTTGGTTTAGTTTGGATGATTTTTTTTTAATGGTAATCAATAATAAAATATTATGATGCTTTTGTTATATATATATATATATATAAAAAATATGTTTTGATTTTTTTTTTCAAATGTCATCAATAATTAAATATATAAGTATATAGCATTTTAATTAATAAATAATAAATTATTATGATACATAGTATGACAAATTTAATAATATAATAGATTGTATAATCAAGTGATATATAACATATGAAATCTAATAACATAATAGCTTCATCTTTTTCCAAATGTAATCAATAATTAAATATTATGAAATAGCATTTCAATTAATAAATAATAAATATAGTATGGTAAATAAATGAACATAACATATTGTATAATCATGTGATATATAGCATGACAAATTTAATAATATAATCGCTTAATTAAACCTAAGTTATATATATATATATAACAAAATGATCAATACAAATAATTAATCACACATTTATATTGATCATATATTACTATAGACCCTCATACCACTATGAATTTATGGGTGTTGATACAAAATATATATGTAGACATTTAAAATATTTATGATAATTTATGTAATGATAATATATATATAATTACCTATAATTTTGATAATTTAATAACATATTAAACATATTTAATCTATGATTAATAAATGTATGATAATAATTTTACACACACACCCACAAACATATATATAACCCAATAACCAACAAACTAACCTGACCCAACCCAAATTTGGTATATATTTTTTATTCGAACGAGTTATTTGAACAAATATTTACAAGTTATTCGAACGATCACGAACATCTTGTTTTGTTAATCAAACAAACTCGAATGGCCATTTTGTGTTCGTTCGAGTTCGAACACGATTTTGAACAACCTTTTGTGCTTACCGAACGATTTTTGAACGAGGGTGTTTGTTCGTGTTCGGTTCGTTTGCAACCCTAATCATACCTATCGTTCTCTTCTGGATTTGGGTTAGTAGAATGAGTTCATTTTGTTTGTTTAAAAATAAATATATATTTTTTTCTCATTCTAAATTTTAAATAACTAATAAGGGTATATTAGTAATCTATCACAGTCGAACTCGAGCCTCCAATTTCCCTCGAAATCTTAACATAAGCTGCAACTATTGGTGCTCATTTCCATATTTACCCCTATATATAAGCTCACTCTCTCCCACTTGCAAAAACCACAAGGAAACCCTAATCGAACCCAAATTCGGGTCTTTGCAACTGGGCTTTGGTTACCCACTGTATGCTCGAAATCCTTATTTATCTTGTTTACTTTATTGCTTTGTTGAATTCTTGACTCTTAATTTTTTATTCTATGTGTCCAATTCCAAAACCCTTTTTGTTAACAAAAGGGTTCAACGTCTCCTTTTTAAGTTTCCGATCCGAGACCCACCGAGTCTTGAATCGGTCGTCTAACCCGATCGGATGTAACCCATACAATGTCGACTGGGTCTATCGGGTCTTAACCGACCATATTTAGTAGCTGACAGGAAACCCTAAGTTCCATCCATGTTCTTCGGTGCCTCTCATTCCCGGGTTGACCCGTACCCGATATGCTTGCTACATATTACTATCATGGCTGGGTAACGGAGAACATGGTTCTGGGTTGGGACTTGCCTAACTCGAAGGAGCATTAAATTACATAATATAGATTTACGAGTTCATTTTTATGATTTACATGTCTCTGTTTAGTGTACTGTTTCTTGAATGAATTTTTTTCTTTCATATTATCACATTGTGTTGAATATATGGCATGTTATGTTGAAAATATTTCGCTTAAACTTAGGGCAAACTATCTTAACTATGTTAATTTGGTTTACATGAACTATTTTGTTCAGTTAGGTGTTAGTGATGAACTTGGTGACTTTATATGCACAGCCTCCTAGATATGTTAAATTCAACCACTAATTTTTTTTTTCATTTTACTAAGTTAATTTGTATAACTAGCATAAACATGGGGCTATAACGGAAGCAACCAAAAATCAAGCAAATCCCTCAGATCAAGCAGAGAAAGTGGAAACAGATTCTTAGCCTAAAATCAAGGGTGTGACAACAATCAAATATTGCATTTATTTCTCTGTAACAGCTAGCATTTATTCTAGGATTCTTACTTAGAATAGCTTTTGAAAATTTGTATTTATTCTATGATATACGACTGTAACTGGAGTGTGTAAAATTCTGAAAGTTGAGCAGTAATACAATTGTGAGAATTCTCAAACTTCATCATGGAATCAGGAGAGTTACCCTCCCACAAGAACTCAATCCCCACCTTTGAAAACACCCACAATCCGATCTCCACGCCACCACTTTCCATAGATATTCCCCTCATTGCACTCAACGTTACTGCTCAAATAAACAAAAAACTCACACCCTCAACATTCCCTCAATGGCGTGCCCAGTTCCAAGCTCTCCTCATTGGATATAATCTACTTGATTATGTCACTGGTGATAAACCATGCCCTCCTCCGACTAATCCCTTCATCACCAATCCACAAAAAACCCACTGGATAAGACAAGATAAGCTTATCCTCAGTGCCATTTTGGCATCCACAACACCCACAGTCACTCCATTCATTTCCACTGCCAAAACGTCCAAAGAAGCATGGCATAAACTGCATACTATGTATGCAAGCAAATCTCGTACCCGGGCCATGCAACTCAAGGAGAAGCTTACAATGATCCAAAAAGGAAATCAAACGGTTCAAGAATACCTGCAAACTGTAAAGGTCCTTGCCGACGAAATTTCCCTTATTGATCACCCTATTTTAGAGGATGATTTAACTCTGTATATCCTTAATGGACTAGGAAGCGATTTTCGCGAAATCGCTACATTGATTCGTGCAAGGGAGAAGCCATTATCGTTCGAGGAGCTTCATGATCTTCTTCTTAGCCATGATGCGTACCTCCGACGGCTTAAATCCACCACTTAACAACTGGTGGCGTCGGCAAATTACTCCAATCATAGATCTGGGTCCTCCTCCGGTGGCCAAAACTCCAAGGGTTTCTTAAAAAATGGGTCTAGTCGAAATGTTGGGGCTTCAAAGGCAAACTTCAATTCGGGCTCTTATCACCCATCTGGAGGCCAAAAAGAAAACCGGAATCAATTGCAAACTATGCTGCAACTTCATCGGCAAAGGACGCTAAATGGCTTATTGATTCCGGAGCTTCACACAACATAACTGGTGATTTGGAAAATTTATCAGTGCATTCAGAATATGATGGCACTGATGAAGTTGTCATCGGTGACGGTTCAGGTTTGCATGTTTCACACATTGGTTCACTGGTTCTCAAATCACCCATGCGCACCTTTCATTTAAATGATACCTTTTGTGTTCCTAACATACGTAAATATCTCATTTCTGTGCATTATTTTACATCACAAAATAATGTGCTTGTTGAATTTCATCCCTTGTTTTTTCTTGTTAAGGATCGAACCACGGGGGCGGTTATACTCAAAGGTGCGTGTGCAAATGGTGTCTACACTCTCCCGGAATCATTGGTAAAAGCTTATTCAAAAATGGTTGCAAACGTGCATGAACGGACGTCAATAGATGGGTGGCACAAACGTCTAGGACATCCCTCTAATAAAATTGTTCATCATCTTGTTAAGAATTTTTCCCTTCCAATAATAAAAGAAGTGCATGATTCTCATGTTTGCACCTCTTGTTCTATTAATAAAGCACACAAGCAACCATTTAGGCTAAATAGTCTTCAAAGTCATGCACCCCTAAATTTAATTTACATTGATGTTTGGGGTCCCTCAAATACAATTGACATTGATGGTTCACGATACTACTTGATTTTGGTTGATCATTTCACAAAATACATTTGGTTTTATCCAGTGGCAACAAAATCTGTAGTCAGCACAATATTTCCTCAATTTAAAAATCTTGTTGAAAACAGATTTCAATCCAAAATCAAGAGCCTTTACTCCGATAATGGCGGTGAATTTGTTGCTTTAAAAAAATATTTTTCCAGGCATAAGTCATTATACAATCTTTCCTCACACACCACAGCAAAATGGTGTATCCGAGCGTTATCATCGTCATTTAGTGGAAACAGGCCTTACTCTTTTACATGATGCGTCTCTACCATTAAAATATTGGCCTCATGCTTTTTCCACGGCAACATACCTTATAAATCGCCAGCCAACACCCCTCCTAAATAACAAATCACCTTTTGAGATATTATTTCATCAACCACCAAATTATCTCAAACTCAAAAAATTCGGATGCTTGTGTTTTCCCCTCACCAAGCCATACAATACCAATGGGTGCGTTTGGTTCCATATTTTTACCCATATTCCCAATCTTATTCCCCAAATATTGTTTGACACATTATTTGAGAAATATTACTATATTTTTTAATTACTTTTACACCCCTTAAGTTTATTAATTTCATTAAATACCCCCAGAAAAAAAGTTTAAAATTTAACAAAAACACCCCCACCGACCCATACTTGCCAGATTCCGGTAACCACCGTCGGTGGTAGCCAGAATCTGTCACAACGGCCTATACCACGATCGGAACTGGCCAGTAATTCACTGATCTGGCCTTTTCCGACCAAATCCACAGTGGATCTGGTCGGCCAAGGCCAGATTTGGCCGTCAGCGATGGCCAAAGACAGACTTTTGTGGCCGTCAACAGCCACATCTGGTCGTAGATCTGGCCTTTTTCGGCCATATCCACGCCATACCTGACCGGTATGTGTCGTTACGCAATTTTTCGGCCAGATTCCGACGGTGGTGGCCGGAATTTGGAATTGCCGGTGGTGAGGGTGTTTTTGTCATTTTATAAAAAATTTATATATTAGGGTGTTTAGTTAAATTAGCAAACCTAGGGGGTTTTTTATAAATTTTTAAATTTTACCTCGTAATACTCCCCTATTCAACTACCCAATATTATTCCCAAAATCCTATCCAAAATAATTTGGGTGCGTTTGGCTTATTGCTTTTATCCATATTCCCAATCTTATTCTTCAAATATTGTTTGGCACGTTATTCCCAAAATATCAGTCTATTTTTTTAATTACTTTTAGACCCTATAAGTTTATTAATTTCATAAATACCCCCCCAGAAAAAAGTTTAAAAACTAACAAAAACACCTCCACCCACCAATACTTGCCAGATTTCGGCAACCACCGCCAGTGGTAGCCGGAATCTGTCACAACAGTCACACGACCACCGAAAATGGCTGGTAATGGCCAGATCTGGCCTTTTCCGGCCAGATTCGTGGTGGATCTGGCTGTCAGTGACGGCCAAAGAAATGACCATCGTTGACAGACAACAACGGTCATATCTTTGGCCATCGCTGACGGCCAAAGTTGGCCTTTTTCGACCGTCGAAGGCCACATTCGGCCTTACATCTGGCCTTTTCCGGCCAGATCCGTGATGGATATGGCCGGAAAAGGCCATATCAAACGAATACCCTCCAGATCCAACTAGTATGTGTGATTATCCAATTTTTCGGCCAGATTCCAACGGTGGTGGCCGGAATCTGGCACTGCAAGTGGTAGGGGTGTTTTTGTTATTTTACAATATTTTAATATATTGGGGTGTTTATTAAATTAGCAAACCTTGGGAGCTTTTTCATAAATTTTTAAATTTTATCTCGTAATACTCCCCTATCCAACTATCCAATACTATCCCCAAAATTCTATCCAAAATAATAAACCAAACACACCCAAAACAAACGGACCCAATAAGCTCTGGCCCAAAGCTACCCCTTCTCTCTTCATGGGCTATTCCTCAACCCAGAATGCTTGCAAATGCCTTGGCCCAAAAACCCAAAAACTCTATATGTCAAAGGCACGTCCTGTTCGATGAAACCCAAACCTATCCCCATCTTCATTCGGTCGAGCCACAGCCCCCATTGTCTTCTCCCTCGTCTGCGGCAACAGGGTCACCTATCGTTGTGCCGTCTTTGCCGGAGCAACCACCAGCGACAACGGGAGGCAACACCATTTCCGCTTCATCCTCAGGTAACTGCCCCATTTCTTCTACTTCTAATTTTCGAGAAATGAATTCTTCCTCTTCTTCCCCTAATTCATCTCAATCTCATGAAAATCTGTCTTCTCACTCACATTCACACACATCTCAAGCCACAAAAACCGAAATTGTGCATGATGACCTACAAATTGAACCTACCTTGCAAAACCCTAACCGAACCCACCCAATGACCACACGGTATCAGGGTACTAGTTTCTAGCGAACTATTGAATTCAGCTCTAAACCTTTGAAGCCTACTGATAGTAATGTCTGTATTGAATGGGTTTGGTCTTCACTTCATGCGTTAGCAAGCATTGATGCGTCATTCAGTAATGTTTATATGTTAGCTTACTCAGATGTGTGAGACATCTAGTATTCTTGTTAGTTGTTATGCAGGATTGCAATTCTAATAAGAGAGGAAAAGTTGGCTCGAGTTAGATATGAACTGAAAACAGTTCTGAATAATATTTGCTATATAAATTATACGAAGCTTGAAATTAGAGGGGCATTCTGTCCACTAGAAAAAAAAAATCACGGCTATAATAAGCCTTCTTGTTTCTACTTTTAAGACTAAACAGAGAAGGGACCTTTTAATTTGTTTGTTGCAAACTTATTTAGTTGTTGCTATTAGTAGTTCCCATTTTGGAGGTATTATTCTTGAAACTTGTATAGATGTGTTAAGTACATATCATTTTTTTTCTTTCAGATGCACTTGAACTCACCATGTTTGTGTGTAGTGTTTGACGAAGAAAATAAATAGAAAATATATCTAAGATGCATATATTTCAAAGAGCTTTAGGAATGCATTGGGTACTTGTGAAAGTAGTAAAAAGAAAATGTGATGGAAAAAGAAATTTTAGAGATCAAAGTACATGAAAGGAGCTCTGACATAGAGGATTGAAAAATCACAGAATATTTCTGAGTTTGCCTAATGTGGAAGATGACATGTGATCCACAGATCTACTGAGATCTTCTAGTTGGTTCTGTCTTCAGCATTCCATCAAATAGAGTTTGTACTCTTTTGGTGGATATTTAATTCTTATAGATTATCAGTAATCTCTTTCTGCCAGTAGCAGTGGGGCTGTGAAATTGTAAAGAATGATTGGCATTATTTGTGGAAATTTGCCTCTAATAAAACCTTTGTGACAGACCAGAGGCTTTAATCGAATAGGGTATTATGTTTCATCATGGACCATTTCATAAGGAAAACTATGTGATTTTGCTCAGCACAAAGCTTTCAACTAGCTGTGTTTGCTCCTAAATAATCCTGAGATGACATATTGTTGTTTAGCTGTTGAATAAGCTTACGTAGTTACATTTACCTGTTGACAACTATCTTAGAATATGCGTGAAGACTTCTTAATCATCCTTATAATATTTATCTCTCTTACCCTGACCCCCAAAATGAAAACCAAAAGTAAAGGAAAAATTAGGCTTGTTTCTTGCAGTGAGTTATAAATATATTTAAATTTTATGCATATACCAGAAACTGTACTTAACATTCTTATTCTAATTTTTTTTTCTGAAATTATTTTTCTTCATGACTGTTTTTGGCATTCTTTACGCATTGCTGCTTAACTGTTTTTGGCATTCTTTACGCATTGCAGCCTTTTTAACTCTTAATGAATGTTATATTAATTCCATGATTACCAGGTTTTTATTTTGTTAAATAATGGATTTCATTTGTTTTTTATGCACATTGTTAAATATCAGGTTGATGCTATGGATATGTCAGATGCAGTCATTGTCAATTCCAGCAGATTAAAATCTGTTGTGTGGAATGACTTTGATCGGGTGAAAAAGGGTGACACCTGTTTGGCTGTCTGTAGGCATTGCAAAAAGAAACTTAGTGGATCTAGTACTAGTGGAACGTCACATTTGAGGAACCACTTAATTAGGTGTCAGAGAAGATCTAATCATGGCATATCTAACCATGGCTTGGGTCTTTATTTTCCAGCAAAGGGAAAGAAAAAAGAAGGAACCCTTGCCCTTGTGACTATGGATCAGGAACAGAAAAAGGATGAAGTAATTAACCTTGGGAATATTAAATATGAGCAAGAGCCAATGAAAGAAGACACGGTTAACATTGTGAATAATAATTTTGATCAAAGGCGAAGTCGATATGATCTTGCCCGCATGATCATCCTACATGGCTATCCTTTGGCTATGGTTGAGCATGTTGGATTCAGGATATTTGTTAAGAATCTACAGCCACTTTTTGAACTTGTGACATGTAACAGAGTTGAGGCTGACTGTATGGAAATCTATGCTAAAGAGAAACAAAAAGTGTATGAAGTGTTGGATAAATTACCTGGCAAAATCAGCATCAGTGCTGATGGGTGGGCTACTACAGGTGATTCTGAGTACTTGTGTTTGACAGCACACTTTATTGATGAAGATTGGCAATTGAAAAAGAAGACTTTGAATTTCATTATGACTGATCCTTCTCATACAGAAGATGTGAGTTCAGATGTTATAATGACTTGTCTAATGGATTGGGATATAGATCGTAAGTTATTTGCAGTGACATTTGATAGTGGGGCTAGCAGTGACAACATGGTCTATAGAATTAAAGATAGGCTGTCTCAGAACAGATTCCTCTATTTAAATGGCCAATTGTTTGACGTTCGCTGTGCGCCAAATGTTGTCAGTCTGATGGTTCAAGACGCTCTGGAAGCACTCTGCGAGGTGACTTACAAGATTAGGGAAAGCATCCGATATGTCAAAAGTTCTCAGTCAACACTAGCAAAATTCAATGAAGTGGCTCTAGAAATTGGAGTTGAGAGTCCTAAGTGCTTGTGTGTTGATAATCCATCACAATGGAACTCTACGTATTCAATGCTTAAAGATGCATCAGAGTGCAGGGACGTGTTTTTTCGTCTGCAAGAATATGAACCAGACTACAGAATGTGTCCATCTGATTTAGAGTGGGAGTGAGTGAGTGCCATTATTGGCTGCTTGAAGCTCTTCGTTGAAGTTACTAATGTTTTCACAAAGAGCAAGTATCTGACTGCAAATATATATTTTCCTGAGATTTGTGATATACATCTGCAGTTGATTGAATGGTGCAAGAATCCTGATGAATTTCTTAGTTCTTTGGCAATGAAAATGAGAAGCAAATTTGATGAGTACTGGGATAAATGCAACTTGGGTTTAGCAGTTGCAGCCATGTTAGATCCTCGATTCAAGATGAAGTTGATGGAATATTACTATCCGCTATTATATGGTAATAGTGCTTCAGAGCTGATAGATGATGTTTTTGAGTGTATTAAGACGCTATACAATGAACATTCTATTGGCTCTCCATTAGCTTCACTTGACCAAGGTCTGGCTTGGCAAGTAAGTGGTAGCTCTGGCACTTTGGCTAGTTCTGGAAAGGATTCAAGGGACAAACTAATGGGGTTTGACAAATACCTGAATGAAACTTCTCAGACTCAAGGGTCCAAATCAGATCTGGACAAGTACTTGGAAGAACCTCTCTTTCCACGTAATGTTGATTTCAATGTATTAAATTGGTGGAAAGTTCATACTCCAAGGTATCCAATCCTATCAATGATGGCACGCAATATTTTGGGAATCCCCATGTCAAAAGTTGAATATGACTCTGCATTCAACATTGGAAAGAGAGTGCTGGACCATGATCGAAGTTCACTGCGCCCAACTCTTGTTCAAGCTTTGATGTGTTCTCAAGATTGGATGAGGGAGTGAAAGTGCAAGGTGATCTTCCTTCTTTTATTAGTTTCCTGTAGTTTTCTAGGTTGTTTATAGACTCTTTTCTTGTATCATTTTGCAAAATCATCTATTCGACTTTCAGATGTGAAGCCCAGCTACAATCTATATAAAGTAAGGCCGCCGCAAATTTAATGTTGGTTCAATGGTGTGCGTGGCATTACAATATATAGCGGCAAAGCTAAAATTATATGTCGTATTTAAATTAATACAAGTATAAATTGAAGAGGCATCGTATTTATATGGAGACAACAATACCATCCTTGGTTGGAGATAATAGTTAAATCTTATGACTTGAATTTGACTTATTGCACAATTTTCAAAATTAAGCTAAGCATGATAAACATGGCATGCTCGAATAAAACGACGGAGTCATATTGAAAAGGACCAAATAAATTATACATAATTGAGAGAAAGATTATTCACGACTAATAGCCTTTCTGGAAGCGTAATAATGATATATGCAAATTTAAAAAAATAATTAAAAATCACATCATAACTAAAATAATGAAAGAAACCATTGTGAAATTGTACAAATATAAATATTCTCTATAGTCATTTGTTAATCTAGCCTTAAATTTGCCTGATTCGAGTTGGATTTAGATTAATTTTTAACACAAAACAATGAAATTAATTTTGTTATGTGGGTGGATTGGATGGTGACATTTTATGTTGGCATTTATGGTATTAGGTAATGCATTAAATATTGGCATCTTTCCATACCCTCCATTCATCATCCATTTTTAAGCATCTTCTTGCAGCTTGCACCTAGCTGTGGTCCCTTCCCTTCTCTCCTTATTAATTTCTCGTACTATACTTGAAAATGAATGTTTAAAATTCTCATTTTCTTCATTATATGAATTTACTTTCCACTCCACCTAGAAACGCCAGATCGTATATATATATATATATATGCTAATTCCTGCTTTTGTTTTTCACCACAACTTGCATATCTACATAGAGATTTGGGATAATGATGTTTTCCCTTTCTCTTCTTCATAATGTTACTTTTTTCAACTTTGTTGCCATCACACTTGATCCTATTTCGGCAAATCATTCCCTTTTTCACCTTTTTTTTACCTTCTTATTGTTTTACAACTTTATTTTTGCTTGTCTCGAAGTAGATCACATCTAACTCCTTCCTTACTATTCTGCGTATGATTAATTTTATACGCTCTTTACTTTTAAATTTAATATATATTTTACAATAAATATCGTGTACAAAAAAAAATCTTACAAAAATTTATATATAAAGTGATGTGACAGAAAATTAACAAAAGAGTGAATACAAAAATCAAATTATTATATTCACTCTTCTATTCTTTTTACTATATCACTTTGTATACAAATATTTATAAGAAATCTTATACATAGTATATTTATATTTTAATATTGGCCACTTTGATACATTAATTCTGCTGTAATTACTAAATATACGATAATCAGAAGAGGAGATTTATGCTATAAATTAAGGAAGTTTTAATAATTCAAAATTAATCGTATTCATGTGTATTTTAGTTTTGAGTAAGGAGATAAAAAAAGAAAAAGAAAAAAGAAATAGTTAAAATGTGATTTTAGCATAAATCCGGGGAACAAACTTCTTTTCCTCTGTCCTATTGGCACGAGTTGTCTTATCACTACCAAAAAGTTGACATTGCAATCCATTACCATGCTTAATGTTTTTTACCTCTAAAGAAAACCACTGAATGTGTAATTTATATGTTCTTGGCCATTTTTGACGCAACTAATTCTCATGGTACATTTGACTAATTAGCGTTTTATATTAATACATGAGATAAGACATTGTTGGTTGATGGGGACTTAAATAGAGTAATCATCAGCTCAGCCCCATCATTAATTAATTTCTAATATATATATATATATATCCGACAGCATTTTGGTCCTCAATCAATTACTTGAAGAAACAAGAATTTTCCTTTAGGGACGAAAAGGGAAAGTTTGGGCACAGTGAGTGTGAGTTTAAAGAATGAGAATGGGACTCTGAGCTGAAGCTTTAATGGACAGTAAATAAGTTTAGACGACCAGAAAAAGACCGTTGTATAGTGTAGTCACTCTATGAGAATGGAGCTCATTTACATTATACACTAATTTGATTAGAGATGAGACAAGCATGTTGATGTTGTCTGGTGGCTCTCCACTCAAACCGCGTTATCCATAACCCTACCTCAGTTATACATTTATTTTTAAGACTTCCTTCATTTCAATTACATTCTTAATTAAAAGCAAAACAAGTAGTGTTAACGGATATTTTGGCCTACAGCTCTCTACTTAAGCAATAATCGAACTGAGAGTTGTAGTATCAGTGTGGGGACATTGAGAATGATGCGAGAGGAAGATTTAATTAGTACATTATTAATTTTAACTACTGTAGTATTATTTTCTGGGTTCAGATACTCCCTCATATGTTCGTGCCTACATACTATATATCCAAATAAACCGACAAGAGAACACTCGTATAATTTAAATTTGCTATACGACTTTGAATTAATGGTAGACTTGTATATTCCCATGAGTTCACAGATAACAAAAACAAAAAATTGAAGGTACAAAGCCTTAGTTTGAGTTGATTGTTAAGTGTAGGGAGTTGTTTAGGAGGTTTCTTTATAAGTATAGTTTAATTAAGAAATGAAAAGTTTCTTGGAAAGGAAGGACAAGTATTGAAATAGTTTTTATTTTGTATATTAGAGAAAGGAAATGGTACGGTTAGTGATTGATCCCATTATCAAATTAGCAAAATGGTTTACTCATTTTAATTGTTCTCCATATTAAAATATCTAAAAGTCAGAAGAAGAACATGAGAGGAGACCCTCCCCCAATAACACCTACAAAGAAATTAAGAATCTTAATGAATTAAATTAATATACACATTAATTCACAGTTAAGGGAGGAGTTTAATTAAACACTTTTGCTTAATTTTGATGATAGAGTAAGACTATACTCCAAATTTCTATTTCTAAGTGATTTGGTAATCATCCACATAACAACAATCATTATTTACATAATATTGAATCTACATGAATACCTCATCAAATATATGTTGACGGAGGTCATTCTGATCATAATTTATGAAAAAGACCATAATTACTGTAATTAAACCCTTTTTTTTTCTAGAAGATCATTCAAAATTAGTACTGGAAAAAGGCAGGGGGGATATTGGAATGCAAGAATAAGAGTGTTAAAGTAATGTTCTATCATCAATATTAAAGACAAGAGAATAAGCTGTTTAATGAAATGTAGAGCCTATGTAGTAAGTGAGACTAAAGGCAAATTAGAATCAATACAAAAAATCGATTGAAATGAGTTGATTTCACATAATAAATTGGTAATTATACGAATAGAAAATCGTTGTACTCTTGAGAGTTTGAAATGAAAGAGCCTTTCCCTATATAAGAAAGCACAAACTAAGTTAATTTAAGTTGGGTTTCCAATACGTATAATGCTTCTCACCTTTTAATTAATCTAAATTATTTTATCATTAGCATCGGGTTAATTCTATTTGGTTGCAATTTCTATATATTTTTTTCAGAGAATCACAGCATGGGTAGGTGTAAACATCAGTATCACAAAGTTTTCTGCGGATCAAGAAATGATTCGTAATTGATATCTCATGCGTATTTAAGGTAATTTACGAACCCAAGGGCTAAGTTGATGCTAAAACAGAGTTTGGCTATGCTGCAACCCAATATTATTGGTCCTGGGGGACTAATAAAAAGAGTGGTCCATATGGATGGTAACAAGTCCATATGGATGGTAACAAGTATCTATATCTAACTCTAAGGCTGTAAAACTAAAATATTCCATTGCCACATTTCATATTCCGAACAAGATTTTCCTTTTTATTTTGGTAGATGGAGACATTGATCCCACTAAGTAAAATGTTTGCAATTTAAAATGCCATATACTAAATTAGGGTTTGGATACTGTGACTTCAAGTTTTAATTTAATTTTAAACACCGTTTATTTTTGTTAATCCACCGATGATAGATAAAAGATAATAATAGTTACATCTTAAAGCCGACTCAACATTTCTCAACACTATTAGATTGACAAAGATGAATGTTTTACAAGAAGCAAGGTTTTAAAACTGGCCTAGCCCGACCAGTTCAACCAAGACCCAGGGGCTTCACCAAATCAGGTTACAAAATTCAACTATTCTCGAAATCTCTAACCTGATCGCTAGTGAACAAGAGGCTACCAAGTGTTGGGGTTAAAGGGCTTTTGTAGAGTGGAGGCCAATGGTTCAAGGGGTGGTGTCAAAGTGAATTTTGGACGCTGGAATCAATCGAAATTTGGTCAAAAAAATCAACCAAATCGTGGCAGTATACGCGAGTCACGACTAGCAAATGGGGGGATACCAAGTGCCGAGGTTAGAAAGGTTTTGTAGAGTGAAGGACGGTGATTCAAGTGATGATATTGGATTGAATTTTTTTCACCAAAATTAGCCAGAATTTGTTCGAAAAAAATCAAAGCCCTAACTGGCTTAGGGGTGTGTTTACTAGATTTCAAACCTATAGAGACTTATTTAATTTTTATGGAGGTGTTTGCAAGATTTCAAACTTTTTGGATCACCAGCTGAACCACTGGTTTAACCAGTCCAACCGGTCAACTCGAGACCTGACCCGTTGGTCGGGGTGACACTCTAGGTTGGGTTTCAAAACCTTGACAAGAAGTGTAAAAAACTTAAGTAAACAAAATAAAAATAAAATCAGTACACATTGATCTGGTTGGTACTTGGTATATAGGTGAGAAATAAAAAAAAAAGAAGGAATACCAAATTGGGTATGGAAGGAGTGATATAAGTTCCAAAGTAAATGTTACCATACTACACTATCCTTACCATAAAAGAAGTAGAGAATATAAAGTGAACAGTACATCGCATGGGAGTCTATTTTCACTTTGTACTTGGGAAAGGGAAATATGTATATATAGCTACCGAAAGAAATACAAATTCTAAAATAATGTAAGAGAGAGAGAGAGGATTAATGAAAATCAAACTTTGAGGCAGAGGAATGGAGGGTCCAACTAAAAATCCCAAAAGCAAAAACAACATCGGAGGTCCTCTTATTTATTTTGTTTTTATTTAATTTTAAAGCTCACTGCACATATATAGGCATATAGCTTTCACAACGTCTCATTCCAAACCATCAGTAGTCACTTTCCCAAGAACCTTTTCTTATCATCCTTCTCTTCTTTCCAATTCATCAACTAAATGGAGCCTCAAAATTAACAATAGACTCCCTCTTCACAATTTAATATTTTTCTTTTTACTCATACGATACAGATTGTGAAGACAGTAAAATATAGTCATTAATAAAGTCTATACAAATTCAATGATAATGCGCTATTTTATGGTTGAGGGGTCTATTTTCTATCTATATATATATATACCTCTTGGGTTCCATTTTCTGCAACTCCTACTGTTGCAGCTCAAATACATTCAAAAGGAAAGAGTTTGATTTCAAGAATCTTTGTTCCTCTTTTGTTTAAATCTTCAGCAGGTTAGACTGCACAAATCAATATTATATGTAGATGCTTCATTAGTATGATTTTATGTAGCCTTGAATCTTGATTATGACGAACCACCAAGTTAGATATCTTTATTTGCTGACGAAACCATCAATTTTTTTTGGCATTTACCTTCTTTTTTTTTTCTTTTTTTTTTTTTTTCAGACATCACCATGGAGTTTCCTAACCAAGAACCAGAAAGCTCTTCTCATAAGAAAATGGGAAGAGGCAAAATTGAGATTAAGCGGATCGAGAACACCACTAACAGACAAGTTACCTTCTGTAAGCGTCGCAATGGATTGCTCAAGAAAGCCTATGAATTGTCTGTGTTGTGTGACGCTGAAGTGGCTTTGGTTGTCTTCTCAAGCCGTGGCCGCCTCTATGAATATGCTAACAACAGGTTTAGTGCTTCTTACACATCTTTTTGGTTGAGTTAGATGTGTTGGTGATTGATTCTCATGCTTCTGTTAAAGATTGCTTAGGATTATGATCCTTCTATGCCGTTAAGGTTATGATTTTCTGGGGTCTATATATAGTAAAGTTACATCTTTTTGTCTTGAATTTTTTGAGTTCTTTTTCCATTAATTTTTTCCCCTAATTTTTGTGTTGGGAATGTCGATGATGGTTCCCACTTCTTCTGATAATGGTTTTTGATGGATTTTATGGATATAAACATGTTCATTGCACTTCAGGTTAATAAACTAACTTTTGTTAAGACTGATGAGTTCTCCCTACCTAAGATTCATTGATCTTTTTTTATTTCTTCATTTTATTGGTTTTCCTTCGTGAGATTTGGAGGTATTTCTGTTTCTTCCTTGTGCTTCTTCTCAGTTCTTTGATAAGGAGATGCGGATCTGCTGTAATAGATATTATTAACTAGAAGTGATGTATAGTATTATGCTTTAAGAGCAGGAACGAGGGTTGTCAAGCTATAACAGGTGTGTGAAATCAGCTTCTTTATCTTTTCCCTTTCCTTCGTGACTTTATGTTAATCTTCTCTCTTTCCATCCTCACCTATCAGCTTAAACAAAAGTCTGAAACGAACGAAGTTGTGTCAGCCTCTAATTAGTCCATTAACTTGTTCTTCGACGCTTCCTTAATAGCAAGTCATTTCAACAAGAGTGCACGAAGAAACGAGCCCTTCAACTGGATCATAGCTAGACTTTCAAGACTCAGATTGTTGTCTCATACACTTATCGCAAATCTTACATTCAATCAAACTGTCAAAGTTAAACAAGTAGTCTCTCTCTCTCTCACACTCTAGGCTCTCTGGCTTCTCCGCTTACCATTTTACCCTGATTGGATGGTGTTAACTAGTTGATTAACCGTGGGGTAATTGAAGGATCTCTCAAATTGCATTCTAGGGTTTCATAACTCATGTCTGTTTTTCTTCAACACTTTGTCACAAATCTCACTTCAATCTCTATGACAGAAGCTACTCAAGGATTTCTAGGTTAATTGGGTCTGGATCTATAGAGCCCCTTTATTGTTTCTTATCTTCATGACACATTAACAAAGAATAGACCTGCCAAATTCAAGATTAGGGTTTTAAATCACATGAATACTGGGTCAAATCTGATCACAAGTTTTACTTTTCCAGTCTGCTTTTAAGTTTTAGTAATACAAGTGTCATTGACCGAGGGGTATCCGGATTTCTTTTTCCATCTTGTTGACCATTTCACCCTTCTCTAGAACATAAGAGAAAAAGAGGGTGTGGTTGTGATTAGGGTTTTTGTGTATGAGCTGTATGTCTTAGTTACAAGTCAAAAATCTTTGGTCACGTCAGACATGATTTTTCAGTTCTTCATATCTGACAAGAAGCTTGTTGTCATTATTTCTTTACTTGGCTTCCCTTTGTAGTTCTTAAATCATCTCTTTGCATTCAAATTTTATTTTTTTATCTCAAACGGTGAAAATACGCATTCTTTTATTTAGATTTACTTAGATCTCTTTGACCTTTGAAGCTAAAAGCAACAGTATTAGATCAGATGAGAGGGGAAAAAGAGTTATGAGCATGTCTGAAGATAGCTGAAGTGGCCATCAGTTTAGGGAAGATCTTCACTTAATTGTGCATCGTATAGAGAGAGAGAGTCTTTCATTTTTGTGGAAACAAAAAAAAATCCTCAAGAATCAAGATGATGAAATCCTGCAGTTTAGTAGTGATGTTTTATTCTTCATATATCAAAAAAGTACATAATAGATAGAAGCTTAAGCTTTAATTTTGTAAGAGCATCATGACTATATGGTCCTTTAAATTCTTGCAAAACAAACTCATGTCAATGCATATAAATTTGAACAAACTTTTAGTGCTACAGGTAGACAATACAAATACATATATCTTTCACAGTTCTGCAAAATGCCACTCCAAAATTATTAAGTTGATTATACGTTTCACCCTTACTTAGTGTCTATAGCTAATTCACTACACTTGCGCACACAAATAAATACCAATTTTAGAGTTATAACTATAATTATAAATTTATAATGTTTTATATCAAAATTCAAAAGTCAAGAATTCATGCCTTGCTGGCATTGTTTGATAGAAAGAGAGAAGAAAAGTTGAGGTGACAGAAGAAAAATAAAACAAATGGTACGAGCCAATGGGGTTTTCTGCACTTTACTGAATGGTGCATCAATGGCTGCTTCAACAGTCTTCCTTGATGATACCACAAGTCTGTCCAGTAGATTTAGACACACAACGAGACAAATACTTTTTCATTTTTTATTTCAATATAATAATAGTATTTTAATACCATGAAACAGAAGCTATTTAAAGCATTTCTTCTTTTTTGGGGTTTTGAAAAGGTCTCGATGGGTTTTAAGGGAGTCAGTTTAGGTTACAGCCCTGTGTGTAACCACTAAGTGAAACGTGTCAAGTATACAGAAGCAAAGACAGTCGAGCCAATCATATTGTGAGATCTTCTGCCAACGTGGCAGAAACAATTCTTCAGTGGCTCGACGAAATTAAGGTAACAGCTTCACTGTGCTTTTAATTGTGAAAGGAAAGGCTAGAAGCTTGTTTGTTCCCACTCACCCCTTATAATCTTTTTTCCTTGGTCAAAACTATTTCTGTATTTATTATATTGCTAGAAATTTGGAATTATCAACATGAATATTTTAAGGATTTATTAGTAGTTTCTTAATAAATAAAATTCATATTTATTTAATCATATATCTAAAGTAATTCTCCATCAGAAGGTTTATGTTTTATTTGCTTAACTGATCAAGAGTGAAGAGAGAAATGTAAGTGTATGTGAACAAAAAGATAAAAAGCCTAATAGAAAAGTGATTACAAGGTAAAATATATGAAGATCTGTACAAGTTTTGAAAGCTAAGGAATTAAGGTATATTATTCCCTTCTCTCGAGTAATTACTTACTACTTTTGGTAGTCTTCTTGAAGGGTGTAGTGATTTTTGGTTAACCTTATAAGATGTCTCTTCTCTGGTTACTTGTTCATTTTTACTTTGTATGTTAATTATTTGCTTCTATTTTATTCATTCAAATGAGATTTCGCAAGGTGCTTGTGTGAGTTTATGTTATGTGTTTGATGAAATTCCTAAATGAGCACTAAAAGGGAGTTCGAAACGCAAACAAATATTTTAATATCCAAGTGCTATAATCAATAATCATATTGTTCATGATAAGTATTGCAATGATTTTAACATCTAAGCCTTTCATCTTTCAAAGATTGTCATCGTTGCACTTCAGGTTAATAAACTAACTTTTGTTAAGACTGATGAGTTCTCCCTACCTAAGATTCATTGATCTTTTTTTATTTCTTCATTTTATTGGTTTTCCTTCGTGAGATTTGGAGGTATTTCTGTTTCTTCCTTGTGCTTCTTCTCAGTTCTTTGATAAGGAGATGCGGATCTGCTGTAATAGATATTATTAACTAGAAGTGATGTATAGTATTATGCTTTAAGAGCAGGAACGAGGGTTGTCAAGCTATAACAGGTGTGTGAAATCAGCTTCTTTATCTTTTCCCTTTCCTTCGTGACTTTATGTTAATCTTCTCTCTTTCCATCCTCACCTATCAGCTTAAACAAAAGTCTGAAACGAACGAAGTTGTGTCAGCCTCTAATTAGTCCATTAACTTGTTCTTCGACGCTTCCTTAATAGCAAGTCATTTCAACAAGAGTGCACGAAGAAACGAGCCCTTCAACTGGATCATAGCTAGACTTTCAAGACTCAGATTGTTGTCTCATACACTTATCGCAAATCTTACATTCAATCAAACTGTCAAAGTTAAACAAGTAGTCTCTCTCTCTCTCACACTCTAGGCTCTCTGGCTTCTCCGCTTACCATTTTACCCTGATTGGATGGTGTTAACTAGTTGATTAACCGTGGGGTAATTGAAGGATCTCTCAAATTGCATTCTAGGGTTTCATAACTCATGTCTGTTTTTCTTCAACACTTTGTCACAAATCTCACTTCAATCTCTATGACAGAAGCTACTCAAGGATTTCTAGGTTAATTGGGTCTGGATCTATAGAGCCCCTTTATTGTTTCTTATCTTCATGACACATTAACAAAGAATAGACCTGCCAAATTCAAGATTAGGGTTTTAAATCACATGAATACTGGGTCAAATCTGATCACAAGTTTTACTTTTCCAGTCTGCTTTTAAGTTTTAGTAATACAAGTGTCATTGACCGAGGGGTATCCGGATTTCTTTTTCCATCTTGTTGACCATTTCACCCTTCTCTAGAACATAAGAGAAAAAGAGGGTGTGGTTGTGATTAGGGTTTTTGTGTATGAGCTGTATGTCTTAGTTACAAGTCAAAAATCTTTGGTCACGTCAGACATGATTTTTCAGTTCTTCATATCTGACAAGAAGCTTGTTGTCATTATTTCTTTACTTGGCTTCCCTTTGTAGTTCTTAAATCATCTCTTTGCATTCAAATTTTATTTTTTTATCTCAAACGGTGAAAATACGCATTCTTTTATTTAGATTTACTTAGATCTCTTTGACCTTTGAAGCTAAAAGCAACAGTATTAGATCAGATGAGAGGGGAAAAAGAGTTATGAGCATGTCTGAAGATAGCTGAAGTGGCCATCAGTTTAGGGAAGATCTTCACTTAATTGTGCATCGTATAGAGAGAGAGAGTCTTTCATTTTTGTGGAAACAAAAAAAAATCCTCAAGAATCAAGATGATGAAATCCTGCAGTTTAGTAGTGATGTTTTATTCTTCATATATCAAAAAAGTACATAATAGATAGAAGCTTAAGCTTTAATTTTGTAAGAGCATCATGACTATATGGTCCTTTAAATTCTTGCAAAACAAACTCATGTCAATGCATATAAATTTGAACAAACTTTTAGTGCTACAGGTAGACAATACAAATACATATATCTTTCACAGTTCTGCAAAATGCCACTCCAAAATTATTAAGTTGATTATACGTTTCACCCTTACTTAGTGTCTATAGCTAATTCACTACACTTGCGCACACAAATAAATACCAATTTTAGAGTTATAACTATAATTATAAATTTATAATGTTTTATATCAAAATTCAAAAGTCAAGAATTCATGCCTTGCTGGCATTGTTTGATAGAAAGAGAGAAGAAAAGTTGAGGTGACAGAAGAAAAATAAAACAAATGGTACGAGCCAATGGGGTTTTCTGCACTTTACTGAATGGTGCATCAATGGCTGCTTCAACAGTCTTCCTTGATGATACCACAAGTCTGTCCAGTAGATTTAGACACACAACGAGACAAATACTTTTTCATTTTTTATTTCAATATAATAATAGTATTTTAATACCATGAAACAGAAGCTATTTAAAGCATTTCTTCTTTTTTGGGGTTTTGAAAAGGTCTCGATGGGTTTTAAGGGAGTCAGTTTAGGTTACAGCCCTGTGTGTAACCACTAAGTGAAACGTGTCAAGTATACAGAAGCAAAGACAGTCGAGCCAATCATATTGTGAGATCTTCTGCCAACGTGGCAGAAACAATTCTTCAGTGGCTCGACGAAATTAAGGTAACAGCTTCACTGTGCTTTTAATTGTGAAAGGAAAGGCTAGAAGCTTGTTTGTTCCCACTCACCCCTTATAATCTTTTTTCCTTGGTCAAAACTATTTCTGTATTTATTATATTGCTAGAAATTTGGAATTATCAACATGAATATTTTAAGGATTTATTAGTAGTTTCTTAATAAATAAAATTCATATTTATTTAATCATATATCTAAAGTAATTCTCCATCAGAAGGTTTATGTTTTATTTGCTTAACTGATCAAGAGTGAAGAGAGAAATGTAAGTGTATGTGAACAAAAAGATAAAAAGCCTAATAGAAAAGTGATTACAAGGTAAAATATATGAAGATCTGTACAAGTTTTGAAAGCTAAGGAATTAAGGTATATTATTCCCTTCTCTCGAGTAATTACTTACTACTTTTGGTAGTCTTCTTGAAGGGTGTAGTGATTTTGGTTAACCGTATAAGATGTCTCTTCTCTGGTTACTTGTTCATTTTTACTTTGTATGTTAATTATTTGCTTCTATTTTATTCATTCAAATGAGATTTCGCAAGGTGCTTGTGTGAGTTTATGTTATGTGTTTGATGAAATTCCTAAATGAGCACTAAAAGGGAGTTCGAAACGCAAACAAATATTTTAATATCCAAGTGCTATAATCAATAATCATATTGTTCATGATAAATATCGCAACGATTTTAATATCTAAGCCTTTCATCTTTCAAAGATTGTCATCGGAGACTTAGGAGGGAAAGGAAGTGTATTTCAAGATTTCATATTAATTGCTTTTTTTAATATTGGTAACATGTCAGTTTAGTTTATATACACAATTTCAAGGACTTGGTTTTTAAGTTTGCTATTACTTTAGACTATAATATCCATATTGTATTTTATTATATAAGTTTTTCTTCTGATGGTGAATATACTAGTGAGGAATGATAAATGTGGCATGAGGCTCTGAACCGATTCAGTGGAAATGATAGGAAAATATCCGATCTCAAAGTACAAACTAAATTTATTTTCCATGCTCAATCTATTAAAAATTAATATTAACAATACCTATTCTTAGACTGGTCAGATTATTTTTTTTCATTTGTTTCTCATAGTTCGTTCTCATTTTCTTTTTTTCAAGTTAATATTTAATTCAATTTTACGATGGTTATTGAATTTTTTTAGATAAATTTTGGGTTTCAACATGAATGATTAGCTTTATAATCATATACAAATATAGAAATCATATAGAAATGTTTCCTTGCTCTAAGGAATTTTACTCTAATTTTTTTTCTATTCTCTACATCTCAGAATCTTTTCTTGAAAAAAAAGAACTAAAACTATTAACTCTAAATAACACTTAGTTAAATTATTACGGAAATATATTTTTTGGAAAAGGGTGTGAAGATATATAGCAAAACGATAATTATAAGAGGGAACTCTGTTAAGCATCCAAGCCACTTAACCTTCCACGCCAAAGTTTAGATGCCATGATTTTTAGGAAAGACTTTTTTTCTGGTATATAGTATGATTGAACACAAAAATAAACCTATATATTAATCATCTCATTTCCAGATATTTAGTTCCATTTCATCATATATAAAAACAATGTAATGTATCAGTTTCTAAAGCAACTTTCCTTAGCTATGATATATGCACAAATGTCAACTTCAGAGCATTTGGTGAAATATTAAATCTTAGTTCTTCATTCAAGTTGAAGTCATTGCTGAGTACTAAGTCCAGAATTCCAACTACAAAGTTGCTTTTCAGTTCCCACAGGCTAGGTATAGTCTATACTATCATTGTTGCATGTTTGACATATCATCCTTTATTCTTTGTTAAATTTATTTTTAATTTCTATTTATCCAATTATGTTACAATACGTTAGTTTGTCTGAATAAGTTTGTATAAAAAGTTTGTACACGTAATTTATACTATCATTGTTGCATGTTTGACATATCATCTTTTATACTTTGTTTAATTTATTATTAATTTTAAGTTATCAAATTATGTTACAATACGTCAATTTGTACGAATAAGTTTGTATAAAAAAATATATACATGTAGTATTATTCATCCTATAAGCATCACCATGTTCATTTGTCTAGTTCATAACAACTTCTTTTATTTTTTATTGAAGTAAGGTTATACTATTGAACTGTCTTGGTGAATCCATTAATAACACCAAATAATCCACGTAATTAGTGACTTATATAGCACGGCACAAATATTTGACAATTGTGGGAAGGGGTCTATTGTCATATTAGAGTATGAGTGCCATTTGACAATTGTGGGAAGGGGTCTATTGTCATATTAGAGTATGAGTGCCCTGTAGGATATCATATCGAGATTAAGATCATAATAAGATTAGGGTTGAACAATCCAAGGCGTTAGTTTATTATGTCTTTTAAGGCTCTCTTGTTTTGGTTTATTTTTTAATGACCCAGAGTATTGCTACTTAAAGATTTTGATATCTCTGTTTATATATGACAAGTTGGAACATGCCTCAATTTTCTCTTAGGTGTGAGTTGTAATTGTAGAGTGATATTTTATTCAATTACTTATTTGATAATTTTGCTTGGATGCAAAATCATAAATTTATTTCCTTATCCAATTAATATTTGTTTAATGGGATCTCTATATAAATGTACTAGTAAAGTTTAAAAAGTGTGTGAATGCTTCCCCCAGTCTGTTCAGATGTTGGCGAGGCTGGTTAAAATTCACCTGTGAAAGGTGAAATGAAAGAAAAGTTTTTGAGCTCTGCTAGTGTTCGGTGTTAAATTTTTTTAATACACTTGCATCTTCTCAATTTACGTGCTAATGACTTTATTTTTTCATTGCTGATGTTGACAAAGGTTTGGATTATCGTATTACAACGTTGTCTTTTATTTGTTTGCTATATTTCACCCTTGACGTTTAATCAACAATTAAGACGATCTTATCTTTAATTAGAGGTGGAGCTTAAATTGGGGCTTTTACCGGTTCTTTTAAATAACTTTTGACATACATGATGGGAGATTTAGCATACCAGTCTTTTCAACTTTGTCCACTAAAGCCATACTCCTACAAGGCTAGGTCTTTAAGTTGAAGGTCTTGTCAAAATTTTCAGATGTACCCACGTCACACAATCCTATCAGCATCTTGTCAAAACTCAGAGTCTATTATTTTTTGTTCTTGTTTATAAACCCCTTATGATCAGTTCACCTACATTTAACTTTCATATGCACTTGGTTATCACAAAATTATCCCTAAGCAGTTTTCCCCTGAAAGAAACAAGCTCATCGTGTTATCAGATTATTTTTCTTATTCAAGTTTCATTTTATAGCCAAAACAACCTATGGTGTCACAAACACAGTAATTGGCTTTTAAGTTATTGCATTTGAACAATTCTTTTAAGCTTTACTCTTTCCTCATATCAGGCTATCAGCCATTGCTACGTCATTTTAACTTTTTGAAAGTGTTGAGTTTTTTATTTGGTGGACTTGGCTAGCTACTTATCCATGATGCTACAGAGCTTGACAGCTTATAAATTTTCTTTCAATTTTTTGTGCGTTTGCTCATCATTTAATAGTACCTCAAATGTCTTCTTAATTGTATAGTAGGAACAAAACCATCAAACTCTTTTTTTATTTTGTTTTCCAGTTCTAATTCAGGCAATTAATTGTTTACATTTTTTAGCTTAATGCATTTATTTGATTCTAAGTATGTGTTGTGTTAGGGAAAAGACAAAAGAGTCTGTAAGGTTGAAATGCGGATTTTTTGGGTTCCAACCCAACCCCACGTGTTCTTTTTGAAGTTGAGAGTTCACTGTACACAAAAGCCTAAATTAGATTAAGTTTTCAAACAAGAACATTGATATTGAGTGAAGCTCCATCAAGGAAAGGATTTTGAAAAGTTTTAACATTACATATCTAAAATTTAAAACCAAAGGTTATATTCAGTTGAGGGATTTGATGTAGTTTCGTGTTTACTTCGTTTAAATTCCAAGGTTCTCTAATTCTACTTTTATAATTTTGGAGATATTATTTTTACGGGGCTGGATTCTTATCTTTAAATCATTTAGATTTGATTTATAAAGTTTTTACTCTTTTTTAATATTGATTTGTAAAGCCTGCAAATGGACTTCCAAAGATCAGGGAGATTCACACTTTTACCATTTAAGTATTATTCTAAGTTTCAAGAGGTTTTTGCATATATGCATGGCAGTGATCTAGTTCTTTGACTTTTCCATAGTGCTTCATTTCACAAAAAATGCATTCCTCAAAAAACTATACACAATTTGAAAAATCTTGCTGAAATTTCATCAAAACTCTACCCTTGTGCATAAAACAAAAGAAATGGCGTTTCCATAACTTCTTTTTACGGTTTGATCTTATATATAAGACTTCAGTTATGATTAAAAAGGAAAAGGAGAGAAATAGACATTTTGCTTCTTGAGTGCATGCGTCTCATCATAATTAATACTAAACTCGTATGGAATTTGTTTTGCAGTGTGAGGTCAACAATTGAAAGGTACAAGAAATCATGCGCAGATTCTTCAAACCCAGGATTTGTAACTGAAGCTAACACTCAGGTAAATTTATTAATATAGCTAATAATATATATGGGAAATGTTGTTTCATGGAACAAATAATATGCTCTTTTTTCTACTTGGGAAGACCAAATAGCCAGGCATGTATTGGTTTGCTTCATTCTCCAACTTTGGCAATTAGCTGTGACTTGATGTTGCATATCATACAATGCATCCTATTTTTGACCAAAATTAGATTATCTATACTTTGTGTAGATATCAAAGTTATAGTTGGCACAAAAGTCAACTTTGTCTTTCTGGTTGGTCCCGATCGCTCACCGTAAATGTTTTGTGCTCCAATGCTAACCATGAGTCTTTTTGTTTTACTTTTATCATATTCATATGGCTCATCTTGTTTTGTTTTTTGATTTGGCTTTATTTTTTGTTCTTAATTAATCTTTAAAAAAAAATGAAGAATGAGGTTTCATTTGGGTCTTCGTTACTGATTTTTGTAGTTCATGTATAGTTCAATAAAAGTTCTGAGTTTTATCAAACTTATTTATGAAAAGCATGAACTGACATCAGTAAAAATAAAACAGATGTATGAATTTTTATATACGTGTGTGTTTATTGTGAGTAGTAGTACTTCTTTGGGTTTTTATTAATTAGGACTTGGGGTGATTTTTTCATGGATATAATTTGCTCTCGTTCTTGATATTTCCCAAAACAACTCTCACTCCACCTTCTGTGTGAATCTCTTACTTTCATAGGTGAATTGAACTGTAAGTCTATAACTTTTGCATTCTTCTGATTATTTAATTAAGTTTTTACCACAAAAATATATTATTCGATTGTACAATGAGACACTCTCGGTGGATGAATGCTTACATTGTGTGCTTTGGCACATCCCTAATTTGAATTATTTTTGTCCTTAATCTTCTTTCTAATGATGAGTATAGAAGTGTTATTCTAATTTATAGTCTCATGTGCGTCACCTCAGTTTTACCAACAAGAAGCCACTAAACTCCGGAGACAAATCCGAGAAATTCAGAACCTGAACAGGTAAGTTCATTAGATCACTTTTTAATTGTTTTTAAATCAGTTGTATGATATCCATCACCATTGTATATTATTATATACGATATTGTTTCCAGGCATATCTTGGGTGAGGCTCTTAACTCCTTGAGCTTTAAGGAACTCAAGAACCTGGAGGGCAGACTGGAGAAAGGGATCAGCCGAATCAGATCCAAAAAGGTATTATGGTTAATTGACTGCTTAAACTCAATTCGGTGATACATTTATTTCATTTAAGTCTCACTTTTCTTTTTTGTTTGTTAAATATTCAAATTCCTATCATTGAAATGCTCGGAACTTTTGCCAGAACGAAATGTTATTTGCTGAAATCGAGCTCATGCAGAAGAGGGTAAGTTTTCTTTCCTGCGCCAGTTTTTTTTTTTTTTTTTTTTTTTTGGCTTTTAGGTTTGCTAAAACTGTTGAACATGATTATACTCAATGAAGTTAGTAAGGCAGGGACATGCCATATAGTTTATATGTCAGATTGTAGAGGCAAATCCAATAAACAATAGAAAAATTCGTTGAAAGAATTTGAAAATCAATTTATGTTGCCCTAGTATTGACCTTCTAAAGAGTTGAAAATTCCATATACACGAAAACCCTAATACTATGTACAGCACCTGATTTATGACCAAATTCATTACATACTGGGAAGCGCAGCTTTCTGTTTCGGGTTCTGATGGTAGGGTCTGATAGATACCCATCTAACAACTTAAACAATTTGGTTGGGCAGTAAGCTTTTTGTGAGTTTGGGTATAATTCTCCTTAGAAAAACAGTTACCAGAGGAGAGTGTCTAAGACCTTTATAACTCACATGAACAGTTACCAGAGGAGAGTGTCTAAGACCTTTATAACCCACATGCCCACCTTTTACCCTTCTAATATGAGATCCTAACAGGGCCAAGTATAACAATAAATGGATATAGATCCCAGATAACCCATTTCAAATCCTGATGTAGAATCCATACACTCAAATAAAATGAAACTTTAAGTTCACCATGAAATTATTTGATGGATATGTTTGTTACGGTTATGATTATATCATATCCTTTTACTTATTAGCAATAATATGCGCACATGTACAGGAAATTCAGCTGCAAAATGATAACATGTACCTGCGAGCAAAGGTCTTTCAATCTCTCTCTCTCTCTCTCTCTCTCTCTCTCTCCCCACATGATAGCTAAATCCTAAATTATATTAATGTTAAAAATCATTATTATATTTATGTGGTACAGATAGCTGAAAACGAGAGAGCTGAACAGCAACAACCAAACATGATGCAGGGATCTGTCTATGATCAATCTGTGCCTTCACAGTCGTATGATCGAAATTTCATCCCTGTAAACCTCCTGGAACCCAATCACCAATACTCTCGCGAAGAGCATACTGCCCTTCAACTTGTGTAAGGTTCTCTCTTCCATTATAAAATATATATTCAAATAATGAACCATTATCATCAGTATTTATGATTTATTATGACCCATATTTTATTTAACAAAAGTATGATCCTTGAATCAAAGTATCAATATATTGATGTTCACATCTCTCGGTGCAGTTGAATGATGCAGGAAAGCTATCATTGTTATGAGCAAGCCTTTCAAGTTCAACAAAATTTAGGCCTTCCAGTTCAGTACTAGACTCTTTGATAGTGTGTTATTGCGAAAGTATTCCTCTTGTATTATTTTCCAAAATAATTGACAATATAGTAACTTGGAACTCTTTTTGTTCAAAATATTTGATTATATTCCCGGAAGAACTTGTGGGCCAATTCACGGAAATACTAGTGTTTACGCTTTACAGCTGGTTATGGAGGATTTGCATCACTTCAACATAACGTGGACATGCTTCCTGGTGAGTAGTGCATGTCCTGGATTCCATGATGTGGGGCAACCTGTCATTGGTTACGTTATAACATGCACGTGCCTCACACCATTATAAAAGAAAGAATCATGTCCTGTTGCTGTTCACAACATCCAAATGCTACTGTGTACTTGGAACCAGACGACAAAATATAAATAAATGCAATATGTACAGAGAACGTCATGAACCAGTTTCAACATTTAGATAGTAATTTCTGACTAAAATATACAATATTGTTAAATTCATGATGACTATATATGGCATGATACCTTCACATATTTTCTATTATGGACAGGATTTAACTAATATCATACTGTGCAAAGCATGAGCAGAGACTGAAGCCAAAACCTTCTTCCCTCTGGTCTCATACTGCAACTTTGATCTGGTCCAAAATGAATGTGGAAATGAGAGGACTTTGTCCTCTTCACCCCATGATTCTACATTTCCTAATAAACTTGTTTGAGGAATTTACATGTTTAGTCCATAAGCTTCGTATCTCTGGGGACCCAATCTCAAGCCATGGCTTTGCAGGGCCACTAAAATGTAAAACAGCAACGGAATTCAACATCTCTCTGCGAGCTTCTGGGAATCGATGTCCCAGCCCAGCTACATGCCATGAAGGATCAATAGGATGCACATTACCTTCCAAAGCGAGTAAGGCTGGTGGAAGCACTCCTGGTTTCCATAATGTCAATCCAGAATTGAGGTTCTGTGAAATACAACAATAGTATTACATACAAACATAAATTCAAACAATGTCATTTCATTACTAAGAATATCTCCAGTCATTAACATAATGGAACTCTACCAGTACGGAACTATTTCTTTAGAACTTGATCACAACAAAGATAACAGAGCAAAATATCTATATCAATAAATATCAAAATCATGTATTTTCTCCAGAACGTTTGTTCTTTGCAGAGCTCGGTCACAATGGACCTCAGATGGATTGGCACCAAATGAAATTCACAACAATCAGCAGAGGCCGTAGATTTGCTATACCCCTGTTCTCTGGTTCAGATTTCCTTGGTTTAGACATTATGAAGAATAGGCATGCAGGTAGGAGGGAGAAAAAATCCATCTACAGATTAACTTGATATAGCATCACACACTTTTTTTAGCAGTATCCAATTGCAAATTTTTTATTTATAAGGAGACACTATACTTACAAGTTTCAACCATTTATGGTAAGTTGCTGTGACATCAGTCTTCCTCCAAGCTTCAAGATCAAGGACATTCATTCCAAAAAGCCAAGCACAACGGTCATGGTCAAAATTGGATGAGATTATTGGGTTAGAGAAATTCAAGTAGTCTCTGTATTTTCTTCCTACACAACAGTTGTCTCCGCATGACGAGCCAAAAACTGCACCAACAGCTTTCCCTTCGAGATCTAATTCCCACAAAGATGATATATCACGTTGTACTGCTATATCATCGTCCAATAACACTATCTTGTTGAGATCTGGAAACAGCTGTTTGGTCCACAAAAATCGGATGACAGAACAATCATCATTAAAGATTTTCATATTCAAGGGTGTATCCATCTGATTAGAGAAGACAAAGATCATGTAAAAGATTTTGAGACTTACCTCATGAATATAAATTCGGAGATGATTCATAAGAGACAGGCAGCTAGGGCTTAAGACCTCCAAATATTTTCTATGCCCTTCCTCGTATTCAAAGTTTTCTTGCTTCAAATTGTTGTAAAAATGACTCCAAACTAAACGATTAATTTCTAACATCTCTCTAACCCCAACGTTCACTTCCTGAGACCAATCATATTGATGCAATCCTTTAACTTCCACAACTGCTGATTTAACAGAATTGATTGCAAACCATGCATGCATTGGAGTGTAAGTTTTCCTGTCAGTGACTATGTGAAACACCAATTCTTCAGGTCTGGCAGAGTTTTGGACAGTAGATGATACAACTACAGAGGCAGCAAGGACATTGTCGGTTAGGAGAACAACATGGCGAAAGGATGGGTCAGTGAGACGGGAAACATATTGAGGTGAAGGTAAACGAGATCTGGCCACTGCATTTACTGCATACTCTTCTGCCAATTTGAGGCAAAGGCAATGTATGCTCTTTGGGACACCGTGTGAGGCTAAATGCCAGTATATCGACTCACGTTGTCTAGCAGATTGGACCTTACGCTCCATCCCCAAAAGCTGTATATTGAAAGAAAAGTGTTGAAACTTGTAAGAGGTCTGGCAGCTGATGTTATAATACTCATAAAAAGGCAATCACTTATAATGCAAATTAGTGTCACATATGGGTTATTGTTTTATGACGCTCGTTCAAGCAAAATATTAGTCATCCTACAGATATGATTCTGCTGCTGCAGGATTTTTTCTTTTTTTTTTTTTTTTTTGCAGCAGCAGAATGTGTTAACTTCTAAACAAAAAAAAAGTTGGATCTAGAAAGAAGGTAAGAACTACTATTCATGAGTTTCCCATTAATGATTGTGCAAACATGAATTGTAGAAAATAGAAGACAGGTTTCTGTCAATGTTAGCCTACTCAGGAACCTGATAAATGAATGCTAACAAAAGTGTACCTTGAAAAGTAAGAGGGATGTGTGATTGTGACATAGACATTCAACCTTGATTCAAGATGTTTGTTTATAAATGTAAGGACAAACATCAAATCAAGCCAAGCAGATCAGCACTATATCTAAGAAAACAATTTATATTGGAACCTTTTTTTTTTTAACTTTCTTTTTGAAGAGAAAATAGAAAATATATATTTGAATACGCTAAGAAATAAATTAAAACTAAAAAAAGAAATACACTAAGAAATTAGAACTAGAAAAGGAAACAATATAGGTATAGCACTCATTTAGCATTACTATATCTAAACAAAAGTTAAATTAATTTTTTATAAGCATTTATCCACTCATTTAGCATTACTTTAATTTGTATATTCAGTGCAACTTAACATGATAAGGAAACATTATAGGTTAATAACAATTTCATTAGATGATTAGCCAAAGCGACTAATCAAATAATCTAACCCTCATGCTATACTATAATCTAAAGATTGTTATTGATCCGACGCCGATGGCATACCAGACCAGGAAAGAAAATATAATAACATATTGTTGTCCACATTGTCCAATTATATAAGACTTAGTACTATTGTATTTAATCTAATGATCAGATTAGCGACTTCTGAAGTGACATTAGTCCACCAATACCATACCAATAGGCGACAGTAAACCATAACTGAAAATTAGAATTGCTGAACAATACATAAAGTAAACAGTATAAAGATATGGATATTAAAAAGTGTCATGTACCATAGCCTTGGTCTTGAAAGCAAAGGCCTTGACGTCTTGTTGTTTGGACGTCATCTCCTTCACAAGCTCGTTGAATGATTCTAATGAAACCTGTACTCCGTCGTTACTGGTACCATCTTTTGCTTCTATTAACGCTCTCGTCAGTTCTTCTCTGAGTCTCTTTATGGTACATGCATCAACATAATAAAAGAAATATCAAAATTAATTACTTTATTGTTGTTGGTTCCGCCAAACAGTGTTGACGTATGATGATGAAAAAAGATTACAAGACCCCTGACATCTTAAAGGATGAGCTGTTGCCACGACTGTTTAGACCGCTTCCACAATAACATAAGTGCATTCTTTGGGAATTTTCAACCCCTTCATTCAAATCATATGGAAGCAGCCAAGTGGTCTTGGCAATAGCACTTCAACCCCCAATCATCACTTTTTACTGTTTTTCCTTTATTGAATCTAAAGAAATTATCATCAAGTGGACAGGAATACTGTAAAGTGTAAACGTAGGGTAACTGGCCACGTATACTAGAAAACAACTAGTGGAAGTGATATGGTGACAGTTCCTCGAAATGTGATCATACATGGATTATGCACTAAGAATTTTCATTCTTTCCAAAATTTATGGTCCTGGACCTCCTGGTACAAATATATTATGATCCATATCCAAGTTCATCCACTAGCCCATTACATTGTCGTAGGTGAAAAGATAATGGGTATATCTTAAAATGCGAGTGCTTAGATCCAATATTGACTGGTCCCACTTATTAATTCTTTAAAAAGCTGCAAAGAATAATAATGCCATGCACCCAAAATTTGACATCTTGTGAATATGGGGTGCCCTACATACCTTTATTATTCTTTTCTCACATTTTAACTCCATATATTCTCTCTTCTTTGCAAGTTGTTTATGCGCTTCCCGTGGCCAAAATGTTTTTTTATAAAGAAAAAGAGAGAAGGTGAACGACTAGTAACAAGATCCAAATTTCCTTATAGGTAGAAGTTTTGAACAAGAGTTGCCATAATCCCACCACACAGTTGGTGCATTACTCAACATCAAGGGGGGTAGGAGATGTATGAATATAAATAATCAAGTGGGTGTTAAACAAACTATGTTAAATCTGTCAAACTATTGACATGAAAAAGAAAATCACATTTGTCAGGATCAAATCGAAACATAGTTTGCCAAACCAAGTGATTGAAGGTGACAAAATCAACAACTCAAGCTAGTCCTTATCACATAAAAAGAAATTTTTTTTTTAAATCCCAATTTGCCAAAAACTTTGTTTCACTATTCTATCCCTATCCTATTCTACTATTCTATCATAAAAACCCAAAAATACATTTATTTCAATATTTTCAAAATCTAATTATACTTTATTTAACTCTTAAAATATTAATATTTACTTTTTTTCATAAGGATAATCTAACTTCACTTTTTTTTTTTAAATACTATTCTAAAAAAAATCAAATAATAAGCCAAACGAAGCCTTAAATTTAAACTCCCGATAACATTGAGACAAGGACAATATAGGTTTTCAGAAGTTTCCCAGAGGTACAAAATTGTGAAAATTACTAAGGTACCTTCAAAAGTGTAGTGGCTGTCTAATACATGGGTACAGCTGGCATGACTAGATGTGGATAAATAGAGTAATGCTATTATTATTATTATTATTGTAAAATGACGAGAGCCTCTTTCGTCATATTTGATTAAAATCTTTGTAGTATATTTTCATTACAAAAAATATCAATTATTCTAGTAATCCAATAAATATATAAAATATAATTTTATATGAAATCAAATGATAACTTCCCCTCTGAACTAAAATGAAAACTTTTCTATGTATTTTTACACTCATACTACATTACTACTTACAGCATCAAATATATACATAATTAAGTGACAATTCAGTTAGAGCATATATATAATAAATTTGTATTTGTTATATTAATTTTTAGTCTATGCTTCAGTATAGTCAAACATTAAAAGAAGGTACTTTTATAAGATAAAGCATCATACTTATTTATATTCCAAGTTGTAACAAATTGAGGCTGAAAACTATAGATGTTACTATTTATGTTACCAAATGATGTTTTCAATCTATATAGTATATACTAAAAAAATTATAGTACTGTACTGGAATATGACGTATCTTTTTTCTCTTATTTAAGTATTAATTTTTAAATGCGAAAGCAAATAAATTGGTGCATATAAAAGCAAAAGGGTATTTTCGTCATTAATTACCAGAGACGTGTCTCTCCCGCTGAAAAGTCTCCGTCCTATACAATCTGCAGAAACAAAAAATGTAGTCACAGTTAGAAATAATAATAAAAGAAAATCACATTTTCCCTAAAAATGGAAGAACTATACATAGAAATTCCGGTTTAAAACGGAACTTCTAAATTTTTTACGCAAAGTTATTAGTTAACAAAAAGAAATAAATATATAAAAAATCACTAAATCAAATTCAAAAAAAGTAAACTAAAAATGGTAAGAATTTTGTTTTTTCACCAAACGAAAAACGAAAGGGGAAATAAATTACCAAGAGAAGAAGAGCAAACAGAGGGAGATTCCAGCACCAAAAACGCAACTCTAACAAAGAAAAACGGCAAAACGATTCCAAGCACCAGCACTACCGGCAACAAAGCCCGGGAACCAGAAATCCTACGGCTAGCCAGAGTCAGAGCCGGCGCCACCAACGATCCCTTGCCGGAGTTCGATATCGTCACTCTCTTAATCCCCGTCGCTGATATGTAAAACTTCATTTCCTCTCACTATAATAAATACTTTCCCTCACTTTCCAGCACTTTCCCTCCTTTTCCATCAATCCAATCAGCAAACAATAAGATCTAACTTCTACTTACTCACTCCGGCCGTAAACTACAATAAATGACTTCAAAAAATTGGATTTAATAAGGAACTTTCCATGAAAATGAAGAAAATAGCAAAAGAGAATGAATAAGCATTGATAATTTAATTACCTTTTTTGAGAAGTCACGAGTTGGCTATTATGTGGAGTCAGGGGTTTTGATTTTAGAGATCACGCTCTTATGTTTCCACAGAGAAACAAATTTTTTTTCTTTTTCTATTTTTTTTATTTTGAAAAAAGAAAATTGTAAACAGTGAAAGAGAGAGAACGCGAAAAGCCAAAACGAAGGCCGCGTTTAAAGCCGCGGGAGGGAAATAATAGGGGGATTGCAATTATTTATATTCGCTTCAAAAGAGAGATTGTGACTTTTGTTATGTCTGTATATTAAATTACGGCTCTGACCTTGTTTTTTCAACTTTTGTCACCGACAGAGAATGTAGCACTAGTACAACCTAGTGTTATGCCGGCATTCTGTGGGAGTGGAAGACCGCATGGCCTTATTCTGCACCTCACTAGGTCTTTGACATTCCGTTTTTATGCTTTAACAAAGTTTAAAATTATTTAACACTTTGAATTTATATGAAATTAACTTTGATTAGTCGTAACTAATTATTACAGTTACAGTTAAATATAGGGTTCAATAATTCTAATTAATTTTATTCTCAAGGCTAAGGTCTTGTCTTTGAGGATGAAAAAGCACATGAATTGTCTTGATGAGCTTATTAATTATTAAATATAACCGAAAATTGGACCACTTAACATTCAATTCAATAATGGCAGTGTAGTGTGTAGCCCCAACATATTAGGATTATACTGCATGGAGATGTTCAGTTCAGGACAACATCTTCTCGGCCATAACTTCAATCACAACAATTTTCTTTTCTTTTTTTTCAATTCCTCGTTAGAATTTAATATAAAATGAGTCTCTACAACCCAATCACAAACTCGCTACTAAATTAATTATGCGGATATCAATTAATCTATACAAATTATTTTAAAATGGAGGAATGATTACTCTATGAATCAGAGATACGTACCCTCCCAACTTTTCATAAAATTGGATTTTCTTGAGTCTCGCACCAAAAATACGCCACACATAACATACTAATCACCAGTAAAACGACATGATAGATATATCATGTATACGTACAAGTGTGTTGAGTGTGTGACTGGCCACATGCCACACCGCCTCACCTATACAAGTAACGTTAAAGTTTCGAAATACAAAATACCTCGTTCTTCCTTCTAGGCTCTAGCGACTGTATTTGTTACCTGTAATAGATGCAGACTACAGCCAAAGGGGCCCATGGGCTCCCCTTGCATCTTCTGCAACCCTATAATTCACAAGGGGAAAAGTGTTTTTGTTAATATCACTATCACAAGTTTTATTATTAATATTTATCATTAGTATGGGAATCACCTTCCAATTGGATTATAAATTTTGATCGCCGTAAAATTATTATTTTTTTTTTTTTTTGGTAGCTTGTACGATCAGCAACCCTAAATGATGAATCAATACTTCATTGATTAAAAAATTCCACGTCGTTGGAAGTAAATGTTTATGATTATACATAATTTGGAAAGTGACTCAATTCACCATTAATTTCAAGCGTCAGTACTTGACGTGTGCCCTAATCTGTTGTAGATGTACCTCAGGTAGATAAGCATCTGAATTTTTTCCTTGTTTTCATGTGAATTAAATGTCACGTTAAAGATTTAATTTAAAGTTCCCAGTTCATGCAGCGACATTAACAGATAACTACAATACTAATATATTTGACTTTCGTACTACAATTAATTTATCCATACCTTATTTTTTAGAAATTTTCTTGATTGTGCCTAACATTAATTATAATTTTATTTTATTTAAAACTGTGTAAATATGTAATCCAAATGAGATATCCAGATAGACTTTATATGATCATTTTAATATTACCCTATACACTTCATTATAATATTCTGAATATATGACTAGTGTGAGCTTGAGCGTTTAATGAGCTTTTGGGTATTTAATGGGAGGGCTCAATTAACAAATATTAAAATTGGTTAGGTCTCATTTCCAAACGCATCATAATAACTTAACCCATTGTAAGTCGTCATTCAGAACGCGTTATTAGAAATGAAGACATACATTTTCTATCGCTTCTAGAAAACCTACCGCTTCTTTTGTAAGGAATTCAAGAATAAAAAATCATGACACAAGCAGATTTGTCTGTGACCTTTAATTATTGATTATGTATTTTATAATCTATGTGTTGATGTTTTGACATATTGTTGATTGTAATTGGATTTCGTTCTTATTGTTTGATTAGTATTGATAGAATTCATGTATAATTTTCATACATTAATTACACTAACCACTTAACTAATCCGGTGTCAACATAATCAAATAAATAAAAAGTTACATAATATGAATATATTCAATATTTATCATATATTTGTTTTTTAATACATAAAGACTATATTATATAAAATAAAATCAACACTATAACACATCCATCCTAAGCCCGTCATAATTCATATGATCATTCATACAAGTATGAGATCATGTATTGTATAATTAAAAAGCGTTTAAAAAGTTTTATTAAGGCACGGTTCATAGATAAATGTATCATAATTAAGATACGATATATAAAATAAAACTAGGGTATATATAATATGAATGTAATGATATGTTATGCGAAACAAGACAGAACATCATCATCTAGTTTAATTTCAATATGTATTCCCAACAGACAACAGTATAACTGGCATGAAACCATAACATTTACATACTCTCACATGAAATTTATGGATTGAACAAACCAAAACATTACCATTTTCCACGAGTTTAATTGATTACTCGTAAGTGGCAAGTCAAGCAAAGTTAGTTTCATTGTTTGACACATATTATATGCTTTACGTTTGCCTTTTAGCCTTAATCGACGGTTCCTTTTTAAAACATTTTTGACTTTGAGGATTGCTTGATCAAGTAATTTTGAGTTAGGTAATATGTATCCCCTATTTCACTTCTTTTTAGCTTTTGATTACCAATTGGGTGGAAGCATGAAAAATGCTTTCCAAGTTTTTAATCAGGTTTTGTTAATTCGCGTTGTGAGAGAAATTAAAACTTCTTTTTGACTAAAATATTGCAGTAACTAGTAAGTATGTGTACCAGTTAGGAGAATACCATTGATCAAGGTTTGATCTGTAGAGTCCAGATTTAGTTTGAAAGTATAATGTGTTTAAATTCAACAAGAATCATCAAGGAAAGAAAGAATTTCCACAAGGCATTAATTCCTACGTTCACACAATAAATGTTATCCTTTACTTTAGAAAAATCTATTGCAACCCTGCAGCACCACATTATTATCCAGAAAGCTTTAAATAATTTAATTTGGTTACAAAAAATCTGTAGTGACGGATAATGAATAGATCAGATTAATGAGTTTGTAAATAATTAATTTGGATGGGGAAAAAGAAAAGTTAAATTAAGTTATCAGTCATCTCCGTAAAATATGGAAGATAATAAAGAGTGATCTCAGGTGAAGAGTGGTTGTGTCGGTCGCCAACAAATTAAAGGGTAAAAGGAAAGGGTTTTGCTTAACCATCACAATTCCAGCGTAGTTAATATTTCAAATCTCTATGATCGTGACACAAAGCATCTATAACTATAGAAATTCATGTCATCATACATCCAAAACCAGGGGTAGATAATATAATAACGTATAACCATCCCCAGTTTTCTCCATGAATTGATAGAATGAAAGATCCAGAAATGACATAAATATGAAGTTATCCATATCTGGAATTGGAATGGACCCAACATAATCTCGATTCAAAGATGAAATGTTTTCTCACCATAATTAATCTTGAAATATAAAAGCATTTAAGTCAAAGATGAATTTATTGAACAAGGGTTAACGTGGTTGATTTGAGACTGCAAGCACATGCTTTCATGGTTCGGCATAAACAAGTCACTTAAAAGATTGTGTTGCTTGAAAACGAAGCCTTTTTCCCTCACAAAATTGGGGGTCAAGTAACATGCAAATTGGGACCTTTTAATAACAATGTCACATTCAGATATTATTGCATGAAAACCAAGTATCGGTTAAGTATAAACACTTGTCAGTGCGAAATAAAAGTTGCCCCCAAATCCAAGGGCTTGTATTTGAACACTTGTTGACAGGGTTTTCAATCATTTCGATGTGTTGGGGAAGGGGTAGGCCAAGCTCAATTCATGAAGACCTAACCCACTTTGGGAAATTGGGTTCAAAAGAATTTATCAAAGCTGGCCGAAACCATGTCAGTCTTTTTGGGCTTTGGATTGAAAGTTTTAAAATTCCTAGTAATTTAAAAATGGTGAATTATTTTTAGTTATTTGAAATACTTTAACGAGACACAAGTGTCACAAAGCCTTTTGTTACTGCATAATATTCAGTTTCATAGGGATAAAATGTCTTTAGCTAACAAGTACTAATTGATCAATTCCGAGGAAAAAGTTAAACCTTGCCATAAATAATCAAATTTTATTGAATAAATAAACTTTATAATTTAAAATTTAACGAATACATCGCTACCAGCAAGAGAACTTTATGACGTAATTGATCTGTCCCTTAAACAATGGCCAAAACTAAAATTCACAAAAAATAATAACTTAAATGATATTATAGTTTGATGATAATGAAAAAGAAAATAGAGTAATGCTACATTTACATCATCCATTACATCATTTTCATTACACCATCACTATTTTACTAATAATTATTTTATTATAATATTAAAAATTTAAAATAATTAAAAATTTGTGTGAATGTGGGATATGCCATGAAAATGGTGTAATGGGTGGTGTAAATATAGCATTACTCAATAAAATATTCCAAACCCTATGACCCAAAGAAGTGCAGAGATCAATCTTGGGGTTTAACTTGATGAAATGCTTAATTTGCCACTCCACTGAAAGAAGTTTTCTTGTTTGGTTCGAAGCCATTATTTTCTATCACTGACTCCTTACTTTTAGGGGCTGGAACCATCGTTAATCTGCTTGACTAGAATTATTTGTCAAAGCGGAATTTCAATATCAGGCCATCAAATTCTTTCAGTTCCAGACACACTCAGCATTCTGGATGGGGGACAAGGTCACCAGAAACATCACCCCACACTCAGGATTGCTAATTACCATTCCATTCTTCTTCAGACCTCTTCCCATGTAGTCCGTTCATGCCAACCCAGGTCTTTCAGTTTTTGATCGTCCAGGAAGTATCTCTGGTCATTAAAAGGCTATTCTCCACAAACTTAATTGGGTATCCGGGTTCAAAGAGAAAAGTTGGCAGATATCCCTGGCCACATCAATCACTCTTTCTTTCTTCGTCCCAATATTGTACACATGGCCTACTTCACCTCTGTGGAGAATAGTTTCAAATGCCTCGGCAACATCCTCACAGTAGGATAGCTCCGCACATTTGATCCATCCCCATGAATTGGAAGAGGTTGTCCTCTCATTGCCAAGAGGATGAATTTGGAATCAGCTTTTCAGGAAATTGATTGGGCCCATAAACATTGTTCCTCTAGTAGTTATCACAGGTAAACCATAGACCTGCCATATGCCATAACAAGCATTTTGCCCCAGCTTTAGTGGCAGAATATGGGTTAGTCGGCAGGAGTGAGATGCCTCATGGTTTCCCACCATTGCATCCTCATCAGTTTCTCCATAAACCTCATCAGTACTTACATATAAAAATCTTGATTCGATCAGTGGTTTTGCAGGCTTCCAAAAGAACATGAGTACCAGGATGTTGTTCTCAGTGAACTTATGCTGTTGCCAAAGGAGTTATCGACATGAGTCTGTGCTGCAAAGTGCAAAATAGTATCAAGTTTTCAGTTAGGAGAATGAAGTTGACCAAGTCAGCACTGAGAATATCTCCTCTAATGAACTTAAAGTTGGGAGATGATTTCGAGAAATTGAGGTTCTTAGGGTTTGAACAATAATCAAGCTTGTCTAAAACAACAATCTGTAATCAGGGTAGTTCCGGATGAGCCTGTTGCACACATGAGATGCAATGAAACCAGCAGCTCCTGTCATGAGGATGTTCTTTGGCGTGTATGCGGTAGCCATTCCACGACAGCTTTTACATGATCCAAAATTAAAATAGATAAAAAAAGCAATATTAGAATACAAAAATGAAAAAAATCACAAGGAGATACTGCTGGAATATACTAAAACAATTGGTGCAGAGCATGAAAAGGAATGCAGAAGAGTAAGATTCAAAATTGCAGCAGTAAGACATGAAGGAAAATTTTAAAAGAATGATATCTTTGTTTTCTACATTTTCAGGAGTAGAGGATTCAAGAAAAGAAAATCTTTTGAAATAATTGTTTTCTAGTTGTGGTAACTGAGAACTTGGATACAGGGGAATTGTGGCTCATGACTTTGCTTCTCTCCAATGAATCTCTAAATCAAAGATTCACTATGTTTTATAGGCTCAACCTATTAAATTGATTACAAATTACTTTTGTTGTACAAGATAAAGCCTTTTTCTATTCCTCCTTTATATTTATCCCATAAAACCAATACAAGCAAACAAAAATTAACCTCTAAGTTCAATTACAAAGCCATACATCATAATCATAAAAGTGGTCCAAGGAACTATCTATCAACTAAAGACCACGTTTAGCAATTCGGAATCAGGAACTGTTCGACTTGTCTAACACTGGCATAACTGTTTCCTAAACCATTGTGAAGAAAAAACATACAGAAACCCAACAATTTCCCGTAATTCAGAGCTTAACTATGAGATCTGTTGAAAAACAGACCAGATCCACACTGACAAAACTACATCATCTTTGCACTATTAATGAGCAGTAAGTACATAAGTAAAGTATATCACAAAAAGATCAAACAAGTTTAAGTAAACCCACTTCAATATGAATCTCTCAGTAATTACAATATCTATCAATAAAATATACAGTAAGAAACGATAATCATAAGTTTCTTTTGCAAGAAATGACACTTTCCATTACATAAAAGAGAGCGAGGGAGAGAGATTGGACTTACTTTTTCTTTGGTATTTGCTTTGTGTGAAGATTCTCCAGACAATGTGAGAGAACCAAAGAACAAAGCAGGCGAGAGACAAACGGAGACAAGAGGAGATCTGCACTATTACTGTGAAGAGGGAAGTAGAGGTAGTTAAAGAGCTTAAAGAGCTCCGGCCTATTATAAATAGCTTTTGCTTCATACTTCTTATATTGTTTTCTCCTTTTTTTGGTTTGTTTATACTTATTGTACAAAACTGTGTTGCATAGAATGGACTATTGAGGTGTTGCCACGCATGACTTAGCTTTGGGGTGGTGTAATTGACGATGGTCCTAGAGACAGACCGCCGAGTACAGCACAGATCCAACGCGTGATACAATCATGAAATGGATCTTCAAACAATTTAAATTAATAAATATTTCTTCTTGATTTAGAAATATCAAAAAAAAAATTGAAATAGTACATTTTTTAACCAAAATTAGGATAATTTGAATTTGTTGATATATACACATATTACTATTATCATGTTACTTATAGTATATCTCATAATTTATATCTTAAAATATTATAAATAATACCTCTCAAATAATGAGATAATAATCATTTAACATTTACAAAGATATCAAATAAAAAGTTATCTAGTTTTTAGGCATAATCTCTAGGTAAACATAACAAGATACGGTTTGTTTTGTATTATACTACAAGTTGCATATCTCTGTCTTGTCTATGTAGTATGTCCATAGAACACCCTAGTAATAGTTATAACATACCAATTAGAAATGATACCCATCAAAATATATTATGTTTAAGTGGTTGGAATTTATTGTGTGTCATTTTAATAATGAACTTCCCTCCTCAAAATTTGCTTGTAATATTATTAAGGGAGAACGACATTTTCCCACCTAAGGTTGGCGAAACGATACTTTCCCACCATCATTTCAAAATGACACTTTCCCACCCTTCGTTAGGTGTGTTATCTTTTCGTTAATATTTACTGAAAAGATGAAAATAACCTTAAATATTTTACTTTATAAATTTCTTATATTTTTTAATTAGCCAAAAGTCAAATATTAAAAATTACAAAAAAGAAAAATAGTTAACCACATCTAAAAAGTTAGGAGTAATGCTATAAAAATGTTTAAAGTTAAATAATCTGAATATCATTTATAATGTCATCAATATCACATCACTATTATTTATAATGTCTTTCATTTTACAGTTAACATAAAAAATCAATATTTCTAATTAATTAAATAAACAAAGAAAAAAAAATACCTTTATACTTGACTATAATAATATGAATAAGACTTTAAATCAACTAAATTTTAATTTATATAAACTAATAAGAAATAAACTATTAAAGGTATTTTGTCTTTTAATCAAATATTAACAGAAAACATTAACATAATCTAACGAATGGTGAGAAAGTGTTATTTTGAAACTTGATAGGGGGTTAAAGTGTCGTTTCATCAAACCTGGGTGGGAACATGTAGTTTCCCTATATTAACGTAAAATATTTATTTTGACCTAAGATTCCAAAAGTAATTTTCTATCAAGCACCGTATATTCTTGTAGTTGGATATCTTTGACTCTTATTTAATAGGCAGCCTAATTGACGAAGTTGGTGTTCTTAGGCTGCTTAGTTGTTTATAGCGTAATTGGATTTTTTTTTCCTGTATAAAACCTTATATAAATAGTGACTTTCAAAATATTTATGGCAACTAATTAATATAACGCAGTAATTACATATTGCAATAAGAGGGCTTTTGATTCAGGAAATATTGGATTACTAGAATCTTATATTATCTTGAAGATTATTATGACTCTTTAGGAAAATGTGTTTAGTTAGTTTTAGAGAGAATAAATTGGGGGGTATGCTATTTAAATTACTAAATTACCATTTTTTTAAATATTAAAATAATATTATTTTTATTATTAATTTTTTAATAATTTCCTTTAACCCCCAATGTTTCAGATTTAGCTAAAACACCATGCTTATATAAAACTTTAATTTATGATAAAATCACCCCCACCCCCTGCCGTCATCGCAAACCACTGTCAGAAGTCTCCGAAATTTGCCATGAGTAGCTCACCGTGACCACGAGGCTCCGATATGGCCGTTTTCGGCCATCAATATGGCCAAAAACGACCATATAGAAGCCTCCCGGAGCCTCCCAGCAAATCTCGGTCATTTTCATGGACTTCAGCGACTTTCCAGCGGCGATCCGTTGTGGTTGGCTCACTGCCGGCGGTGGTGGCTGGGTGGCGATGGTGGTCTGTAATTTGTTTTAAATATAAGGGCATTAATGTCAAAAAACTTAATTACACAAGGGTAAAATTGGAATACTATATTAATGTAAATTTATTTTAAAACAGGGACATTATTGTCCATAATTTTTATTAATAAAGAATAGAATTGTAACAAAAATAAGAGTACCTTGGTAATCTTACAATACTTAAGAAAATGGAGGTAATCAGATTACCTTCAATATTACAAACAGTAACAACTATTGGTAATGCAAGATTACCGGAATTTTATATTACTTGACAACTAAACATAGTAATTAAATAATGTAAGATGACATAACCCAATAATCTTCCATTACCTCCAACCAAACGCCCCCTAAATGATTTCATTGTATCATATTTGTTGTCTATTCGATCACCCAAATCCACATCCCTGTATTTAAATGGAGGGAATGTTGGATTACTGGAAAGTAAGATTACTAGGAATCTTTAGGAAAATGTGTTTGGTTAATTGATGGATATGTTATATTAATATATTTGGTTGGGAGGAATAAATTGGTGGGTATGTTATTTAAATTACTGAATTGTCTTCTAATTAAATATTATTATTATATTATTTTTTAATATTGATTATTATTTGGATTATTGTAACCCCCTGTATTTAAAAACTTAGCAAAAACAAATCTCATAATAAAAGTTTGGAAAATCAACAAAGCACCCCCACTAACCCAGCCACTACCGGCCGCCGGCAACCTAACGGCGCACGAAAGACAGGAAATGGCCATACGTGACAGATCTGGTCGTCAACGGCTAGATATTTGGCCGGAAATTGCCATATCGGCGCACGGCGGCCATTTTCGGTCTTCTGTGCGTTGTTCCGGCGGTGGCAGATGCGTGGGGGTGGTGGCTTGGGTGGGCTGCAATTTGTTTTGAATTCAAGGGTAATTTTGTCCAAATAGTTAATTAATTTGGGTGAAATAGTAAAAGCCATATTCATGTAAATAAATTTAAAAATAAGGGCATTATTGTCCTAAAATTTTATTAATAACGGATAAAATTGTAATAAAAAAAGATAACCCTGGTAATCTTAGAATACCTAAGAAAATGAAGTCAATCAGATTACCTCCAATATTACTAATAGTAACCACTATTGGTATTTGAAAATTACCGGTATCTTATATTACTTGACAACCAAACACAGTATTTAAGTAATATAAGATGACTTAATCTCAGTAATCCCACATCACCCCCAACCATACGCCCCCTAAGGATTAAAAGACAAATTAGTTGGAGAATCTTCTTAATGGATTATAATTTTCTTTAAAATGAATGTATGTAATTATGTTGGAGAGTAGAACTTTTAGAAGCTTATAATAAATTTATGAGGCACAAAATACTTTTTGGAATAAGTATAATAATAATTGTGACAGTTACAAAAACCCTATATATTGACTATTATATTGAAAACCCTATATATTTATTTATTTAAATCCTTAGTTGTGGAGATGACAATTTGGTACATGGACTNAATGGCCAAAACTAAAACTCACAAAAAATAATAACTTAAATGATATTATAGTTTGATGATAATGAAAAAGAAAATAGAGTAATGCTACATTTACATCATCCATTACATCATTTTCATTACACCATCACTATTTTACTAATAATTATTTTATTATAATATTAAAAATTTAAAATAATTAAAAATTTGTGTGAATGTGGGATATGCCATGAAAATGGTGTAATGGGTGGTGTAAATATAGCATTACTCAATAAAATATTCCAAACCCTATGACCCAAAGAAGTGCAGAGATCAATCTTGGGGTTTAACTTGATGAAATGCTTAATTTGCCACTCCACTGAAAGAAGTTTTCTTGTTTGGTTCGAAGCCATTATTTTCTATCAGTGACTCCTTACTTTTAGGGGCTGGAACCATCGTTAATCTGCTTTGACTAGAATTATTTGTCAAAGCGGAATTTCCAATATCAAGCCCATCAAATTCTTTCTCAGTTCCAGACACCATCAGCATTCTTGGATGGGGGACAAGTGCACCAGAAACATCACCCCACCACTCAGGATTGCTAATATACCATTCCATTGTCTTCTTCAGACCCTCTTCCCATGTAGTCCGTTCATGCCAACCCAGGTCTTTCAGTTTTTGATCGTCCAGGAAGTATCTCTGGTCATTAAAAGGCCTATTCTCCACAAACTTAATTTGGGTATCCGGGTTCAAAGAGAAAAGTTGGCAGATATCCCTGGCCACATCAATCACTCTCCTTTCTTTCTTCGTCCCAATATTGTACACATGGCCTACTTCACCTCTGTGGAGAATAGTTTCAAATGCCTCGGCAACATCCTCACAGTAGAGATAGCTCCGCACATTTGATCCATCCCCATGAATTGGAAGAGGTTGTCCTCTCATTGCCAAGAGGATGAATTTTGGAATCAGCTTTTCAGGAAATTGATTGGGCCCATAAACATTGTTTCCTCTAGTAGTTATCACAGGTAAACCATAAGACCTGCCATATGCCATAACAAGCATTTCTGCCCCAGCTTTAGTGGCAGAATATGGGTTAGTCGGCAGGAGCTGAGATGCCTCATGGTTTCCCACCATTGCATCCTCATCAGTTTCTCCATAAACCTCATCAGTACTTACATGTATAAACCTCTTGATTCGATCAGTGGTTTTGCAGGCTTCCAAAAGAACATGAGTACCCAGGATGTTGTTCTCAGTGAACTTAATGCTGTTGCCAAAGGAGTTATCGACATGAGTCTGTGCTGCAAAGTGCAAAATAGTATCAATGTTTTCAGTTAGGAGAATGAAGTTGACCAAGTCAGCACTGAGAATATCTCCTCTAATGAACTTAAAGTTGGGAGATGATTTCGAGAAATTGAGGTTCTTAGGGTTTGAACAATAATCAAGCTTGTCTAAAACAACAATCTTGTAATCAGGGTAGTTCCGGATGAGCCTGTTGCACACATGAGATGCAATGAAACCAGCAGCTCCTGTCATGAGGATGTTCTTTGGCGTGTATGCGGTAGCCATTCCACGACAGCTTTTACATGATCCAAAATTAAAATAGGATAAAAAAGCAATATTAGAATACAAAAATGAAAAACATCACAAGGAGATACTGCTGGAATATACTAAAAACAATTGGTGCAGAGCATGAAAAGGAATGCAGAAGAGTAAGATTCAAAATTGCAGCAGTAAGACATGAAGGAAAATTTTAAAAAGAATGATATCTTTGTTTTCTACATTTTCAGGAGATAGAGGAATTCAAGAAAAGAAATATCTTTTGAAAATAATTGTTTTCTATGTTGTGGTAACTGAGAACTTGGATACAGGGGAATTTGTAGGCTCATGACTTTGCTTCTCTCCAATGAATCTCTAATAATCATAAGATTCACTATGTATTTATAGGCTCAACCTATTAAATTGATTACAAATTACTTTTGTTGTACAAGATAAAGCATTCTTTTCTTATTCCTCCTTTATTATTTATCCCATAAAACCAATACAAGCAAACAAAAATTAACCATTCTAAGTTCAATTACAAAGCCATTACATCATAATCATAAAAGTGGTCCAAGGAACTATCTATCAACTAAAGACCACGTTTAGCAATTCGGAATCAGGAACTGTTTCGACTTGTCTAACACTGGCTTAACTAACTGTTTCCTAATACCATTGTGAAGAAAAAACATACAGAAACCCAACAATTTCCCCGTAATTACAGAGCTTAACTATGAGATCTGTTGAAAAACAGACCAGATCCACACTGACAAAACTACATCATCTTTGCACTATTAATGAGCAGTAAGTACATAAGTAAAAGTATAATCACAAAAAGATCAAACAAGTTTAAGTAAACCCACTTCAACATAAGAATCTCTCTCAGTAATTACAATATCTATCAATAAAATATAACAGTAAGAATACGATAATCATAAGTTTCTTTTGCAAGAAATGACACTTTCCATTACATAAAAAGAGAGCGAGGGAGAGAGATTGGACTTACTTTTCTTCTTTGGTATTTGCTTTGTTGTTGAAGATTCTCCAGACAATGTGAGAGAACCAAAGAAACAAAGCAGGCGAAGAGACAAACGTAGAGACAAGAGGAGATCTGTACTATTACTGTGAAGAGGGAAGGTAGAGGTAGTTAAAGAGCTTAAAGAGCTCCGGCCTATTTATAAATATGCTTTTGCTTTCATACTTCTTTATTATTGTTTTCAGTCCTTTTTTTGGTTTTGTTTATACCTTATTGTACAAAACTGTGTTGCATAGAATGGACCATTGAGGTGTTGCCACGACATGACTTAGCTTTGGGTTGGTGTAATTGACGATGGTCCTAGAGACAGACCGCCGAGTACAGCTACAGATCCAACGCGTGATACAAATTCATGAAATGGATCTTCAACACAATTTAAATTAATAAATATTTCTTCTTGCATTTAGAAATATCAAAAAAAAAATTGAAATAGTAACATTTTTTTAACCTAAAATTAGGATAAATTTGAATTTTGTTGATATATACACATATTTACTATTATCATGTTACTTATAGTATTATCTCATAATTTATATCTTAAAATTATTATTAAATAAATACCTCTCAAAATAATGAGATAATAATCATTTAACTATTTACAAAGATATCAAATAAAAAGTATATCGTAGTTTTTTAGGCATAATCTCTAGGTAGAACATAACAAGATACGGTTTAGTCTTTGTATTATACTACAAGTTGCATATCTCTGTCTTGTCTATGTATGTATGTTCATAGAACGCCCTAATAATAGTTATAAGTTATAACATACCAATTAAGAAATGATACCCATCAAAATATATTATGTTTAAGTGGTTGGAATTTATTAGTGTGTCATTTTAATTAATGAACTCTTCCCCTCCTCAAAATTTGCTTGTAATATTATTAAATGTAAATTATTTTATTTTGACCTAAGATTCCAAAAGTAATTTTCTATCAAGCACCGTATATTCTTGTAGTTGGATACCTTTGACTCTTATTTAATAGGTAGCCTAATTGACGAAGTTGGTGTTCTTAGGCTGCTTAGTTGTTTATAACGTAATTGGATTTTTTTTCCCTGTATAAAACCTTATATAAATAGTGACTTTCAAAATATTTATGGCAACTAATTAATATAACACAACAATTACATATTGCAATAAGGGGGCGTTTGGTTCAGGGAATATTAGATTACTGAAAACTTATATCACCTTGAAGATTATTGTTAATCTTTATGAAAATGTGTTTGGTTAGTTGGTAAGTATGTTATATTAATATGTTTGATTAGGGGGAATAAATTGATGGGTATGCTATTTAAATTAATAAATTACCCTCTTTTTAAATATTAATATAATATTATTTTTATTATTAATTTTTGAATAATTTGTTTTAACCCCCAATGTTTTAGATTTAGCTAAAACACTCTGCTTATATAAAATTTTAATTTATGACAAAATCACCCCCATCCCCTGCCATCGCCTGCTGCCACCACAAACCACTGTTGAAAGTCTCCGAAATTCGTCGTGAGTAGCTCACCGTGACCACGAGGCTCCGATATGACCGAAAACGGCCATATCGAAGCCTCTTGGAGCCTCCCAGCGAATCTCGGTCATTTTCAGGGACTCGCTTTCTGGCGGCAGTCCGTTGTGGTTGGCTTGCTACCGGCGGTGGTGGCTGGGTGACGATGGTGGTCTGTAATTTGTTTTAAATATAAGGGCACTAATGTCCAAAAACTTAATTAAACAAGGGTAAAATTGAAATAATATGTTAATGTAAATTTATTTTAAAACAGGGACATTATTGTCCAAAATTTTTATTAATAAGGAATAAAATTGTAACAAAAATAAGATTACCTTGATAATCTTACAATACTTAAGAAAATAGAGGTAATCAGATTACCTCAAATATTACCAACAATAACAACTATTGGTAGTATAATATTATCAAAATCTTATATTACTTAATAACTAAATATGATAATCAAATAATATAAGATGATATAATCCAATAATACTCCGTTACCTTTTACCAAACGCCCCCCAATGATTTCATTGTATCGTATTTGTTTTCTATTCGATCACCCAAATCAACATCCCTCACCCCACTATTTGGTAACGAATCTCTCTATCATATTTTTTTTGCCCATTTAATTTTTCACACTTTTTAAGATAATTTGTCTTTTCATATTTGTTGGCTGGGCTCCATTATTTTCTCTAAGAAAACCTGCAGATGGTTATGGTTTTGATCAAAAAAGGAAAGATATGTGGCAGCGTTAAAATATAATTAAGGAAGCGTTTGATTCAGAAAACGTTGGATTATTAGAAAGTTAGATTACTTTTAAGATCATTAGGAATCTTTAGAAAAATATGTTAGGTTAATTGGTGGGTATGTTATATTAATATGTTTAGTTGGGAAGAATAAATTGGTGGATATGTTATTTAAATTACTGAATTATCCTCTAATTAAATATTATTATTATATTATTTTTTAATATTGATTATTATTTGGATTATTATAACCCCTTGTATTTAAAAACTTAGCAAAAACAACCCCATAATAAAAGTTTAGAAAATCAACAAAGCACCCCCACCAACCCAGCCACCGCCGGCCGTCGGCAATCTAACGGCGCACAGAAGGCAAGAAATGGCTATACGTGACAGATCTGATCGTCAACGGCCATATCTGGCTAGGGCCTGGAAATGGCCATATCGGTGCATGATGGTCATTTCCGCCTTCCGTGCGTTGTTCCGACGACGGCAGGCGGGTGAGGGTGACGGTTTGGGTGGGCTGCAATTTGTTTTGAATTCAAGGGTAATTTTGTGTAAATAGTTAATTAATTGGGGTAAAATAGTAAAAGTCATATTCATGTAAATAAATTCAAAAATAAAGGCATTATTGTCATAAAATTTTATTAATAAGGGATAGAATTGTAACCAAAAAAAAAAAAAATAACCCTGATAATCTTAGAATACCTAAGAAAATGAAGATAATCAGATTACCTCCAATATTACTAATAGTAATCACTATTGGTATTTGAAGATTACTGATATCTTATATTACTTAACAACTAAACATGATATTCAAGTAATATAAGATGACTTCACCTCAGTAATCCCACATTATCCCTAATCAAACGCCCCCTAAGGATTAAAAGACAAATTAGTTGGAGAATCTTCTTAATGGATTATAATTTTCTTTAAAATGAATGTATGTAATTATGTTGGAGAGTAGAACTTTTAGAAGCTTATAATAAATTTATGAGGCACAAAATACTTTTTGGAATAAGTATAATAATAATTGTGACAGTTACAAAAACCCTATATATTGACTATTATATTGAAAACCCTATATATTTATTTATTTAAATCCTTAGTTGTGGAGATGACAATTTGGTACATGGACTATACCCTAATGTGATAGCGACTAAATTAGATTTGTTAAGGATCTAAGATAAGTCTAAGTCTTATGTATTTTTTATCCCTCTATATTTTATAATCATTTTTTTTTTTATAACCGAGATATTCACTCTAACTTGTATGCATCTTAATAAATCTCTAAAGCCCGTTGAATATCCTACAAGCATTTTATAATTATTTTTATGATAAAATGGCTTTTTTTCCTTTCTTGTTTTCATTTAAACTTTAAAAGCAGAAAACTAAAGTTCAAATTGGAGTCCAAATAAAAACAAACCGAATCCGAGGCCCAGCCCATGGTTAGAAATTGCCACGAGATGAAAGCCCATTTACGGTAAGGCGTGTATTATGACGCCAACTTGTTCTGCAATTGAAAACCGAAACCAAGAAATCAACGCCGTGGCGGCTGAGCGGCTGGGCCTGACTCGTTGAGCGGCATCTAGGTTTTTTTCTGTCTTTAGAAACCAATTGTTCCAGGTATGTTTGCTGTTTCATTAACATTTGAATTTATTTAATATTTTGTTTGGTAAAATCGAGAATTGAGAAATCACAAAAGAGAAAGGATACAAAGCTGTTTTCATTCACTCTTCTCAGATACCGAACTGAACTCGAGAATTTAAAGCTTTTAATTTTGATTTTCGTTTTTCAGAAGCCGTATCATTTGTCAATAAGAAATCTTTATTAAGCAGTGGTCTGGAAAAGCATCTGCATCAGGGTTTATGAGGTGGAGAAGATCAGTTAGGTCTGGAGTATATTAGGTTTCAGCGTGAATGAAGTTGGTAGAAATTAGTATAGAGATGAACATTTGGACAGAAAAAAAGTTTTTTTGTGCAATTAGGATTTGATGGTTGGGAAGGAACCGTTGAAATTTCTCAAAGCTTAGCATTTACATTGTCATTTTATATTTTCGATAATAAAAAATCCCCGAGTTCATTACTAAGGCCTCCAAACTTTATGATCTTCGGGAAGCACGAAACTCATGACATTTGACATCGTGGGAGTAAAATCGAACGACTCAGCTAGTCCCTTATGGTTAGTACTGTTATTGTTAATTGAGTATTATACTTAATCACAAACTAATCATAATTTAAAAGAAAAAAAGAAAAAAATATTCGAGGAAGCAATTAATTTTTTTCTCTACCCTAAATGTACCCAACTCAAAAATATAGTTGAAACTAAATCGTTGTTTCCAATTATACCTTCAAACATGAAAATATAATGCTCCAAGTTTCTAAAGTGGGGCACTGGATGCAAAGATTATCCATTAGCTTACATGTCCCTTACACGTATAACTAAATTTTGTGACTTCACCAAATTTTAATGGCTAAATATAGTGACTGCATTTGTTCATCTTCTTGCAAGTTGAAAGAAAAGATAGAAGAAACTATGGAGGTTAGAATTGAAATGGCTAACTCTAAATGGGTGCTTTTCTCCTCTTACCGAGGGTCCTGGCTTTGGTTGAAATTGAAAGGTCATTGGCGTTGTTATGTATTCAAGAGTTGTCTAGGCAATCTAAGTAAATTGTCTAGGCAATCTAAGTAATTGGCTTGTGTTTAACATGTCCTTTTCTTTCACATGTCTCTGTATTGTGTGGCTTAGACTACTTTTTATAACTAGGCCGTACAGCCTGTAGAACTTTTGGAATAGCCTCATTGGTAGCCTCCTAATTTCATTACCAATCATATGGTCTTTTATAGTGACCTCATTGGGAGTTAGATAGGCAGAGTAGTTCTGCCTGGACATTTCAAATACAAATGTGATAACAAGTTTCTATTCTAGGTTATCTTTCAGCAACAGAGGTAAGACAATCTTTAGAAAATCTTCGATTTGTAGAACCTAGCAACTAGCCAAGCTTGTGTTTGTTGTTATTTGTTGCAGTTGATTACTTTCTTATCTAATACTGATGAATGGTGATATTTATCATCATATAGATGTTTTTGGGTAAATTGCTGGAACTAACACAGTGTTGAGTGGCCTCAAGTTGGTTGGATGAACTAACATTACAAGTTTCTAGTAGAATCTCTCTTTAGTTAAACAGACAAAGAGATAAAAAGTAAAAAACTTGTAACGAGTATTTTTAATTAATTTTCCTATCTTTAGTTAGTTTAAATTGGTAAATTGTTTTTCTTTTTATAAATTAATTATGACTTTTTGTTTTGTTCTATTATTTATCTTGTAACTGTTTTCGTACTTACTTTTTTCCTATTATGTTTGTTTTCAGGAAAATGTCTCAGGTGAGAGTGTTAGTCATGTACAATGGGGAATGGTTTAGTTCTTCCAGTGGTCATTTTGTCTACAATGGTGGTAAAATGAAAGGGATTATTATTTCTGACAAAATTACTTACCGGGAGCTTGTCGATAGATTGTACCAGCTATTCAAGGTAGATCCAAATGAATATGGAATCATAATGAAGGCCTTATATAAAGCAAATATTCCTACCATACCCGTGGAGATAGTTGACGATGATGACGTGAGATTCTTTATACATGAAAATGTTGCACAACCCACAGACGCAAGAAGTCCATTGTGCATTACTCTCAAGTGTAGAGAATCACATTTTCAAGAAAGAGAAGGATATTATCCTGTCTTGGATAATGAAAACCCATTTGCTTCTCGAAGTGAAAGCAACCAACTTTCAGTGGTTGTGCCTGCAACACAAGAAGGAACTCAAGTTGAGAAACCAGATCCAATAGCATTCAACGACGATGCAATGCACATCAGTTTTGGAACTCAAGCAGACTTAGGCTGTGGAGATGGATTATTAGCTGACGATTTAGAGGTTGTTGCACAAAATGCTCAAGGTGAAGATGTGCCTCATGTAGAATATGGGGATAAGTTACATGTTCGACGCTCTGATAATTCAGTTGCAGTAGTTGACCCTCTCAACTCTTACGAAGATATAGTATGTGGGAAAATGTTTGCAAATAAAAAGGAATTGCGAAAGAAGCTAAAACTTGGAGCAGTGAAGAACAATTTTGAGTTCAAAGTGAAGAAATCTACAAAAGATAGATTTGAAGTTGTATGTGCAGATGAGAATTGTAAGTGGCGACTTCGTGCAACTAAACTAAAAGATGAAGAATATTTTGAGATAAGAAGATTTTCTAATGTCCACATATGTACAAAGCCACCAACCAAAAAGCGCCGGAAGCAAAAGGTTATACCAGCTGGAGAACGGCCTATTCGAAAGTGCGGGAAATGTGCTGCAATTGGTCATAACCGGCAAACTTGCAAGAATTTTACGCTCACTGAATCATAGCTTTAAAAAATGAGCTAGGATTTGCTAGTCTTATACTTTTTTATTTATCACTGTGTAATCATTTCTTTTTCTCATTTTGATGTATATATAATATTATCATATTAATATTTGACAATATCATGTCATTCTCATTGGTAGGTCGTAACTCGTAATAGTAATTCTAAATTTAGAGGACAATTAGTTCATTACAACATAAGCAAAATGATTATTTAACAAACGAGACTTACGAGAGAGGGCAGGTTCCTTTTTAATCAGATAAAGCCGAAATTGAAAATTCAAGTTCAAATCCAAGCCCAAGCTGAAGCCCAGGCCCAGGTCTGCCTGTTGCGTTGAGAGGAGTTACCAAGAGTCTAGACTAGCCTATTCGCTGCAAGGCGCGTCATGTCACGTAAAATCGTTTTGCAACTGAAAGCCGAAGCCAAAGCTTTGTAAAATGGAGCCTTAAAACTCCTTCCTAATTGAACCGGATCTAGGCTTTTCAAATCCCCGTTCTCCAAACCATTTCAACTGGATACAGGCTTTTAAGTTTTCCATTCTCAAGCCAATTTTTTCAGGTAAGATATCAATATTTTCCTTTTCAAATTCTACGGCTTACTAGCATTTGAGTTGTTATAGTTTTCTTTTTGTTTGCCGATGAAACGCAGAAAAATTATATGGAAAAGAAACAGAAACTATGAGTCGTGGAGTTATTTTGCTTGTTTCCTAATAGTTTTACATATTCTCAGTGGTCGAACTGAACTTAAATTGAACGATGTTGCTTATTATTATATTTTCTAATCCTCGTTTTGAGCTTTATTTCATATATATTCTTAATATTTGAACCAATTATATTAAATGGAGTTCTATTATAGAATCGTAATGTGTGTTAATGAACTTTCTTTCTTCGGATTAATATAGCTGTCAACAACTTATAAACCTAGGACAGCCTCTTCGTTCTGTATTAGGATCAATTAGGTTTTGAGTCTGTTAGGTTCCAATGGGGAAGATGTTGCTCGAAATTAGTAAAATACATTGGAAAAGCAATTAGTTTCAGGATTGATGTTGAGTCTTAGGAGTTTTCATTGAATCATTCAATGAGAGGTCGATGATGACTAGGGAAAGTAATTAGTTAATGGCAGCTTTTCGCTCTTGTCTTGCTTCCAGCTAACCTTGGACTTTGTTTGCTATTTCTTCTTTCTTCTTTCTTTTTCTATTGTTACCTGTTGTAGAGTGGGATGTGCATGTTTGAATCGAAAATGAAGTTCATATCATTGATTTTTTTAATCTCAGTTACTTTAACTAATTTAGCTTAGTAGATGTGTTGAATTGATAATTGTGATTATTACTTATTAGTAGCAACCTTAATTATTTTAAAAGAAAATTACAGTCTTAAATTTGTAAATTTTTAAATATGAGGAATCTTGGTTGGTATGAAGGTGCTATGTAGACATTCTTCATTACTCTCCTGATAAACTCTGTAGAATAATTTGTTTTAGTGAATAAATTTTTTGTAATATTCTTAACTACTACAAAATTGTGCAACTGTAGTGGTCCTGTAGAAGGCCCAATAAATAAAAAAATTTCATGCTCATGCATGAAATTAATAATTCAGTGGAAAAGAAATGTATTCCTTGTGAACCTCCATGTAGTTGCTGAGAATTCTTGGAAAAAACTAAGACCCTGAAATTGTGAATCTTATGTGTTATTGGTTTGTGAGAAATTTACCCTCATGCAGTGGAACGGAGGCTTTTGTTTTCTTTGGAATCAGCATTAAAAGTTTGAATATAAATTCTCATATTTTCACCTACAATGTTTCTGCATTCAAATGCAGGGTTATGTCACTGTATTATTTAAGCCAACTTTTGTTGAAATTCTGACAGTACATTTATCTTCTAATTTTTTTTTTTCTTTTTACTTCAAAACGCCATTGAAAGGAATTAGTTCTCTATTCACAGCAATGTTGAAGCATGGAAGTAGATCAAAGGCATGGCATGGACCTCAAAAGTCTCAGTTGCCAGTTTTTGTCACATCTTTGGTCTTGATCTTTGTGACATTGATATTATTATATTCCAGCAATCACAAAAACCCTACTGATTTATCATTTGGACTTTTGAAGCAAAAATGGAATAGCTTTGAGTCTGCAGTAAATTTCGACCCAACTATAGAGTTCAGGAATGGGACAGACATGATATGGCAAATACCTGATTCACCCAAGGCAGTTCTCTTTCTGGCACATGGGTGCAATGGCAGGGCTGTTAACTTTTGGGACAGGTCTTCTAAGTGCCCAAAGTGCATTGGCTTGCCTGAGGAAAGGCTGCTTGTCCTGCATGCACTTACTCGAAAATTTGCTGTTCTTACCATATCTAGTTCACGGAGATGCTGGACATTGAGGGAAGAAAGGGTAATTGTTAAAGATATAATACAATGGTGGGTTGAGAGACACAAGTTTGAGAAACTTCCACTTGTGGCTTTGGGGGCCTCTTCTGGTGGGTACTTTGTTTCTGCACTAGCCACTAATTTGAGGTTTAGTAGTGTTGCTCTTATGATTGCTGAAGGGATGTTTGATCAAATGGATATCCCGGAGGACTATCCACCTACACTTTTTGTGCATATGCCAAAGGATTCATATAGGCAACGTAAAATAGGTGAGTATATGGAAGTGCTGAGGAATAAAGGCATTGATGTTGCAGAGGTTGAATGCATGGAGTTTCCCCTGTCTCGAAATTTCTTAGCTGACAGAGTTCCAGGTCTTGAGCAGGCAGTTTCTGGAAAACTATTTGAGCTATTTCGGGACAAGGGCTTTATTGATGAGAATGGATATATGAGGAATGATGGGCGTGCAACACATTGGAAAGAAGCACTCCGGGAAAGCAAGGCCATTGTGCTAGATAAAAAATTGGTTCTTCATGTCCAGGAAGAACTAAATCTTGCATTTGCATACCATGAAATGACTAGCCTGCAGTCGGAGCAGATCTTTAAGTGGTTTGAAACTCATATGAGCTGATCAGGGCTGCATTATGATTTATGAACACTTTTTCTTCCGCAGCCTTGGAGCTTTGTGGCTGTATGCAGTAAAAGATTGCCTAGTTTCTTCAATGGAACACCTTGATTTCGGAATGATGTGCGGAATTTGTGGAATCTGTTCCTTGAAACACGTGTGAGACCAGATGATAAATCAACACTTGTGGTTAATTAATATTGAAGCTACATATTGAATTGAAGACTGAAGAGTGTATCGGATAAGTCCCAGAAGTTGGTAAATGTTAGCCTGTCTGTAAAAAGAAAATAAAAAATCTCATCACACATCTTGAAATCTTTTTCATCTTTATGGAATTACGGAGTTATTTTCGTTGGTTCTGCTATGAGGTACCGTATCACTAATCTACTGTTCTGTTTGGCATTACTCGCCATTTGCACCTGATTCATAACCACATAATGTATGTACGTAAATGAACAATTGGCTTTTATTGTATTCACTGCTCTATGTTTGTCATAGCATTGAGTATAAGATAATTTCGAATAATGTTTCCTATTCGGATGCCATAATATCCTCGTTAGTGTCGACATTTCTTGATAAAATGTGAATTCAAATGCTTATTCTAGTATTATTCGGTGATGAATTATTGCTGTTGGTGTCTGAATATAAGTCCACTACTTTGCGTTATGGTCATTGAATGCTCATTTATTGATTAAGACAAACCATTACTGTAGTTTGCATCGAAGCAGCGTGCACTCATTAATGACAGCATCACCCTGGCCATGCTATTTAATAACAGCTAAAGATATGTAACCATTATTAACATTATATTACAAAGCTGAGCTTGTGCTTTTTAGTAAGCTATTTCTTTCAACACCGCAAGCACAACGGATCGCTCTGAGTACATGGTTGTCCATACTAATTCTGGAATATCTTGGCAAAGTTTGATGATAAAAAAAGGTAGTCGTCCCTTAAGCAGCAGTCTTACCAGTTGAACATATTTGAAATATTTGAACGATAAGTAAGGTTTCTCTTGTTAAAAAAATTAAGAAAAAATATAGTACTTGAAATGACGATATGGGAATAATCTAAACGAAGAATATTTTTCGAAACTAGGTAGCATAAACTAAACATTTAAACAACGTAGTATCTATTAATTAAAATACTGTAACATGACGGATAATGGTAAGATACTAGAAACACTTAAAATTCTTAATAAAGTAGCACACGCCCTAGATATATAATGCTTCCACAAACTGAAATTTGAAAAAACATGCCAAATAATGAAGTTATTTTTCAAGCTCTGGGCTTGAGATGACCCTCATTTGCCGACTTAAAGAGCCGAGCTTGAGCTGCTGCAGTCTTGTCTGAGTGAAGTGCTGACACGAAGCTCTGCCTGACTTGGTCGTTTGTTAAAGGGAACCTGTGATTCACCAAGGAGTTGAGCCATGATGCAGTCCCTTCTCGGTAAAGTGCTCCATACCCATCACTACGTGTGTTGGAAAGTGCTTGCTGCAAGCTCATGTTTCCGCTGAAACCAGGAACGCTAGTCACTCCGAATGCGTTGCCCAATGAACCCCACCAGCCCAGCACACCCCATATCAAACTCGGGTGATTACTCCAGTAACTGTAAATAAACATATGCATGCATGAGATTATATAGTTTAGTTGGTGATAAAAAAAGTGCATGTTAATTTTAAGCGATTTAAAAATATTGACTTACGTGCATGTGCCGGGGATGGGTGAGAACGGAGGTGAGGGAATACTAGGGGTGCCTGGATCATATGGTGGGCTAACAATGACAGGAGGAGGACTGTCACCACCAGAAGGTGGAGGAGATTGGTAGTATCCTGAAGGAGGGTTTGATGGTGTTGAGGGGGTTGAAGGGGTTGAAGGAGTTGAAGGGGTTGATGGGGTGACGGGTTTGTGTGGTGGATTTCCACAGTTTGAAGGTGGTGAGGGTGAAGATGGTGGTGGATTGTAGCTTCCTCCATGTGATGGGGTTGGGGTTCCATGGTGAGAGGGTGGTGAACCATGCGATGGTGTACTTCCATGGGGTGGACTCCCGTGTGAGACTGCAGTTACAACAAATTAAAATTAGCTGCATTGTAAATGCTTTATGAAAAAATCACTGTATTATAAGCCTGTCAGTGTTATCCTACTAAAAACATTTTGTAGTTATATCAAACCATGTAAAATGCAACCTCGAGAAGTTTTCCACAATGCATAAATGAAGCGCAAAAAAAGTGGTATGAGTGTGTGAGGTAGAGAGACCTGAAGGGGGAGTTCCAGTATGTGGGTCTGGAGAGTAGTAGTTCTTTTGATCTTCAAAGCGAATGGACATAGCAGGAAGCACCAGGCCCTGGAAGAGCAACCCAGTAGCCATTATCCACAAGAAAAAAGAAGCATTTCTTTCCTTCGCCATGGATGATACTACAAACAAAGAAGAAGAATGAAGCGAGGAAATGGATGGTGTGTGTGGTTGAGAGAGAGAGTGAGTGAATATAAAGACTTAGACAGGGTGAAGTAAATATTAGCAGGTTGAGAAGTGTGAGGTTAGTTGATATTTTGCAGGAGCATTTATATGAACCATTAATAACATTTGCTTTGTGCAATAATGCTAGTTGATAGATAGTCTGCTGATATACCTCAGAAAATAAAATCAAATGAAAGAGCATGCTTGTCAATCATCGGCTCATTTTGTACGTTTGAAAAATTATGAAATGCAATTTTCATAGATGCATGGTTTATGTGGAGTCATAGTGTTTATATTCCTGCCCAATTTGCAATTCGCACTTTTTTCGATTCTAGATTAGATTTAATTACTTGGTAATAGTTTGAGTGACATTGTGGTCGAATACATTGCCAACTTGCGCAGGCTGATACCTAAAAAGCTGTGGAATTCAGTCAGGATTTGCTCAGGGCTGTAAGAGAAATAAATTTGAAGTAATCCAAATGTTTGCCATCTGATTCAACCATATACTTATTTTTGAAAACCCCCCACCCCCCAAACAATAACAACAACACAAAAAAAGTAATAATAATGTTACACTTATAACCTCTTCTCACAAACTTTTTTTCATAACCCAGATATGTTAGTTTGTAATTGATCAGATGCAATTTATTAGGTAGAACCCATTATAAGCTGACTAATTGTGAGTTGTTACATCGGGGTTATGAGACAAAGTTTGTAAGAAGAGATTGCAGGTGTAAAATTTTTCAAAAAGTAAACATTATGAGTTTGAACCGTTGATGTTTGATTTGGATCCTCTCAAAATTTGAAGTCTATTTGAGCACAAATCAAATTTATTTAAATTGTATGGTTGGATTGATTCTATTTATTTAGTTTTCCCTTTCTTATGTATATATAATTATATATCAACTCCCTGTCATAAACTTGATTTGTACGCACTCAAGTAATTAAGGAGTAAAATAAAGAAAGTACGTCCTCTAATAAAGCATCAAAGGGGCCGCCAATTACAAAAAGAACCAGAGAACCAAAATTATACTATTTCACTGGATCATGACTACGTAACATCGAATATAAGAAATTCTTCAAAGGACATAAAATAGTACTTAACATCGAATCATATATACAACAGTATATATATTCATGTCTTACAATTATCAGCTTCTTTTTTTTGTGGGCTTAATTTTGGGATACCTTACAAAGTTTTGCTGTCCCACGCCAGCTGCTAGATTCTGAGGAATAAATGCGACATTAACATATTAAGGACTGTAGAAAAGGAAAAATTAACCCAATGGACACGTATCTACTAGATGGTCCAACCCTAGAGGCAACCAACTCCCCATTCAACCAACCTGGATTTATATCTACTACACAATTTAATAAGTTAATATGCCCAAGATAGGAAACGAATTTAAATAAGGAATTGTTAAGAAATACAAACTAAATAAAATTAGTTTTTTAATATTGCATTATTTATAATTCATTTATTTGTATGTACTCGCCCACTCATTTTATATATTTATCTACCTATTGTCTAAAATTATTCAAAGAAATAAGATCTAGTTTTTAACTTCTTTAATCCCTGAGAGGAAACTAACATCAAAAGCCCGTGATACAGTGGAACCACCTGCTCCAATTTGTGATGGATCACGGGGATTCAATGCCGATCATTTCCCGGTTCCAGATTTATGATCCGTATATCAGAATCTTGTTGGGGGCCTAAATTCTTGGACAAATGGCTGTAAGTTTTCAAATTATCGACGTATTACATAAGGAACTATAACATATAAGAAAAGTTGGAAGTTATATATAGTGAGTAGTAATAATGGTAGAATGAGCAGGAACAATATTTAAGAATACACATGCAAGAGGATGGTGGGAGTAAAGAGAAAGGGTCCACAATACTTAATTACAGTACAGGGAGTAGGTGAGTTGCGCAACAGGTATAAGTAGAATACTAAATACGGCAGCGAAGGTGGTTACACATCTAGTGTCTGTAGTTGAAATTCTGTCAAACCTCCCTTTGACCACAATTTTAACATAAATATCAAAGAGATAGTCAATTTCCATTTCCATTCAGATTCACAGTTATTAATAATATTGGCTGTATTTTCTGTTTATTTATTTAATTCATCTTTTTGGCCTTGACTGATAAAAGCTAGTTACAGCTTGGCTCTGTCCTGGCCGTTCTGAGTTGTCACAACAGTAAATATGTAAGGCCATCCAACGAGGCAACCCTCATTATTTGTTTGCTCAGATTGTGAAACTTCCCTTGTAAATGGTTCATTATTGCCGCAGTTAATTTTCAGGACTCGTGATTAAAAAAGTTATAAGAAATCTGACAATATTTACATTTATATACAACTCTCAACTTTTAGTTGTTCCAACAATGTTGCAACTGGTTTAGGTTAAAGATTTAGTGCATGTAGCTTGGATAAAAAGTGTGGAAAAATATTCAAATTTAGCTGATATACATATAATTAAGTTACATAATGGCTACATTAACTATTAAAATTTAAAGGTAAAGTAAAAAGGTTTTTGGTTAATTAATTAGTAACGGTAAAATAAAGTTGGATTGGAATAACTATTTTTGGGTGATCGAGTGGTTAGATAATAACTTTTAGGTGTATTACTCAAAAGGTTCTGAGCTCGAGTTCCTCTTCAGTTACAAATAGAGATAATTATCGGAGTTCTTACTCGATCGATAATTTCAAAATCTCAAGAGATTAATTAAGATGCGCGTAAGCTAGTTCGGACACTTCCAGTCATAAAAGAGAAAAAAAAAAAAAAAGGTTGGATTGGAATAGAATGGGTAAAATATAAGGTTTAATCAATGGTGAAATATAGAAAATTTTGTGCAAGTGTAGTTAGTCATATATTTGGATGTTGGGCCAAGGTTGGAGAGTGACACATCAACATGAATTCAAGTTCAACATGCAAAAAAGGCCGTAGAGTTCTCTCAACATGTTGAAGCTCTTAAATTAGATTTTGAAAAGTTGGCTCATTTTGGTGCCTGACAGCTATCACTATCGGCTACTAGTTATAGTCGATCTTCTCTGTGGGAAACCTCTAATTAGCATCATACTTTGATGGACTACAATCCACGCGTGCCGACACACACACCCATCAATCCAGTCCCTTCATTTATGAAGAATGGATCAAGAAATTATATCAAAGTAGAAAGAGGCCCATCGTATATATCAATTGCAGCACCACAACTATTCTCCTATTTCATGCCACATTCAGTCCTCATTTTGGCAATGTCTGAATTTTTAAAAAATTAATTCAGATCAAGAACTATTTACCTAAATCTGTAAAAGGATTATTATTATTAGTTTGGTTTTAATGGACTACAAATGAGTAAACTGTATATACATAAAAGAGTTAACAAAATATACAAATATCCAGAGAGAAAGGTTGCCAATTGAACATTTAGAGTGAAGAAAATGATGAGTATTATTATATGACGATGGATACGGAAAGACTTTTGTTTAAACAATTAGTTAAGAATTCACAACTCTTCAATGACACAAAACAAATCAAAGTGTGACCGGCCAACTCAATATATTGGTAAAGTTGGAATGATAATTTTAAGACAGAAATATCTACTTGGTGAAGACAATGTATACGTTCATGTATCTTTGAAGTTTAGTAAGTTCTACTTCTACCAACAGGTTTCATGACCTTTGAAAATTCTTACCATGCGTACGCGTAAGTATGTATCATCTTAGGATAGAGTATTTTACAATTAATAATGACCTTAAACACAAAAGTTAATTAATATAAAGAAGATATTTCATTCTTCCTGTGAACTCAACACTAATTTAAGTTAATACCGATCACTTCAATCAAATCTTTTGTAAATAAAATACTTAAGATTTAATCTCAGTTATACGAAGATCTGGTTTAAATTTAGAAAAGCGAAATAATTAATGAGGGTGATAAATCCTATATAGTCTGGTTGGGATTATGGTGTGGCCCTTTACTGGATGTGAAAGGTGGGAGGTAAGCCACAAGATTTGGCCAGTGCGGCATATCATTTTTCACAATTTTAGATCAAGGGCTGGAGTTCCAAGATTGATTATGTCTCTCTCCTTATCTTCTTGTTGTAAACTTGTAAGCTGTCATTGGAGGTGAAACTGCTTCCATTTTGACTTCCTCATGAAGAGATAAACTCTCTAGAGAGTGTTGGACTTTGCAGATTTTTAGGGATATTCTGTGTTTAAAACTCCATGGACAATGCTGGTGGACAGCTTCAGATTCCATTTATCTTTCAGATATATTATGATGATTACGTGTTATTCTCCAAGGGCGGTGAGCGTGTTATCTTGGTGTTGCACATGCAATGTTTATACTCACTGTTTTGATGATGTTAATTTTCCCTCCAAAGTCAACAACTTGGCTACAAAAATATTAGAATTAGTGGGATGGATATGTAACAAGCTTCGTTGACCTTTTAAAAAATCAACCCGTTTGACATTTTTAATGCTATTCCTGCGGGCGCATTCCCTCATCACTAAGAATTGCATGAATAAAAATCAACAATAGTTCACCTGATTACGACACACTAAAACTATAAATTCCACCCTCTCACTCAATCTTTTATCATATCTCATCACTTTCATCAATGGCTCTTCACATTAGCTTTCTTCTTTCTAACTGGATGTTTTCTCTCTTAGCTGCCGTGGTCTTGGCCCTCATCATATTGTTGAAACACAAGAAGAATTCTATCAAAAACAGGAAGAAACTCCCACCGGGAGATGTGGGACTTCCTTGGATTGGTGAAACAATTGAGTTCTTCAAAGCTCAGCGTAACAATCGATTATTTGAGGATTTTGTTCAACCTCGGATAACAAAACATGGGAAGATTTTCAAGACAAGGCTTCTAGGTTCTCAAACAGTTATAGTAAATGGAGCAGAAGCCAATCGGTTTTTCTTATCGAATGAGTTCAGGCTGGTGATAAGCTCATGGCCTTCTTCATCGGTTCAGCTAATGGGCAAAGACTGCATTATGGCAAAACAAGGAGAGCAACATCGGTGCCTTCGGGGAATAATAGCCACTGCCCTTAGCCATGCTGGGCTAGAGTCTATAGTTCCCAAAATTTGCAGCTCAGTTCAGCTGCACTTAGATACATATTGGCGAGGCCAAGATACGCTTAGCCTTTATCGTTCGACAAAAATACTGACATTTACTATAGTCTTTGAGTGTTTGTTAGGGATCAATGTAAAGGCTGGTTTGTTGACAACTTTCGAGAGAGTATTGGAAGGTGTTTTTGCCCCAACAATTAACTTTCCCGGGTCAAGATTCTGGAGGGCTAAGAAAGCAAGGCAGGAGATAGAAAAGATGCTGGTGAATGTAGTGAGAGAGAAGAGAAATGAAATGGAAAGCAACAGGAATATGGAAGGAGGTGGAGAAGAAGAAGGAATGTTATTGTCACAATTGGTGGCTGCAATGATTCGAGGGGATATTACAGAACACGAGGTCATTGATAACGTGGTTTTGCTTGTCTTTGCAGCACATGATACCACTTCTTTTTCTATTGCCATGACATTCAAAATGCTGGCTCAGTATTCAAATTGCTATTCTTTCCTTCTTCAAGGTACATATTCTAGATCTCACTATTTTAGTATTCATGAATAGCAAAATACTTGAGTTTTAATAGGATATAATAAGCTTATATTGTATAAATGGAAGCACTCATATTTTATTTGATTCTTCCCCTAAGATTACTCATATGAAAGTACCTTATTTTCCGGCAGAGCATGCTGATATAATACGCAATAAAAGGCCTGGTGAGATTCTAACGTTGGAAGACATAAAGAAGATGAAGTATACCTGGCAAGTTGCCCGTGAAAGCATGCGCCTATACCCTCCCATCTTTGGCTCTTTCAGGAAAGCAGTTGCCGACATTGAATATGAAGGATATACTATACCCAAAGGATGGAAGGTGCACATATATATATATATATACATAAATAAACTTCTCCATCCTTAATAAATACCAGCATGTGAATACATGCAAATACGTGAGCATAGCATCAAATTTTAATATTAATATTTATGAGAAATAAATCTAGCTAGATATCAGCAAGTTGCACTGCAAGATCACTAAAGAATAACGCACAAATTAACAACAAAAATGATTGAAATGTCAATGCGAAGGCTTTAACGTGGGTTAAATTGTGTGAGTATTTGCAGGTGCTATGGACAACATATGGAACACATTACAATGCAGAGTATTTCGAAGATCCTCTTAGTTTCAACCCCAGTAGGTTCGAGGAAGCCTTCCCACCATATGTATTTCTTCCTTTCGGAGGAGGACCAAGAGTGTGTGCAGGATACCAACTTGCCAAGCTCAACATTCTCATCTTTGTTCATTATGTTGTAACTCGTTATAATTGTTCTTTACTAGATCCCAATGAGCCAATCACTATGGATCCCCTCCCCTTCCCTTCCTACGGGATGCCTATCAAAATTTCTCCTACGTTGTAATCAAGTAGCTAAAAATATTAGCTGTATCTACACATTCTAATTCTACCTTGTAATGAATGCTATCCACTTCGATTTAATCAAATTTATTAAAGCTTTCACAAATTGCTACAATTCGCAAGTCGCAACCCGCATTGGCAGCAAACAATTAATAAATTGCAACTTGGAAAATTCAAATAAAATCAAATAAAATCAATTAATTAAGTCAGACCTTAACATTTGGCAACCCATTTCCTTTTGATTCTTCAACATTTTACTTCATTTCTCAGTATGCAAACAAATAAATCTCTAATACCCTTACTACTGAGTTCATTTCCTCGCTTTAATATAAACCTGTCAGTCATCAAGTTAAAGCCAAGTGCTTGCACTTATTAGTCCAAGACTTTGACCATTTGACCCGGAAATGGCCCCTATAATTGCAGATTTCTGACTATACCCACCGAAATTATAGCACAATCAACAATTGATATCGGAATAGCTTATACTGGGGAGCAACAAATTCGAGCTATAAGCAAAATTGGATGTTATTACTGAAGAAGGAAAACTTTCATTCTACTAAGTAATTATTGCGCAATTAATCATTGCCTGAGTGCAATGCCATCTCCAGTTTCCTGTCTATTTCCATCATCAATTTTCTTCTTGATTCAACCCTAATGAGGCAGAGTGACAACCAGCCAGGAAAGATGCTCAGCTTAGTTGATCAAAGGCAGTCCTCAGCTTCTGTTTTCTCCACACTCCACAGAATCGAACAAAAAAGACAGAAATTACCAGACAGTAAGCAGGCATATGAATGATTTGAAGAATGACAATTCCATAAGGTCCAGCAACGAGAAATGCAAACTGACGGCCATAAATACAGGTTCTGACTAATAGTTGCATTTGTTCCTTAGTCAGGCAAGCATATCTACAAATTTCTTATGAAGGTGGTGGATCTTTCATCCACTGCATGGCATCTGGCAGTAGACTGTGACTAATTGGCTTCAACCCTCTCCTAAACCAGCGTTTCACTAGTGACACTTCCAGTTTCCTCACCTGAAACATTCATTTTTCATTATCATCAATCAAAATATTCAGAAGAAGTAACAAAATCTATGCCTAAACTGCCAACAAAGCAAAGCACAGACTCATACAGGAGCAACTCTTAGGCAACAGCACACTGTGTTCACTCAGATTTTGCTGATTCTTTGTGTGGTTTGATGACTATCTTCACAAAAAAAATGCACTTGTTTGCCATCAAAATTACTAGAAAATGCCATATCAACACTTAGTCGGTCCATTTCACTTTCCAAAATACTTCAAAGAGAACTTGCTTAGCTCATTATAACTGCATTGCATGTTACCCTAATTTTATCACACAACTTTTCTCCCTTTTGTTTATTATGTTACCCTGCTTTGCTTTAGAAATTTGCAGTGGAAATCAATTTCGGTTCAGAATGTCTCTCCTACACTATCAACTCCTAGGTGAACCTGCAAGATGATTAAACTTCCACCCACATGTATCTTCTTCATGGAATGCCACTCTTAAACCTCACTTTCTTGCAAAAGAGCATGAATAAATGCCATCAATAGTGTTTGTCTACATTTTTAAATTAAAAAAAACTACCATTACTGATTGTCCTGTAATATCTTCTAGCCAAAAGTATGTCTTACACACACATAGCAACATAGAATACACCAACAGTTCTTTGAAAAACAAGGAAAATGTTGGAAACAATTAAAAATAGAAAAGCAAAAGAAGAACTAATGATCAAGGATCACAAGGAACAATGAGGATTTGCTACACAGCACAATGACAGCATAAGAACAGGTGATGGATAAAATATGTAGAATGGAATAAAAAGTGTTTCTCTAAAAAGAAAAGGAAAATGCAAAGCTAATTGCAATGACTTGGGTGATAGCACCAGCTAACAGAAAGTTGAGACTACAGAAGACAATCTCAATAACACCTATAATTGACAGATTTTGGCCAGAGCAAGAGCAAGAGAGCATAATCTCTAATCATCGACCTATTTTGGATTCATTACTAAATTTTAAAAACTCATAGCAAAAGGGCATAGAAATTAAAATTGAAGGATCTGATGGAGATTGTTTACAGAAGATATGATCTCGCAAGAGAATAGAGCCAAGGACCCAGCAATTTGCACATTTGATGCATAACCTCTTATTATTGACCTATTTTGGAATCATTACTACTTGTCCAGTGTATTTAAGGGGAGTTGACAAGAAATCAAAACCAACCTGTCTAACAATGAATGGCTCCTCGGCAAGACTTAATGGTTCAGTCAATATAGTCAGAAACCCATTCCGATTCCCATAAACAATATCTGTGAAAGGCCGATCACCCACCTGCCAAAAACAATATTATGCTAATCATAATTGAAGTTTAAAAGACAAAAACGAAAAAAAATAATAATGGGAAGTATTATACTAATTCTACGTATTTTTACCATGATAAGTTGAGAAGATCTACAGCCAAAGTGTTTCTCAATCTCTTCAGCAGTCCCAGCTGGTTTCTTCACCCCTAAAAAAATAACATATTGTTCTTCACATCAATACTTGATAAACTAACGACCTTTTTTTGCCATAAACTAGAATGAACTGGATAAAGTTGAACAAAACTGACTAACCACATTCAGTATACAATAACTCTAAAACCAAGTTAGAAGTTATTAAACATGCAACACAAATAATTCTAACATCAAGTTAGAAGCTATTAAACTTGCTAGGCAAATAACTATAACATCAAGTTAGAAGCTATCAAACATCCGACAATAATTTGGTAATAAACTTACAGCTTAAACTAAGAATTAAAAAAAAAAAAAAAATAATAATAATAATACTTACTGTGCCTTATAACTTTAATCCCAATTTTTCCCTCAAGTTTCTTCGCTTTTGAACCATCATGGTCATACTCATATAGACCTAATACATCAAAACCAAAATAGAAATTATAAAAAGAAGAGACAAAAGAAAGTACAACAGCAAATAGCAAATTTATCAAAGCCAAACAATTACCAGCAGAGTTACTGAACACCGCAATATCTTGACCAAACACCGACTTACACCGTTCTATTGATGAACTAAGAGGACCCCAAAGCGTCAAAGAGTAAGGAGCTGTAATTGTATTATCTTTATCAAACACAACACCTTTAAAACCCCTCCCATGCAGCTCCGCCCAATCAATGTACCTTATATCAGGCACAGAAACGTGAGGAAGCGCCAAGTGACGATCTTTAACGAAAACAACTGTTGAAGAAACAATACCCTCGACGTTGATTCTTTGGCCCAAAGCTGCTTTCAAGTCTGCCCACCACATGTTTGTGAAAAGTACAGGGCAGTTTTCGTCTTTATCCTCTTCTTGTTCTTGGTTTTGAGGTTCTGGGTTTTGGTTAGTTTCAGTGGAAGAGTAGAGTTGATCAAATAATATAGGGATCTGCTCTGGGTTGAGTTTCTTTTGGTGTTCTTTGCTGCAATTACTTGTGGTGGGGAGAGTTAAAGAATCGATGTTTTGAGAGTGGATTTGGGTATTGGGAAATGAAAGAGAAGTGGGTTTTCTTCTTTTGACTTTACGATGATGATGATCAAAGTTTAGCAAATGGTTGGGTATGGGATACCAGTACCTGGACAAGGGAGGAGGAGCAACAGAGGTGGATTGCATTTCTTTAAATGTTCTCTTTTGCTGTTTTTTAATAACCAAGTCATAGGGCAAATATTAAAGAACTCTGTATTCAATCTTATACTTTTAAAAAATAACATAAAATAAAACTTCTCCCTCTTATTCTCTCTACAATCTTCAAGCAATACGACTTAATACTTATCAAATTTGTCATCTTCAAGTTGGATACTCTACTGTTGCAAGTATTTGAAATCTGGAGACTTGAATTTGAAATTTGTAAAATTTAACAAGTCAAGAACTGGTCAAAAATATGTATTAAAAAGAAGTTATGGTTAGATTTCTCCTTAATACAACAACTAGATGAAAAGCCGGTTGCGCAGGTATGTTTATTATATTTTTTTACATTATTATTAGTTTTTTTTTGTGTTTTAAATATATATTTTTTATATTGAAGTTCATTTTATATTAAATTAATAATTAATAAATAAAATATCCACAAATTTAACTCAAAGTCTATATCATCACGATTCTTCTCAAATATGTCATCATTTGACATCTGCAATCAAAGTTTAAAACTTTGTCAAGAAAGGCAAAAAAAATTTGCAGGATAACCCACTTGTTATTATTCATAAGTCTATAAATCAATCAAGAAAGAGAAACCTTATTGAAAAATGTAAACTTTTAAGCAAGAGACTTGCATAGTCAAAGGGAAAAACTGAGTTTGATTATTGAGAAGAGAAAATGAATTATTTTTATTATTATTATTTTAGAAAAAAAAAAAATTAAGAATGTTGAGAAGAAAAGTCACATAGAAAGCAACAATAACTCCAACAGTATAATCTGAAGGCAACTTAATTGAAACATTGAAGAAGCCATGAAGATAAAAGTTCTATGACACAAATCCATTTGCTGCTATTAGAATTGACCACCACATATAGCAAAAAAACATTTAATGATAGCATCCTAAAGAAAAACGAAAATTGTAAAACCTACAAAACCTACAAATCAAATAACAAAATCAATCATAAAATCAACAAAAGGAGATAGAACGAATATAATTAAAACTACATATCAAAATTTGTTTTTCTTTGTCATCACTAAAATTGAGTTTGTTTTATGTGTGTGATGATAAATTTAATGGTTTGGCAGTATGTCTATAGTTATTCAAATTCATCGTATATATATATATATATCAAATTAAAACCCTATCTTTCTAGTTTTCAAAAATTCAAACTGCTTATCAATTAGATTTTTATTGAGCAAGTTATGACTAATTTACCACTGATTGTTCAGTGGAAATCGAGAAACATGGAAAATTGAAATATGTGTGATGATGAAAGGGATGGTTCGACAGTGGGGCTACAGTTATCCAAATTAAGCGTATAATATCAAATTAAAGCCCTGTTTGTCTAGTTTCTAAATATTCAAACATCTTATCAATTGGATTTTTACTGAGCAAGTTATGGTTAATTTACTATTGATTGTTAAGTAGAAACCAAAATATGTATGATGATAAAAGGAATGATTCAGAAATATGGCTACAATTATCTAAATTAAGTATATAATATATCAAATTAAAGTCATGTCTATCTAGTTTCTAAAGATTCAAACCTCTCATCAATTGGATTTTTATTGAGAAAGTTATAGTCAATTTACTACTAATTGTTCAGTGGAAACCGAAATGTATGTGATGACAAATGGAATGGTTCGAAAGTGGGGCTACAGTTATTCAAATTAAGCGTATAATATATCAAATTAAAGCTCTGTCTAACTAGTTTCTAAAGATTCAATCCTCTTATCAATTGGAGTTTTCTTGAGTAAGTTATAATTAATTTATTACTGATTGTTTAGTAAAAACCTAAATGTGTATGATGATAAAATGAATGGTTTGCTAAAGCTACATGATTTAGCATCAAACATTAGTTGATATTTGTTAAATAAATGAAATTAGTTATATTCAACAATAAACTCTTTTCATGATATATGTATGTAACATAAAAAGATATCGACAAAAAGAGATAGAACAATTACAATTAAAACTAAATATTAGTATTTGTTTTCCTTTAAGGATAATAATGATGGTTTAACATATTATAAATGGTTTACTAAAGCTACATGGTTACGAACATCAGATGATATTTGTGATACAAATAAAATTTGTTATATTCAGCAAAACCTGTTTTTGATATATGTATGTAACTTAAAAAAATATCAACGAAAAGAGATAGAATAAATACAATTAAACTACGTATCAATACTTATTTTCCTTTGTCATCACTAAAATTGAATTGATTTTTTTGTGTGTGATGATAAAATGAATGGTTTGACAACATGTCTATAGTTATCTAAATTCATCATATAATATATCAAATTAAAGCTCTATCTTTCTAGTTTCCAAATATTCAAACCGCTCATTAATTAGATTTTTTTTTTTTTTTTTAGTAAGTTATGACTAATTTATTACTAACTGTTCAGCAGAAATCGAGAAATGAGGGAAACCGAAATATGTGTGATGATAAAAGGAATGGTTCGGAAGTGGGGGTAAATTTATCCAAATTAAGCATATAATATATCAAATTATAGCTTTATCTGTTTTGTTTCTAAAGATTCAAACCTCTCATCAATTGGAGTTTTATTAAGCAAGTTGTGGTCAATTTACTACTGACTGTTCAATGGAAACCGAAATGTGTGATGATAAAAGGCACGGTTCGATGGCGGGGATACAATTATCCAAATTAAGCGTATAATAGATCAAATTAAATCCCTATCTATATAGTTTCTAAAGATTCAAACCTCTCATTAATTAGAGTTTTATTGAGCAAGTTATGGTCAATTTGCTAGTGACTGTTCAGTGGAAACCGAAATGTGTGTGATGATAAAAGGAATGGTTTGGCAGTGGGGCTACCGTTATCCAAATTAAGCGTATAATATAAAAAAATTAAAGTTATATCTGTCTAGTTTTCAAAGATTCAAACCGCTCATCAATTATATTTTTATTGAGCAACCTATAGCTAATTTACTACTGAATGTTTAATGGAAATTAAGAAACAGGGGAAACAAAATGTGTGTGATGATAAAAGGAATGGTTTGGAAGTGGGGCTACAATTATCCAAATTAAACGTATAACATAGAAATTTAAAGCCATGTTTGTCTGGTTTCTAAAGATTCAAACCTCTCATCAATTGAATTTTTATTGAGCAAGTTATGGTTAATTTACTACTGATTGTCTAGTGGAAGCCGAAATATGTGTGATGATAAAATGAATGGTTCGGCAATAGGGCTACAGTTATCCAAATTAAGCGTATATATATCAAATTAAAGCATTGTCTGTTTAGTTTCTAAATATTCAATTCTCTCATCAATTGGATTTTTATTGAGCATGTTATGATCAATTCACTACTGATTGTTCAGCGGAAATTGAAATGCATGTGATGATAAAATGAATGGTTTACTTAACCTAAATTTAAGGGATTATCATATTATGATTTATAAAAAATATTTCAAATAACAGCTATTAATTGGAAAATGGAATCAGCCAAAATCAATTCATTTAACATATATACTCGCACATCAGTAAGACATAAACAATTAATCATTCATATTACAAATTAAAATACATGAATGTTTTTACATAAAACATATTTAACACAAAAGAACTGTTTCTATTAATATAGATATGACACATACTCACAGTTCGGCTGACAATAGGATCATCTTCGATTTGATCTTAGTAAAGTACATAAACATTTTCTTGAAAACAAACATAACAAAATTTAATCAATCTTCATGTTAAGATTGTTAAGGGACAATCATTCATTCGTATAATAATTGTTACCTGAAAACAAAATCAACAAAAGTTAATTAATATTCATATTAAATTTGTTAAGGAATATACTTACCGTTTGACAAGACTAACACAATTAATCATTTAAATAGATTGACCGAATAAAAACAATCATTCAATCAAATAATAACCGTTAAAATAGTTAGGAGATATACTTACAGTTTCATATTAAAATAGTTAGAAGATATACATACAGTTTAGAATAACGAATCAAAATAACAACTCATTTGACAATGTCAATTGGACATCCTGCCTTTATTTCATGCCAATTCATGAATTTTTGACCTGTAAACAACAAAAACATAAATAAATAAATAAATCATCGATTAACAAAATCATGAAGAACATACATATTATTGACACAAACTAACATAACATATAAACAATTAACAAAAGACCAGATGCATTGTTGACACCAACTAACATATTGCGATAATACACAACTGAACATATGCCCATTTTATAATCCCTTGTTTAAACCTTTTGAATGTCAACACAATTAAATACGATCTGCATACGAAAAAATGTTTGCAATGTCAATACAATGCATCTATATAATTATTAATAGCAATCCTAGATGATATGAACCTTTAGAATACCAATGCAGTACATTAATATCTCATTAAACCTAATCAAGAAAAGTTTGGATAATGTGCCACGTAATGTAATCAAGATGATATGAGCCTTTGGAATACTAATGCAGTGCATTAATATCTCATTAAACCTAATCAAGAAAAGTTTGGGTTGATATGAACAGTTGGAATATCAATGCAGTGCATTAATATTTCATTAAACCACACATCTAACGTGGCAAGAGTGAGCAATTCTAGAGCTTTAAAAATAAAGCAATTTTAGAGCTCCAAAAAAAAAAAAAAAAAAAAGTGTCCTATGTGTCACTCAAATAGATATGTTTTTACTTTGAATTTGGAATACCAATACAACAATTAATATCTGTCAACATCATCACCAATAAAATTCAATCACATGACAACCACAAATCCTATGTGTCAAAATGAAATAATTTTAGAGCTTCCACAATGTGTCATGTGTCGATCAACCAAGAGGAGTTATATATATATATATAAGCTTTTTGTTTATGATTCAATCTGTAAAGTTAACTCTCAAGACAAAAATATTCATAAGATATGGTCATTAAATTATAAGGTAACTCTTAAAATTGGATATAATATTTAATATTTTGTATGTATATGTCTCTTAATAAATATGCAGTTATATATTGTCTAATGTCTATATCAATTACTAATATTGGGATTTATTAATGAGAAAACACATACACTCAAAAACTGCTTTTAAGCCTTGACAACTTCAATTTTTTATCATACTAATTTGGCAGGGTCAATGTTAATAAACAAATAAGCCGTGTCTCATACTAGAGGATTTCTTGTACTTTGTCTTGGATATCCAATACCATAGGAACAACCAATAATCTGACCCCGTGCATCTTAATCCCTCTTTCTTGAAATACCTCTGCCAAAATCTGCCATACAAATCAATTTGGAACTGCATCTATCTCTCTCATTTCTGAGGCTATTTTGTATTTGACATATTCAATAACTAATTTGAGTGTACTCCCTACTTGGAAAAATTAAAACATATACCAATATATAAAGGATTCTCAGTTATGGTTACACAAAGAATTTGAATGAAGTTGAGTTTTTATCATCAGCAAAATAAAACCAAAAGAAATGTCGTCGACTTCGCTGAGGCTACCATAAATTAATGGTGCTGATTCCCTTGGTAATATGTAGTCTGATGGCAGTCTCAGAGGGTAACTTTAACGCCGACGTCGACATTACATTTGGCGATGGTCGTGCTAAGATACTGGATGGAGGCCAAACCCTTTCTCTCTCTGGACAAAACTTCTGGCTCTGGCTTTAGGAGTAAGAATGGATTCATCTTTGCAAGATTTGAAGCGGAAATGAAACTAGTGCCTGACAATTCAGCTGGCACCGTAACCACATTCTATGTAAGTTTCAACCTTGATCAAAGTTTTATATATTATATTAATGGCTGACTTAATTAAGTTTTTATGCAGCTAACTTCACCAGAAGGACCAACTCACGATGAGATTGATATTGAGTTCTTGGGCAACACAAGTGGGGATCCATATACAATGCATACCAATGTGTATGCACAGTGACAAGGCAGGAGAGAACAAGGTTTCAATCTCTGGTTTGATCGCACAAAGGACTTCCACAATTACTCTATCGTTTGGAATCCTGAACAGATCTTGTAAACAACTCTCATTAATTATATGATACCAAATTGTCTGTAATGAAAACATATTCGTTTCGTTTCTAATAATTAATATTGAAAATAAGTGTAGGTGCACGGTGGATGGAAAGCTTATAAGGGTGCACGAGAACCTGGAAAGACTGGGAGTTCCATTCCCAACAAAACAAGCCATGAGGCTTTATGCCAGTCTCTGGAATGCTGACCAATGGGCTACAAAAAAAGGGTTGGAGAAGACCGATTGGACAAAGGCTCCTTTCACTGCCTACTACAGGAATCTCAAAATAACGCCTTATGCAGGCGAGAAAATAGGATTTACTGACCAAGAAAAAATAGATCTTCACAGGGTGCAAGTGAAGCACATGATTTACAACTACTGCGACTCCTATGCCAACGATACTGAATGCCAGTTTGTAAGATCAATCCAGCCTGGAATGGCTCCTAAAAAGGCACCCACTCCAAACACTACTCAACCTGCTCCAAACACCATTCAACAGGCTCCAAACGGTACTATTCACTGAAACCTTTTACACGTACCATCAACAATAAGCACAAATATAGGAATCCAAACATGTAATGTGCAATGCTGGTTATGCTTTCTTATTGCTGTTGATTAGTTTTGATGTATGTTATCAAGTTGCCAATAAGAAATCCTTTTTGATTCCAATTCTGTCATCATTCTTCAAAAATCTTATATTCGTTAAACATTGTTAACATCACCACCACAAAAGGACCAAATGCCAAAGTAAATAATTGATATATAATATAATTAATGATGTTGCAAATGAAACTGAGATCATGAAAGAAATCAATGAAGTCGAGAGCTAATTAAAAAACGTAACTCTCATCAAGAATGCATTAATAAAAACTAAAAGTTTTAGTACTGAGTTTTGAAAGTTCAATGACATCTAGGTTAAATAATCAGACCCTACTAAATCAACGAAATTCTCCTTGATTGAAAAGACAAGAGGTCAGTTAATTAAGAAGAAGAAGAAGAAGAGAGATAAAAGAGTTCTTTTCAAATTAGACAAAGTGGAACACACAAAAGAAAATATTCAAATGGTGATAAATACGTAGACAAATATAGCAGTTAGAAAGATATTCCTGTAGTAAGATATAATTATTTAACTTATATGTAGTAAGATATTATAGGACTTTAAACAAAAATTTTAAAAGTTATAAAAATTAAAATTTTAAATTATTTAATTTATATGTAGTAAGATATTCCTGTATAATTAAATCAAAAGAAATCGGTAACTTTAAAACACAATATTTTTTTATCATTCCACAATACAGGGATCATAATTCTATTGGTATATTAGATTTAGATATGATTAGTGAGAATAACCTTTTGAAATGTTAAAAAAGTAACCGGTTGGGTCCAAATTATAAAATAAATAAATTAATTAAAAAAATTAGACTTACGGCCACCAAAAGGAGAAGATAATAGATGTGGCCGGCCCAGCCCATCTCCATTATCTCCTTTTTCTCCTCCCAAAACCCTAAATCCCCAAAACTCCAAAAATCCTAATTGAGTAGAGCCGAGGCAACCGTCAGAGCCTCCTTCTTCTAGCAAGTACCAATAGCAACCATGGCCACCACCAATCAAGCTCCTACGAGGGTGAGTTCAAAGACTGTCGAAACAGCTGTGAATGCTCTCTTAAAGTGGAAAAACTCCAAATCCCAAACACAGAAGCCCCAACTTCTTGAGCAAGACGATTTAATCTACCTTATTCTAACTCTCAAGAAAATCCCACAAAATTCTCGCACCAACCCTCACAAAGTCCCGCTCCCCCACCCCTTAATCCGTCAAGAAGGCGACAACTCGTCGGAACTCTGCCTAATAATCGATGATCGTCCTAAGTCTAACCTCACTAAAGACGCTGCATTGAAGAAAATTAAAAACGACAACGTACCTATCTCTAAAGTCATCAAGATTACCAAATTAAAGACTGATTATCGCCCGTTTGAGGCCAAGAGGAAGCTATGTGATTCGTATGATATGTTTTTTGCTGATAAAAGAGTGGTCCCACTCTTGCCTAAGTTGTTGGGGAAGCATTTTTTCAAGAAGAAGAAGATTCCGGTTCCGGTGGATTTGAAGCATAAGAACTGGAAGGAGCAGGTTGAGAAAGTTTGCGGGTCGGCTTTGTTGTATTTGAGGACGGGGACTTGTAGTGTTTTGAAGGTAGGGAAGGCTTCGATGGGCACGGAGGAGATTGTGGAGAATGTGATGGCTGCAATTAACGGAATTGCCGAGATTGTTCCCAGGAAGTGGGGGAATGTTAGATCCTTTCATTTGAAAATGTTGGAGAGTTTGGCTTTGCCGGTTTATCAGGCTGTCCCAGATATGAAGTTAAAGATTGAGGGAATTAAGGATATAGAAGAGGAAATTGTTGATAAGGAGGTGGAGAAAGGGAATGTTAAGACTGTTAGTGATGATGGTAATAAAAAGAAGTCGAAGAAGAAAGGGAGGATTCATGAGATTAGGTATATGGATAGTAATATTGGGGAGGTTTTTGATGAGGATGAGTTGGGTAGTGATGATGGTAAAGGAGATATTGGGGAAAGTGATGATGGTGAGGGAGATATAGTCGAAAGTGATGATGGTGAAGGAGATGATAGTGATCATGGTAAAATCGGTAGTGTGAGTAAGAAGAGGAAGAAGGGGGATAAAGGGAAATCTGAGAAACTACAAAAGAAAGTCGCCAAGGTGAAGAAACATGATGATATTAAGAAGATGAAAAGGGTGGACGATGTCAAGCAAAAGAAGAAAAACAAAGAAGAGTTGTCTTTGAAGAAAGGCGGGGAAGATTATAGCGGAAAAAAGGAGAAGAATAGCGGGCTTGGGAAGTTGAAGAATGCAGAAATGAAGGTGAAGGAAAGGAAAGCGAAGAAAAAGGCGGTAGCATAGTGATTCATGGTAGCTGATTGAAGCTCGTGGGAGAGGATTCCTTGAATCATTCACTGCAGGTTGGACTAACAGAGCAAGAATGGTTGCCTAGCCTTCTGTCAGATTTTGTTTGAATTTATGAAACGGTATTTATGTTATGATCCTTTTCATTAGTTGATGAATATTGAAGAACTTGAATTAGGCAACTGCAAAATTTTGTATCTTCATTATAGAGAGCTGATGAATTTTATTTTTTTGTTTTTCAGTTTTGATTTTAATTTTAGTTATTTCTTTTACTTTTTCCTTCAGAATTCCAGTATGGCTTCTATTGTGAAACTTTTATTTTTTTTAAATGCCCATTTCTGTTTGATACTATCTAAAAGAAAACAGGTGATTATGCGCTGCTAATGTTTCCGCTGCATATCCTAACGCCTTACAATTTTGTATGGTATGGGAAAACAGGAAAACATTTTCCATTAGTTTCTGGTTCCCTAACCGCATTGTTTACCTTGTTTCAGCTGGAAAAAATGATAGTTTAAGCAATTGTCAAAAGGGGGTGCCAGTGACTCTAGTTATAGCTTGCATAACGAAAGGCTTGAACAATAATTCACGTAAGTTAACTTTACAAACTGTTATGTTTTCAGGTCGGGAAATAAAAATTTATATGCTGAAATCTTGTTGGTTTAAGTAGTTTTTGTGCTTCAAATACCAGTACAACCAGATCATAAAGGATCACTTGTCTCCAAACCACTTTCTAACCAGTAAACCGTCAAAATCCAACATTTTTCTAATTCCTATTCAGTAAATTTCGTTATATAATTATCAAATTTTATGCAAAAGACAAATTACCAAGAAAAAATCAAACCTGAGCCTTAATCTACAACCTAAAAGATTCATCAACACCGTCCCAATCACTACCACCATGCATAAGATCGTCTCAGTTATCCTAGTATTTTCATTCCTAACACTTCCTTTGGCTCAACTTTCAATCCCCAGAAAAATCTTGTTATTTCCAGAGGTAACGGTAGAGCTGATAAACAATGCTGCACACAACGTTCATGTGAAATGAGGAGCTGGAGAATTGAAGGAAGAATTGTTGACGCTTAACATAGGGAGTGCCATTTCATGGCAATTCAGAGAAATTGTATACCCTCTAAAATGGTGCTATGTGCATATTGATAATGATAACATGGGAGCTTTCTGGGTATCCCATGTAAGATGGCAATGCAGCCATTGCTGTTGGAGTATAAGAAACGACGGAATCTACTTTTACAAAGATAAACACAAGAAATGGGTCAAACAATTCCTAGGTCTCATTCCAAATGTCGCTGTCTAACAAAATATTCTCAAGAAAACAAAGTTACTTATTTTTGTAGATATAGCTAAGAATCTTGAAAATATATATATAGTTTTTTCATTTTCCTTTAGAATTAAGTTGAAGATGGGAATGATTGTAAGGAGTAGGGGTGTGCAAAAGAACCGCGAAATTGGAACTGACAGGTACCTGGGGTTTCGGTTTCAGTTCTTACTCGAAAAGACCCTCACAAGGTAAGTTCAGGTTTTAGAAATCAGGAATTGGCTGGTTCGGATTTTGGTTCGACCTCTATAGGATTGAGACCCGAAACGAAATCGAAATTAGAACTGTAACCGAAACCGAAACCGAGATCCGAATACCGAGATAAGATTGAGACTAATTATTATTTAAATTATCGGAAGTGTATTGTAATTTTTTGAGGGTTTACTTTTTTTTTTTTTTTTTTTTTTTTTTAAGTAGAGATAATTGAAATTAACTCCAGTACCCAATATCGGAACCTATGTTCCAGGTTTCCTTTGAATTTGGGTAGGTACCCAAACCGCCCACTCCTAAGGAAGAGGCCCATTAAATTTTTGAGTGGCCGTAGGACATAGTTTTGTTTTTCTTATTGTAGGACAACTTGGGTCGGATTGTTTACATGTTTAATCTTTGTTTATTTCAATATTTTCCTTTTCTCTATATTCTTAATTGGTATTTTAGTATATGTAATGTATAACTTTGGTCTAATCACAGAAAACACATCTTAATAACTAAGTTATTCTGCTGGCTTCTTTTCCCTAATAAAAGATAGAATTAAGGATGATTATCATATACGGATCCATCTGTCTTCTCTTGTATCTAAGACTCTACTTTTATTTGTAAGTGCTATGACTTCATTTGTGAGTAATGAAAGACTCTCAAATTTGTTTAACTTTTTCCTTTTATATATACAAATTAATGTGCAGTATAACTAATACGATTGCATTGGCTTCTATGAAAACAAATAATTTCACAAATTTATACAATAATATATGGAGAAAAAAATCCAATTTCTTTTAGATAGACAATTTTTTTTTTTTTTTTTTTTTTTATCGTAAGAGGAATAAAAATCATGTCTATAATACAGTACACATCTGCCCGTTCAATTTTATTTAATTAATTATCAAACTTAAATGCCAAGGATTAGAAATACTTCACCCAGATTTAAATTATAGCCTGAAAGATTCTTAAATAAGGATGAGGCAATTTTCACCAATGATTTACAATAGATGGATGGTTACAATTATATGATATGTAACTTGACCCATACGATATCGCTTCTATAATTCTGTATCAGATATGGATTGCTTATTTAGAAGTTTGTTCGAATCTATAATTATATTAGTAATCCTTGCAAAACCATCTAATTAATAGCTGGACAGGCAATACTATCCTTCACCAAAATCTCTACCAACAACATATTATACTATATATCAAATAATGAATATATATATATACACACAAACAAAAAGCTTGTAAAAAAATGACATGTGACAACTGTCACTTTAAATATAACTGTTTTTGCTGAAACCCCTTGTCTGGATGCTTCAGTTTCTATTTGCTTTAATAACATGGCATGGATAGTGTTTTAGTTTTAACTAATGAAAGAGAGGAGCTAGACACTGATTAACTACACACAAAAAACACTACAATTAGTTGTGCTCCCATAACCAAACCACTTTCTTAAGAGGTTTATAAATATGCCTGAACCATCGCCAATTTTGTAAAATTTAAAAATTAGGTAACATTACCTCTACATTCATCATGAATAAGTTAATAAAATTCTTGATTTTGTTTATCCTAGTCTCTTCATTCCTAAAACCTTCTCTATCCAACCCTGTAACCTCCAGTAAATTTTTCATCTACTTTTTTCCCATGGTGACGGTGGAGCTAAGGAACGAAGCTAAACACCCAATTTATGTCAAGTGTGGGGATCCGGAAGTGGAGCAGTTGAGGATGCTTACAACTGGGGAAACAATTTCATGGGAATTCAGAGAGATTTTGTTCCCTCTAAAATGGTGCTATGTATATGTTAAAAATGATACCCAAGGAGTGTTTTGGGCATCTCATGTTAGATTGCAGTGCACACATTGTATCTGGAGGATAAGAAATGATGGCATTTACTATTACAAACAGAAATTGCAAGAATGGATCAAGCGTCGTTTGTTTCAATGTCCCATTCTAAATGTAGATGTTTAAAGCTACTTCATTTTAGATGCAGCGCTATGCTCATAAGTTTTTGCAGACTGTGCTAGGAATAAGGCGGCTCAAATCTCTCAGCGAAGTTGTTTCCTATTGCTATTGCCATGTGGAACAGGAATATTATAAACGAAGACTAATGTTCATGCTATCCTTTGGTCTTCAATCAATTCAAATTCATACTATTGTGTTCCGATGGTGTGCTTTATGCTTGTTGACTGATGTCGCCTGCCGTGCAACCATTGTAATTTCTTTTAAATTTTTATATATTATTAATGTAAATACATAGTTAATTATTAATTTTGTTTTTAAATTTTAAGGATAGAGTTGATACAGTACCTACCTGTGTCAGTTTTATTGTTTTACAATATTATCATCAGAATTCTGTTTTTAATTATTTAGTATGCCTAACTGGCTAAAACCAATCTGAGAGGTGGGAAATATAACTGATTCAATTTGAAATGTTTCCACCAATTATAATTGCCAGCAACAGTAATCATTTGCATTAATTAGGAAGAAGATCTGTTGAACCAGGAAAACCATTAACCTATTTTAACATACTCGCCAACTAAACTTTGAGTTTTGACAGCTTGACATTTTGTTGCAGGGCTGTATGACTGGTTGATGTTTTAACTGCAATTATATTCAAGTTTTTCTAGGTAGTTCTAAATTGGAACATATCAGTAAATTGCAGGTTAGGTTTGGCCTTATGGGTTACGGCTGGTTGAGCTAAACTTTGGATTATGGAGACTGAAGCGAGGACCCACCCTGTCCAGGTTGAGGCTTTATCCAATAATTAAAAGAGCAAACGACATGTTCCCACCCAAAGATTAGCGATATGGAACGTCCACCCTGGTTTCATTTATTTCAGATATCCACCCTTATAGTAACAGAAAATTGTGTTATCTAACGGTTAACGGTTAAAATGGTAATTCCAAAACCCTTATGATTTCCAACCCATTACCCTGCCGGCCGTTCAACAGGCTCCTCACCGGTTTTTACCACCAAATTCGACTAGACTTTGCTCCCTATCACCATTTGCCGCCCGTGACCTCCCTCTGCCGCCGCAAGTCAGTCACTTCTTCTCCCATTGACTTTAGATAATTGTTTTGGTTATCTTCAGGTTTGTTCTGGGGTTTTTTCAAATGGGTGTTTGGTGTTTTATTCGTTAGACAAGTGTTTTGTTTGATTTTAATTCATTAATCATGATCTGTAAGCTTGTAGTTTTTAAATGGTGTTCATGTTGTTTTGAAGAATCTGAAGTCCGGATTTGCTTTTGTGTTAAAGGATGTGAACGTGAGTTAGACTTTCTTCGAACAGTTGGCATGCCAACCTTCGAAGTTGCAGATGGTGAGCACCGGCAACCGGAAATCAATCACACAGATACACACACAACAAAACTACTTCGACAATCAAAATCCAATCCAAACAGCCATCAAAATCTCAAAAATCTCAAACCTTAAGTCTTCCAAATGGCGAAATCCTAAATGGTAGGGGCGACGACCAGCGGGCAATTGGTGTCGGGGAGGATAGGGCTTTTGGAGGTGGGAGGTCGGTGAGATGATTGGTGATCGCGGGAGGGATTTCCGACGCGGGAGCAGTCGGAGAAGGGCAAAAATCGTGCAACTAGGTGGTGGTGGCAGTGACAATGGCTGGTATGAAGAAGAAGATGATGATGAAAGGATAATTTAGTAATAACACCATCAGCAACTGTGTCAATACTTAACTCTCACTAACGGCGTTATTTTAAGGGTGAGAATTGGAATTAATGAAACATTTTGCTAATCTTTGAGTGGGAACATGTCGTTTACTCTAATTAAAAAATTTATGGCACTAAGGGTCGGCAGTAGTTGGAGCCGGCGACTTATAAATTGGAAGTTGAAATTCCCGCCCACGCCAAAGCAAAATCCAGCTCTCCAAATGTGAAACCAATACCTTTCAGGTTTAACTTTCAGAATGTACCAACCGTCATAAATCCTAATACTAAAACTGACAGGATTGAAAGAGAAACCTTCAAACGTCTTTGTTTATATACAAAGATATATCTACCATTCTTTGTCTTCATTGATTTCTTTGTGAAACTTGTTTCAACAACCAGTCAAAAACTTAGTCATTCATGTCATGAGGTCCCATAATTAAAAGAGCCAAGGAGACACCAATATAATAACGCAATTCTTATCTCCCATTCTACACCTGCTCTTCAATTTCAAAAACTTTCATCCCTTAAATCTACCTGTTTTTATAGTTGATTAAATTTTTAATGGATATTTCTATTCTTAAAGGTATCTCCCAATGTCTTATTGTATGACCTGTAGGTTTTTTTTTTTTTTTTTTTTTTTTTCAAATAATTTTTTTTTTTTTTTTTTCAAATAAGCTGGAATAATTAAGCAGGGATTTGTGAGCTGGAATACTTCGAAGAGAAGGAATTAGATGACTATTATGACAAATATATGAATTGAAGAGGGAAAAAGAGAGATATTATTCTTCTTTTGTATCATTAGTTTCTACAAACCATTACCAAATGGAAGAATCTTCAAACGGGAAATTAGAGGAGATCCAGAAAGTGGAGTCACAGGAGGAGGATAAGAAAGTGGTTGTTGAAGAGTCAAGAGAGGTTAAAGTTGAAGCTGAATCTTTGAGAGAAATTGTTGTTAATGGGAATTCTGAGTCTGCAAATGGTGACCGTGATGGAGATGATTCAAGTTCGCAGAGTAGCAGTTCAGATGAAGAGGCAGAAACTGTGGAGAATAGTCCTCGGGTTGTGGATTCAGGAGAATTGGAGGAGGAGAAAACGGTAATCAACTCAGTCGTTGATCCAATTGAGCCAGAGGTTTCCCTTGCAGAAGAGTTGACTGAGGATGTTGAAGTAGCAGTTGAGATATTAGATGCTCATGATGATGTTGCTGAATCAGAATCCAAGGAAATTGAAGTCAACATTTCGCAGTCTTTGGACGAGAGCAATGGTGTTTCCACGGATGAAACAAATGACATGTCCAAGGCGATTGAGGAAGAAACCTTGCCTTCTTCTGATGAGAATAATGGGGCTTCTCAAGTTGTAACAGAGATTGTTTCAGAGATGATTGGGGAAATAATTCTGCCTTCTTCTGAGGAGAATGGTGAGGTTCCTCCAGCTGATGTTGTTTTAAACGCAATTGAGGAAACAAAATTGCCAGTTTTGGAACAGAATGCTAAGGAGTCACCCAGCACTGTTGATGAACCAAACCAGACAATGGCGAATGTAGGCAATGTTGACGACACCAGTAATCCCCGTGAATTAGCCAACAAGCCTGAGCCCATTCCTGGAAGCACTGGAAATCCGGTTTGTAACTTAGCCCGAATCAAATCATCATTAGATTGAATGAAAAATGGAAATTTTTCTTTGGAATTGTTAGTATTATTATTTGAGGTAGTGCTAAATCTTAATTATTGTCTATTGAATACTGTTTCTTTGCCAGCCTATTATATCTTTGACTCAGCGCAACTTCCGACCAACTTCCTGGAGAAGCTGCTGTGGACTTCTTGACGTTCTGCGTCGCTCTGATAGATAATTGAAGGTGAACGGAAATCCTATGTTGATTTATTATCCTGGTATTAATTGATTTTGCTTGTTCCTTGGAGTGTTGTGTGGATTATGTACTGTTATATTCATTTCTCAGAGTTTGGACTCTTGAGTTTGTTTTATATTGATTGTAAAATCTGCATGATTTTTAGTTATATTTCCTATGCAATACATTAACACAGTAATTTTAAAAGCTTTTCTCTCAAATTCAGAGAAATGATTGAAAAGGATTCTTAAAATGAACTTGAGAGAAAGGTTTACATAAAGCAGGAGAGTCTGTAAGTTGTGGTGTTAACTATAATCATTATGGATGATAGTTCCAGTTGATTGTCTTTTCTATTCAGCAATTGGGGATGAAAATTTATGGGTTCCAGATGTGGGTACTTTATGTGGTCTTTATATGGTTGAAGAGTATCATTAGGACTAGCGGTAGAAATAATAAGACTTTAATGAATAATTTAGTGATGTGGTGATCATCATAATTATCCTTGAGAGCTAATATTTGGGTCCTCTATTTTGTGGGCGCATTTTACAGCAGATATTTGATAGAGAAGTCTCAAAATGCGGACTAGCTAGTAGCTATTGCTAGATTTCAGAGTATTTAAAATCAAGCTATGTATTGCGTGGCAGATTGCATTAAGATATCCCTGCAGCTGCTACTGGATAATAGTTTTTCTTTTCATGATATAATTGTATTTTTAAGATTCTGTTTCTGAACAAATGGGACATAAGAGTCAGATGCGCAGGGCCTAAAGTTGATGGAACAGAAATTCAAGAACCAATAAAACTGAACAAAGACATCACTTGCCTTCCATAAACCAGAAATGAGCTCAAGTACTACCCATGGTCCATTAAGAGATGAGAGATGCAAGAACTTCACCAAGACAATTGCTTCTTGTACATCCATCACCCCCCACATGTTAAAAAGATAAGGTTTTGCGGTACCTAGCTGTCCTGCACAATTCACAAATTGGCCCTTAACAGATGTGTTTGCATTAGTTGTCTGGTAGTAGGAACCATCATAGATGGCAACACCAGCAACTTCCAAGGCTGAAAACCTTCCACTCTATTTGGGCCATAGCAACATACTAAGAGAAAACAATCACATATCTAGTTTTTGACTAATTGTATAGAGAAATCCATTAAGAGGTCAACCTTCCAGAATAGATATCCAAAGGTAGACCAATAATATTATTTAAGACAACGAGAAAGATGAGGCAATTTATAAGCAAAATCTGAAAAACAGAGGACACTTGCCCCACTACCATCAGAAACAACTTAGAGCTATTGAACTGTATCTATTTTGATCCTAGTATGAACATCTAAAAGCTAGTCGAAAGGATAGAAATACTATGGTTCTGAAAAATAGGAGCAAGTGAACCAATCAAAAATCAGATGGCTTCCCTAGCTGATCAACTTCCAGCATATAGCTCTCAAACATGATCCATAAGATGGACCTCATGAAAATTGTCCATCAAAACGTCTGTTGTCTAACAGGTAGAAGGTTAAACAACAGCAAAATGAAACTAGTTCTTTTCTTACGGGGTCAGGACTGGCAAATGTATTCAGTTTATGTTTGGTGGCAAGATAAACTTCTCCAAACTATTGGGACAAAATATGCATAACTATGAATTCAATATATCGTACTTAGCTTCGTGAAAAATACACAAAACAAGGCAACTAAACCACCTGATTGATGTGGTCAATACAGAAATTCCCCTGAATCAAACAATTACCAGAAAATTCATGTCTACATTTAGCAATATCCAGCCCAAAAGCAAAGGAAACTACACATACTAATGTAGCAAAACACAGTGATTAATCAACAGGAAACCCAAGTCTACCACTACGCTAAGCAAAAAAGCATAATAATAACTCTTCTGAAAACTATATAGAATAATTTAGTAATCTCAACAAAATGATTCAACTAGTAATCAAGCATCAAAACCCCCAAATCATCAAAGTAAACCAACCTCCGTAAGGGCTCAAGAATATTGGCAAGCAAAAAAAAAAAAAAAAAAAAAAAAACATAAATAATTAATCAAAATTGAAAGTTTATCGCAACTCGTGATCGTGACCCAATTATGCATTCACCTCCGCCGCGCAAGCAAACACCGATCACAGCAACGGCAACACAGAGCAGTCGCAGCCACAACCGACCATTGCAAGTTTGACTTCTTCCATCCACATCAACAGAGGGTTTAAAATCTCTCACATTCCCATTAAAACCATCCAATGTCTTTCCTTGAGTCCACTAATCCACCGTCTTCGCCTCATCAATCTCTTTCTCCAACTCAAAATCTTGGCCTCCATTTCCTTGGATTTGCTCTCTGATTCTTCAAACTTTCCTCCACCGACTTCTTCTCAACCCCACTTATCCAATTCAGACTCCAAATCATTAACTTTTTCTTAACCCACTATTTCCTCTCTTTGTCATCAATTTTTTCCCTCATTTCCTCTTCAACCTCACACCTTTTACTCTTCTCTTCCAATTCCTCACTTCCAAAGTCCCAACTTTTCTTTCCAACTCCCTCACTTTCTTCTCACTATCAGCTTTCTCACTCTTTAACCCATCAATTTCTTCTCTAATCCCTCCATTTCACTCCCTTCTCTCCCAGACTCTCTTCAACTCTGCGACCTCAGCACTCGCCTCATCCCCTTCGCTCATCGCGGTGATCAGGTCATGTTGGAGTCTCGAAACCTCAGTTTCCAATTCAACCGCTCGAGCAGCAATTGATTCGAAAACTCTTTTATCCTCTTCAGATCCTTCAATTTCAATAGTTAGTTTTTTAATTCTCTCCTTCATTTCTCGGTTCTCTTCCTCCAGCGCTTCCGTCTTTCTCGTCAGTTCAGCTATTTTGTTGTCTTGACCCAGATCGTAGAAACTCTCCGCCGTCTGATTCTCTGTCTCAGTTGAAGCAACACCGTTGAGAATAGTCTCTGGCTCTGCCATTGTTTACGATGATCCTGCAAAAACGTAAAATGGTCTATCAAAGGTTATATTTCTCTTTGCCAACTTTTCTAGGCAAACAAACAGAAAGATAATACACAAAAGCTCCACCTTTCCTTGAGGAGTGAGATTATTCGATTAGGGTTTCTTATTACTATATCTAAACGAATTCAGGGAATAAGAATAATATGTTACCGAATCTCTGATGAAAAATCAACGGTTACTGATTATCAATTGAAGTGTATGCTCAGCACGTGGTTTACTATGTGGACTAGTTTGGGGTTTATTCAGGGCGAACGACAAGTTCCCACCCAAGGTTTGGCGTAACGAGTGGTTGCCATCCCAAAAGTTTCAAAATGACAGAGTCCCACCCATCCATCCAATTGCTCCGTTAATTTCAACTACAGAAGAACAAAATGGTAAATTCAGTTTATTTTAAGTTTTTATTTTCTTTTTAAAATTTTGGTAACCTAATAAGAATGCTTCACTAATCCTCTACATCATTTGATGAATGATTTCTCAATTGATTTACAAACCCCCCGATATCAATCTCCTGTAATTACAACTCAAATTATCATCAAATTTTAAACTTCAATCATTGAACAAGAACAAAAGCAAAAATTTTCCCATAAAAAAATTAACTTTAAAGCTTTGAATGTTATATGCATGTCTGCCAAACTTTGAACCAGATCAATCATAGAATCTTCAGACTGAAAATAAAAAACAAACTCAAACTCATCTCATAAAAACAAAAACTTGAAATGAAAAAAATTAATAATAAATAAAGAAACCAGTTTAGGATCTTCAAGATGTTCTTTAATTTCAAGAACTCTTTCCTGTTCATCGCAAACAAACTGCCATAAGAATCCACATCATCACCATGATCATCATCAATTGAACGGGGCCTGTAGGGTGATATGTGACCTTTATTCAAGCCTTTTCAATCTCCTTCTCAATCTTATGTCAACTCAATTAACCCAATTATCTCCCCCACCATCGAAGTCGCATTTTCGACAGTGCCTGGAAATACACGTGTCTGCTTAGTCACCTCTTCCCCTGAGCAAAACCCATCCCAAACACACCACCAAACTTCAATTATTTCTCAACACAATTACCGCAACACACAACAATCATCAATCAAGAAAAATCATATAAAAAAAGCAATTAAATAATCAAGTCTTCTCTCGATCAACTCGGCTTTGATTCAATTTGGCCAGCAATTAAAGCTTTTCGACTGGACATATCAAGCCGGCATGTGTCTCTTGCGTTGCGCCTTTGGCCAATGCAAGGGCCTTAGGTGTCGGTGAGTAACGGCCACTGCCAGAGTGAGGAAAGATAAAAAGAGAAGAAAAAGGAAAGGGAAGAGAGAAAAGGAAGCAAGAAAAGAGAAGGGAAGGGAAGACATAAAGCGGCCTGGTGCGGTTGAAAGAGAAAAGAGAAGAAAAGAAAAATTTGGGGTTTTGTTTTTCAAGTTTATATATTGGGGGATAAAAGGACATAATTATCCTTTAATTGTTTTTTGAAATTACCATTCTATCATTTTGCAATTGAAATTAACAGAAAAATTGGATGGGTGGGTGGGAAACTGTCGCTTCGAAACTTTTTGGGTGGCAACTATTATTTGGCCAAACCTTGGGTGGGAAGTTGTCGTTCGCCTGTTTATTTATGGAAATTAACTTATTATAAAAGTCGCATTCAGTCATAATAATGCACCCATTAACCTTCCGTTAAAATAACATATATAACGTCACTAATATAGTGATTTGTTTAAATACCTCTTCTATAATTTAAGTATCAAACGGTACTCTTAAAAAGATAATCACCAATATTATAAGAAACTGTTAGAAATGTATGGTACACATGGAGGGTTTCTCTAATTTTAAACACAATATCTAATTACTTGTATAAAAATATACTATATGATATAGGTAACACATTCTCAACAAATATTNTAATTTTTATTTTCTTTTTAAAATTTTGGTAACCTAATAAGAATGCTTCACTAATCCTCTACATCATTTGATGAATGATTTCTCAATTGATTTACAAACCCCCCGATATCAGTCTCCTGTAATTATAACTCAAATTATCATTAAGTTTTAAACTTCAATCATTGAACAAGAACAAAAGCAAAAGTTTTCCCATTAAAAAATTAACTTTAAAGCCTTGAATGTTATACCCATGTCTGCCAAACTTTGAAGCAGATCAATCAGAGAATCTTCAGACCGAAAATAAAAAACAAAATCAAACTCATCTCATAAAATTCATAAAAACAAAAACTTAAAATGAAAATAATAATAATAAATAAGAAACCAGGTTAGGATCTTCAAGATGTTCTTTAATTTCAAGAACTCTTTCCTGTTCATCGCAAACAAACTGCCATAAGAATCCACATCATCACCATGATCATGATCATGATCATCAACTGAACGGGGCGTGTAGGGTGATACGTGGCCTTTATTCAAGCCTTCATGTTCAATCTCCTTCTCAATCTTAATGTCAACTCAATTAACCCAATTATCTCCCCCACCACCAAAGTCGCAGTTTCGACAATGGCTGGAAATACACGTCTTAGTCACCTCTTCCCCTGAGCAAAACCCATCCCAAACACACTACCAAACTTCAATTATTTCTCAACACAATTACCGCAACACACAACAATCATCAATCAAGAAAAATCATATAAAAAAAGCAATCAAATAATCAAGTCTTCTTCGGTCAACTCGGCTTTGACTCAATTTGGCCGGCAATTGAAGCTTTTCGGCTGGACATATCAAGCCGGCATGTGTCTCTTGCGTCGCGCCTTTGGCCAATGCAAGGGCCTTAGGTGTCGGCCAGATTTGTCCAGTAGCGGCCACTGCCAGAGTGAGGAAAGATAAGAAGAGAAGAAAAAAGAAGGGGAAGAGAGAAAAGAAAGCAAGAACCTGGTGCAATTGAAAGAGGAAAGAGAAAAAATAAATAAGAAGAAAAAAATTGGGGTTTTGTTTTTCAAGTTTATATATTGGGGAATAAAAGGACATAATTATCATTTAATTGTTTTTTGAAATTACCATTATATCCTTTTGCAGTTGAAAGTAACGGAGAAATTGGATGAATGGGTGGGAAACTGTCGCTTTGATACTTTTTGGGTGGCCAACGTTGTTTGGCCAAACCTTGGGTGGGAAGTTGTCGTTCGCCTCTTTATTTATGGAAATTAACTTATTATAAAAGTCGCATTCAGTCATAATAATACACCCATTTACCTTCCGTTAAAATAACATATATAACATCACTAATATTATAAGAAACTGTTAGAAATGTATGGTACACATGGAGGGTTTCTCTAACTTTAAACACAATATCTAATTACTTGTATAAAAATATACTATATGATATAGGTAACACATTCTCAACAAATATTATTATAGGATTATATAAAATTGATCTNTTATTTGGCCAAACCTTGGGTGGGAAGTTGTCGTTCGCCTGTTTATTTATGGAAATTAACTTATTATAAAAGTCGCATTCAGTCATAATAATACACCCATTTACCTTCCGTTAAAATAACATATATAACGTCACTAATATAGTGATTTGTTTAAATACCTCTTCTATAATTTAAGTATCAAACGGTACTCTTAAAAAGATAATCACCAATATTATAAGAAACTGTTAGAAATGTATGGTACACATGGAGGGTTTCTCTAATTTTAAACACAATATCTAATTACTTGTATAAAAATATACTATATGATATAGGTAACACATTCTCAACAAATATTATTATAGGATTATATAAAATTGATCTCCTTAGAAACACATGAGCCATCAGGCCTTTATGTCTTGGTTTTAGAATTGACCCTGACCCCGGTCAGTGGAAACTATACGTTCGTTTCCAAACACCACCTTTATCACCTTCAAATGAAATATCTTTAATCCACGTGTCAAAAAGCAAAAGCAATACGGTAAAGATAAGAATTGAGTTTAAATTGATTCACTTGCATATCATAACAACTACTACTACCCTTCTTGACTTGAGTTTTAATTATTATTGAATCAAATAATTGTATAAAAGGAAATTATTTGAAAGTGAATATTTGAATCCTCAGCTCCATATGTCCAGTTGTTGTTGTTGGTATGTACAAGCTGGAGCCCCAGTCTTAAAAAGGACAGGAGAGTTTTTATTTCGACAAGACAACAATAATTTGCCCTAAATATAGTAGACCTTCAATGTCCTTTTCTTTATTTTCATATGTTATTATATTTATTTCAACACTCTTTTGTCCATCCTTTCTCATATTTCATTGTAACCCATGTTCATTTATTTAACAGATCGTGGGAAATCACTAAATAATAATAATAAATTTTCGCAATATTTGATCACAATTCCTAGCTGTCAAGATCTCAAACCCAGAAAATTAAACTCCCCCCCAAAAAAAAAATGTTATACTGTCTAATAAAAGGAAAAAAGAAAATTAGTTCATATAGATGGAATTTCGGTGTATAAGCATAATAAAAGAATAAACCCCCTAAAAATATATCATTAGCTTAAACCCAAAAAAAATTCCTAAAACTATCCATCCTCTTCCTTTTCATTGCACTGTCAAAATAAAAACCAGAAACAAAATAAAAATAGAAAAGGAATACTTTTGCTCCCAACAATATTGTGGCAAAAGAAATTGAAGAAATTAAAAGCAGATACAATTGTTGTGTCATCAAAGTAATGAACCAATATAACATAATCATCATCATCATCATCATCATCATCAAGCTCCAAATTTCCTCTTCTCCTTCTCCAACCCTTGAATAAAACTAGCAAGAGCTTTCATGGCTTTAATCTGACATTGTAAAGCCAATATATACTCAGCCGTCTCTTCAAACAACTTATCAACTCCTAGTGATTCTCCTCCTGGTACAATCCTTTGCAATGCCACAATCTTTTTCTCCACTTCACCCTTCTCATCATCATCTTCTTCTTTATCATAAACCTTCGTGTCTCTTCTCTTCCTCCGCTCACAACTACTACTAGTAGTTTCATCTTTCTTGCTACACCGAGAACTACAATCACGCTCATGCACTGCAGCTTCACCCATCTCAGATTTCATGAGGATTTTTGTTTTTGTTTTTCTTTCACTCTTCCGAAATGTGGGTACGGTGGCTGTTGAGCTTAGCGCGTTCTCCATAAAAATACCCCAGAGAAAATGAAGAAGCTTTGAGAGAGAGAGACAGTGAGAAGTAGGGTTATGTTTATGAGTTATGACCTCACGAGTGAGAGTGTTGAGTATGAGAAGAAGTGGGCGTTAAATTATTGTTCAGTTCTAGAAATGTCAATGCCAACGAAGCTTGGGTCCACCGAGTTTGGGCTTTGCAAGGCCTGCTTTTGGTTTTGATTTGGGCTGTAAACTTCACTCGCCTATTACGTCGCGTGGTGATTGTGAGGTAATGAGTGCTTGCATGTGGTATGTAGAGGCATTATCATAAGGGGAGTGTTAGAGTGTAGTAGTCTCCCACATGCAAGGTGGGAATAAGTGTGACGCGCAGTGAAGGAGCGTGTGATGACCAGGTGTGGGTGGATAGGTTCATAGACATAGAGAAGAGAGAAAATAAAAAAAAAGAGGGCCCGCAAAAAAACACCAAAACAAAGGGGAAAGAGAGAGGGAGCACATGTGATCACATGATTTTCTTGAACCCAACACCACCCATGTGCATTCTCTCTCCTATGATCTTAATCACTAGAATTAGCATGACCGACACGTGGCAACTTTATGAGGGGGGTCCCATCTACTACTATAGAGCCCCTCAAAGAAATAAACAAGTGGATTGGTTGGTTATGGTGGCGGAGGTGACGGTGGTGTTTGTGGTGGTGGTGTTTGTGGTGTTTCCAAGAAGGAAACAAATGGCACTGGGATAGATATTGTTTGTTGGGCATATGGGACTCCATGTGATCAGACCCACCTAATCTTTTGTTGCTTTTTCACACAACATTTTGTTTTATTTTTCTTGGATCTAATCCGTCTCCATCCGCCTCCATGAATTTTTTATATTTTATTCTTTGTTTTTTTGAAGAGTCCGTACCCGATTCAAGTACAAAATCATCCGCATAACCAACTATTCAATATATTATTTACTTAATTGTCTGATAATATTTACCCCACCCGTTATATGGATATATTTAAAAATTGCTCCATAAAGTTACTGGGAATAATAAATTGTGATTAGGGCAATATAAAATTCTGTTTCAACTTGCTGCTTTTATTATAAACTCTATGATGATGAGCTTACAATAAAAATGGATGATCACATGAAGCCGAATTGGAAAGTAAAGGTTTTAGTACATTAGCTATTAATAAAGTGTGGGTCATAGTATGCAGAGAGGATTGATTTATGTTTTGTTTTGTTTCAAGTATGAATTAACGAGTAGTTTAGTTTAAGTTAAGTAATTCATAAATGACAGGCGTTGAGAATTTGAGTGAGAGTGAGTTTGTTGGATGTTAGTAATGATATAAGCATGAAGATTGGATGGTTTGATTTATGTGAAAATGGGTCCAATTATGATGGGACAATGCATGCTTTACATATGGGAATGGGACCCTCAATTCAATAACAATGGACACATTTTCCCATTTAGTTACGTGTTTGAATCAGACCCCGAATTCTTTCATGTAGAGAAGCTCCGTTTACTCTTTTATTACTTAAATCATTTAACATTAGTAAAATTAAAAGTTCCTACACTGTTGGTGCTTTCAAACATTAGTTAGTCGATTATGTTAACCAAAAACGAATACAACACATAACGCTAAAAAACCAATGATTCTCCAACATTAATAAGCAACAAAGTATGTTTGCAGTACATTACATCACATCCTTGTATAAATTATCAAAGTGCACGATAACTAGTCATATATGTAAGGGTTTTTTTCTTATTTTATCATGAATAGGGAATAGAAACCAAAATGAACTTCCTTCCCTTAATAAAAATAATAAGTTTTATTTTGGTATGTGTGAGAGAGAGAGAGTGATAGTATAGTTTCACTAACATATAGTCTTTCCCAAAACCAAACTTTTACTAGCACCTAACTCAACCTTAGAAAGCTAGCTATATCAAGGAGAGAGGACACCCCTGACCCTTCTGCTTTTTTACACATCCTAACACACTACCTGTCCCGATACTTTGAAGGAACACACCACTAATAGGGATTGCTCCACTCAGCCAAACTATTACGCCACTGCCTCTAATCCCTTCTCTAATACATCCTTGACATACCATACTGTACTGTTCCAACCTTTCTATGAGCTGCAGCACTGCCCCCGGCTGTTGCTGCAGCACCAATCCCACCATACTGAGCTTTTGCTTGCAACAGATTTGTGTCGATTGCAATACGATCATTACCACGTTCCACCTTATTCACTCCAGCTCGTGTCATAAAAAATGGATTGGAGTCGATGTCGATTGCTATGTCTGGTGTAAGTTTGGCTGCCATGCCACATTGAGGGACTTGTTTTACCTGTGAGGACAGTTCCCTCTCAGAATCCATTGCAGTTGATTTTTCTTGTTTTCCTGCGCTAGATTTGCGGTAACAATAAGCACTAGGGACTGCCTGCGGAAGGACTGTGCTTCTAATGAAGGTTCTAGGATTATAAGCATCTTTCATCACACTTGTATTCTCGTATGGTACAACTGGTCCCACAACTTTTCCTGGTTTCGCTGAAGAGAACATCAAGTTCAGTTCTAAATTCTAATCTGATCACGTACTAACAAAAGAATAACAGATACAACACTAGAAGTACAACGAAGTGAGAGTGAGAATACCCAGTGGAAATCTTTGTGGTGCCAGCAAGGTCCTAGACATATTTGAAGGAATTCCTTCTGATTCCCTGGAATTCTTATTATATGCCTCCTCCGCAGCTGCCTGCCGATCTCTGGAGCCAATGCTTGGTTGCTCTTTGGGATTTACTGTATTTGAATGTACAATTGTTGACCTACAATTATCAGAGAAATAAATTTTTTAGTTTGAACTTAGGCTAAATGAAGGTAAACCAAAAAACACATATCAAGCATGAAAGAATGTACCCTCAAAATGCAAACAGCTACTAGCAAGCAAAAAAAGTACTCGAGAAAAAAATAAAAATTATTAAAACCAACAAAGAAAGTGCCCTTTAATAGCGTTCATATAGACAGAAAAAACTGCATCACCAGGTATTTCGAAATTGATGGTCTCAAACTTGCACTCACACTCATGCTCCCACTCTAACTCTTACCCATGAATAAGGATCATTGGTAGGAGCTAAAGTGCATTCGCATGTAATCAACACTATTCTTTCAAATCATGCCCTCGGACAGGGACCATATTAAATCTAATTTAAGCCTACGAACATGTCATGAAAAGCCCAATATAATTTAATAGATGTGAGCTACAACCAATAATAGTCAAAAAAAAAAAAAAAAAAAATGAACTTTATATCTTGTCCACTCGTTACTAGGCAAGACAAAAATAACAACTTTGATGAACAACGACCATTACAGACTGCAAAGTAAGTGAATGGACAAATGGCCCTACCTAGGAAGAGATACATGCTTTCTTTCAGGTGGAATTACTGGCCCACTTTTACCAATATTCTCTTCAAGATGTGCAAACTGCTTTCTAAATTGATCAACAGCACTGTAAAAAAAAATGGACAAAAAGTCAGGATAATGCAGAGACCCAAAGATTATGAACGCAGCTCAACAAGATCAAAACCGAAAAGCATCAACCAAGAAAAGTATAACCTTGGGTAAAGGAAATTTGTTCTCTCAGTTCCATTTATGTAGTCCTTGAGCAACTGAGGATGGTATTCTAATATCTCCCGGAAAATTAGCTCTCGGATATCCTCCTTTGTGACCCTCCGCCTCTCAAACTCAAACTCCATCTTTGAAATTGGCTGACAAGAAGGCTCCCTCTCAACTTTAGCCAGTCCTTTGAAATAAGGATCTGCCAGTGCCTGAAAGAACACCAAACCAAAACATTTATAATCCACCAAAACAAACAGACCATATTTAGTAAATTCTTCTAATCTAATAACAAACCTCTTCAGCAGTTGGCCGGTCTTTTGGATCAAAGGCCAGCAACCTTTCCAACAGTCGCAGAGCCAAAGGATCTGCATTTGGAAATTTTTGTGCAAACTGCACTGGCTGCTTTTTCCTCATGCTAGTTAAGTATCTCCTAGCCTTGTCGTTTCTAACCTGCAAAAAGAAAAAAAAAAAAAAAAAATATGAATAAGACAAGCATTTTCATGGGACTAGGACCAGCAAGACGATGCTAACAATGGGACTAGGACTAGCAAGACGATGCTAACAAAAGAATAATTTGAATACCCGAGAGATAGTATCTAATGAAGGTGTGCCAAGCAGATCTGTCATTAAATCCAACTGATGAACAACATTTTTTCCAGGAAAAAGAGGCTTCCCGGTTAACACCTCTGCGAATATGCAACCGATGCTCCATACATCAATTGCTGGTGTGTACTGCATCCACATGCCATCATACATTAAAACTCTCAAAAAATGGAGATTTTAAGCCACAAAGGAAGAAGAATTAAATTTCCAAAAGTTACCAGAGCAAGAACGCATTAAACAATATTCACATAAAATAAAAATATCATAAAAATATTGATTTTGACTGCAGGTTTCCCATCGCACCAGACAATGAACTTAAAAGAGACATATACTAGATAACTCAATCAAATGTAACATCTAGCTAGGCACTCAACTACTTTAATTATACAAACCAAGGGACATCATACAACTGTCATTAACCCCAATGTGGGTTCTAATTCTTCCAAAGCCATGTTGAGATGATTCTAAAAGTTACTCATCTCCAAACACATAATATGCACACCTAGAAGTTATGATAGGCCACTCAGAGCGCAAGTATACAACACTGAGCCCGTTGCACACTTTTGATTATAAAGCATCAGACAATTATGTATCAAGTTTACAGCGTCAATAAATTCGAAACAGAAGCAAAGCCATACCTTAGAAAAAAATGATCCACAGAGCTCTGGAGCTCTATACCATCTTGTAGCAACATAATCCTGTAAATGCACCACAACTGCAAAGTAAGTTCCCATAATTTTAAAAAATAAGATACTTTATACAACAAATATTTTGTAAGATATTAATGTAACAATCATCACAAATCTAACATCTATCAAAGACATACCGTCCAAAAAATTGTAGTAGGTGTGTCATTAAATGCAACTCTTGCTAACCCAAAATCACAGATTTTCAGTTTACAGTTTGCATTGGCCAATATATTCTTTGGTTTTAAATCCCGATGGTAGACATTTGCTGCAATGAACTACATAACATTAGATATGTACCACCTCCCTCCCCAAAAAAGGTGGAGAAATTGGGAAAATAGAAGAAAACAAAGCGAATATAGAATGACAACAATACATATTATCCAAGTTGAGGGGGCTGGCAAGCATATATAGAGAAAAGCATGTTCACAGAAATAAAGGCAAATGCAGTTTGCAGAAATAAAGGCAAATGCGGTTGTCAGACATAAGGGCAGTAAAACGGATTGTTCTGTCTAAAATAGTACGGCAGGAAAAATAATATCATGGTGATGTCTTTTGAACTAAAACTTATGCATCTACATTTATTGCAATTAGTCGCCCCCATTTTTGGGGTTAACAAAGATCAAGAAAAGCCAAAAACTTGATAGAGTGACAACATGAGTTACAGGGTGAATATACCTGTATGAATATACTTTAATGCACGAAGGAGCTGGTAAAGGAAAAACTGATAGTGTTCTCGTGTCAAATCATCATTGGCTTTAATGACTTGATGGAGATCTGACTCCATGAGCTCAAAAACAACATAAATATCTTTAAATTCCCTTCTAGAAGGTGGCAGCATAATGTGTTTTATTTCTACAATATCAGGATGCCGTAAAAGTCTGAGCAGCTTTATCTCCCGAAGAATACGAGCAGCATCAGAGATGTGTTCGAAAATATCATGTATTTTCTTAATTGCCACTTTTTCACCAGTATGCGTGTCAATGGCAGAGCAAACAACACCATAACTTCCTTTCCCAATAACTTCCTGAATTTTGTACCTATTAGCATCACCATACTCGGAGAAGAACTCCATCTCTGAAGAATTCTGGAAATAGAAACACAAGTCAGGCTAGCATACCAACACATACCAATTAAACAGATTAGTAAGCACATGTATATACAAGTACACAGTTACATAGTCTCTTAGGGTAAGATTCATGCAGATACTGTATAAGCAGGTTAAAAATTGACAATGATACTTCTCTTGCGTCGCTAAAATATAATAATAGCGTTAAAAAGCATACCAACCAGATGCTACCATTGTGAATACATTTTTTTTATAAATCTAACATGTAAAAATACAATATAGGAATGAGAATCTTGCTTTCCATGTTACATTAATTGAATCCTCTTTAAATTTTCTCATGATATAGCAAGTATGGCATTAAGTAGAAGATTATACATGGTTAAAAAAGTAATCAATATCAATATTGTTAATTGGGTATAAATCATTTTAGGAAAAAAAAAAACTTGTAAGAAAATATACATTTAAAGCTCAAATACATGGTTAAAAAAGTAATCAATATCAATATTGTTAATTCGGTATAAATCATTTTAGGAAAAAAAAAAACTTGTAAGAAAATATACATTTAAAGCTCAAAGATGTATATAGGGAAGAAGAACAGGGGAGGCTCCCAAAAGAGAAAAAGGAAAAAATACAATAAATATGGAATTTTCCTTATGCAACTTATACCGCTGAAATCAATGAGTTCTTACATGTACCCGTTTACATCTTCTCCTCCAAAAACAAGAAAACCTTAAAGGGTTTCTCTCAGTTTATTAAAAAGTTGTCCAATTCTCAATTATTTTATGAACAATGAGATTATAATGTTCCTTTGGTTTAACTTTGATCGCGTAAATCAGAAAACAGTAATTTATCAAGTCCCAACAAATGCAAGCAGTTATAACCTTAGAATTGTTTGGATACGCGTAATTTATCCCTTTCAAAGAATCAGAACACCAAGAAAAACAAAACAAACCGAAAGCGTAACAAGGAGAGAGAATCAGGGCCGATGCGATCATAAACAAAAAATGAAATAAATCCGAATTGAAATAAACCAATCACAAAGGAGAGTATAGTGTAATGATAATTAATTAATACCTTCTTGCGTTGATCTTGCTGCATAATTTAATTTGAGAAAATAAACAAAAAGATGAATTCAAATCAACCGCATTTGCCCCGTCTTTCCCCGCTTCTGATAACAAGGCCACAGTCCCACCACAGTCCTTCCTCATACACACTTGGCTCCCAACGAAATTACCATCGACAACGACTAACATAACACAACATAAAATCAATCACCACAACAACTTCTGTTCTTGGATCTTGAACCAGCTATTGCTTTTGCTTTTGCTTTTCAAGGTTGCCGAAGAGTGTGGGAGCTGCAAGATCTCCAACACCGACAACGTGAAGAAGTTTTAGAGAAAGAAAGAAGGGTAGGAGTGGGAGAGAGAATAGTAATATTTACGGCTTGTGGCATGAATCTGGGGATATATAGAGTTTTACTGCATTTTTCTTTTTCTTGTGTTGTCTGACTTGGCTTATCGGATAATGTATAATATTAATATACGGTATAATGTGACTCCAAACGCTAGTGGCATATCATGTAATTATGATGGTTTTTTAGGTTGGATATGTAGGGGGATTCTAGGAGGTAGTACACGTGTCGTCTACTTATGCCAAAGAGTTGGGCTCAGTTTGACACGTGGAAAGTTAAAGGTTTGGAACCAATTATGGTGAGCACACCTTATCATTCTGAATTTATAGATGCATGGACGTTAACTAATACTTAGGATTCGTTGAATGTTCTATAAACTAATTCGTAGTATCTATTAAATATTTTACAAATCAAAATCTCAAAGTTTAAATTTAGAAACTTAAAAATTAAATAAATTTTTTTGACCATCAAACTAACTCCATAAGGTTAATAATGTGAAGAAATGTTAATTGTAGGGCAAAGTGGGCATCAGGTTTTCATTGTGAACAACATGGCAAAAGTCTACAAACCAGCGCATGTATAAAATAATAATTAATTAATAATTCACCAAACTTTGTAACATTCTTTTAATCTCACCGCCGTCGCTGCCTGAAAACCATCTCCACACCAAACCCTGCCTTCCAATTTTGACGTTTCATCCATCTCAATTTGACTAATTTAAACCATTATTTTCGGGTTATGCATTGCAAACAGACCACTGCGATCCAATTTCCTTCAACGTAAAGTTGCTTGGTGTTTCTCTCTCTCTCTCTCTCTGGGTATATAATGTTACTATCTCCGCTGCTGATCAAGTTTTTAAGTACAACAGGTTGTGGTTATAAACTAACAGTCAGGAGTGAAGGAAATGTAACGTTTGTTGTTGTTCGATTCTCGTCAACATTATAGCGGATTTCTTTGAACTTTTCCATACCCTACTTGTTTTTTATTTTTATTTTTTGGATAGCAATAAGATTAATCTTTTCAACTAGTAAAATGCCTTGGACCAAATTTTAACACACACACACACACACACAAAAAAAGGTATTTGGTAAGAATGGATTTTCAGTCGATATCCAATAACCAAGAAGGTAGGTAATTTGGTTGAATGTTATTATTATTCAAATTTGGTTGAATGTTATTATTATTCAAATTAGGAGGCGAATTGAGACAGTTAAGGATAACTTAATTGTTAGTTAATCCGCCCGAGTTGATCTTGGTCAAGGACCCAACTCACCAAAGTTATCAACTAATTTAAGAAATTTCAAGTCAAAATGTCAAATAATAATGATAAAAAGATAATTCTATATGATTGAAATAAATTCGACCTACACAATCATATATACATAATTGATTAAGCTGTAATTCTTTGTTATATTAATGCTATTCTTTATTATTACGCATATATAGCTACGTGTTACTTGTTGCGTTGTCAAAGTCATTGTTATAAAGAATTCGAAGTGACTTTAAAAATTAAAAAAGATTTTGAACTTGTCATGGTTATGTCTTGACTTGGATGAATATATGTAAATTATATTGTGAAAAAAAGGAACAGGTTTGAGGATTCTGCCTTGTGAATTTCATTGCATGCTCTATCATCTTAAAGTAATGACTTGAAAACCAATCGATGAAGACAAATAAAATGTCTCAATCCAACACAAATATTCATATCTTCATTTGCCAACTACTACCTTCCACTATTAAATACCTAGCATCTTCCCACTTATTCCGATAACCTTATCAAATCTTAATAAGAGTTTTAAAGAAGATCACACACACCCACTATCATTAAAAGTTTCCTGTTAAATTTGACAGATAATCCCACCGGTTATCTGATGATAAATAAACAAAATGAGGTTTTATGAGTTTTTGAGTTTGAGTATCTCTCTGATATTAACAGGGGTGAGTGGTCATTAAAGCTCTTATCCGATCAATAATTCCAAGATCTCGAATGATTAGTTAAGGTGCACGTATTAGTTAGTCCGGACACTCCTGGTGACACATCGAGGTTATCTTGTTAGCTTTTCAATCGTCCAACTTTGTAACTCTCCAAGTGTATTATAAAACTAATACTAGCATATTAATTCCAATCCAAGCTAGCTAAATTATTTATTATCAATAACATGCTACATGACTATTATATGGTTAAGTTTAAAACATAGAAATGAATTAAAGTAGGTCCTTTATGTCATTACCAAATAATGTAAAACCTTTAGCATTCGACCCTTTACTTTTGATTCATTTTATATTTGAATATATTTTGAGTTGCTTTCAATCAAAAGGCTTTCATAGCATAAGACAAATTATATAATTGAGGACCAAATTCAAATTCATTATCAGTGATTTTTAAATATTATTTTATAATGTAAATTCCCTTTCTGACTTTGCCTTTTTCGTGGGAACACCACATTTCAATTATGATTAAATAAATACTATTACCCACTAAAACGGCAGGATTAAACATATCAAATTTCAAAGGTGAGATCCTTTGTCACTGTCTTTCAATCATTTACATATTTTTATTTATATAAAATAAAGAATGATAGCCCTTTCGTAATTCATTACTTGTTTTAGAAAACTTTGCCTTCCTGAATGCTGTTTTGATATGTATATATCATTGCATCGATCCGTTGTTTTCATAATGGTCACTAATCAAGTAGGACTGAAATTGCTTTAATTTTCCATTATTATATTGTTATTATTAATTTTGTTGCTCCTCTAATATAACCATATTTATTATTTAATATGATAAGTGTTATTATCAAAATAACAAGTGATCTAAGAGAAATGACATTTAGAAACCACATTTAATCTTGTTGGTAGTGCCAACTTTTATTAGCCAGACACACCATCACAAGCATGCCAACTTTTTTTTTTTTTTTAAATATATATACAATAATCAAGATATACGTGTAAAGGAAAAGTTAGTGATTCATTCGATTTAATTTACTTTTAAGATACTTGAGAGGCATGCTAATATTTTTCTTTTTCCAAAAAAAAAATCAAGGTATATACCAAAGCAACAAAATAAAAGGCTTTGATCATATAGTGAAGATGAGGCCACGATGTCTGCTTTCCTTAAAGCTTCAATAATGTTATATGTCTGGTGAGTATATGGGACATCTGTAATTAAGTTGGCACTATTTCCACTCCTTATTTAACATTATTTATTTCTGGTTATATATCTCATCCAACTTTTATATATATATATATATATATATATAAACAAAACAAATGATGGACCATGATCAAAATTATGAATACGAGTACGTGGGGTGATTTGTGCCAGTTTTATTATCTAATAAACAACTTTAGTAGATAACAAATGAAAGGTGGATTTGCATGCAAAGTCTTTAGTTGTAAAAGCCAGAGCCATGGACCTTCAATTTTTTAGCCATATTAATGAACAATGATTTCCTCATTCATTTCACGTAGTAAAAGCCTGGATTAATTTAAAACGGATAATATTTATGGATATATGTTACTTACAAGTTTTCTACAAATCAACCAAGACATATATTTATAAACTAATTTCAATACAACCAAAAACATATATTATCAATCATATATAACTCAGCCTGTTGTCCAAACACGTTGCCAATGCCAATCAGAGGCTTGGAAACTTCTATCGGATAGACATGGAAATTTTATTTAATCATCCGTTTATGCACGACGTGTAAGATATATTTTACAAGTGAAAATGAAACTTAGGGGACCATGTAAAAACGTGTATCACATTGTTTTATCATTATACAAGTAGTTAAAATGGTGGTGAAATAGGCATTTCCCATTTTATGTAATGATTTATCAAGGATTCTGTTATGCCTAAAAAATCAAGACTGACACAAGTTTACGTCAACAAGGACCAATCAGAGTTCAGGAAGGCATTGTGCCGTCCAGACGCTGCCACGTCGTCCAAGGACAGAAGGAGTAAGGCTGTCATCAGCTTGGCAGGTAAAGGCCCGGCGAGTGAGTGGCTCGGAGTCACCCACTTGCCCAAGCCCTACGCGATTTAAGGATATCTTCTGTGTAACCAGCTAATGGGAAGCAGGGTAGGAACTGTACGACACCTGCCTGCTGGCAGACTCGTAATCATTACCCAGAAACATTTTACTATAAATAGAGAGCTCTCCTCTCATTTTTAGGGATTCTGATTCTGATAACAAAAACACTCACTCTCCCTCTCTGTATTTCTATTTCTTTGATCGCTACTTGCGACCTGATTGTAACCTTTCATTTATAAAAAAGACAGTGGACGTAGAATTCGCTTTGAGCATCCGAACCACTTTAAAAATCACCTTTCATTTTATTTCCTTTCATTTCCATTTTACGTGCCACTTACTTTGTATGAATCAAATTCATTTGATTCTTGTTCTTGATTCTTGAGGTTAAAGAGGATCTAACAAATCCCTCTTTAGCTCTTCGTGTGGACTACTGCTGGTTCAATTCTATTTTGAATCAGTAGTGAACCTAGTCAGAGACAAGATTGAAGGAGCCTCCAAACGTGCGTATGAACTCTAATCTTTACTTTGATCGTTCACATTACTGCAGAATATTTGATTTAACATATTATCTGTAATATTTGTATCCTAATCTTGGCTTAAAATGGAATCAATTGCTGTTTTATTTTTTTTCCCACTGCCATGGGTTTAGATCGTTTGCTAACAAGAAAAACCCTAATTTCCCTTCCTTAGCCCCTAAAAACCCTAAACGTCCTTGAGAATGAGTTCCCAATGATATGTGCCTTAGGTTTTCGATTCTCAAGAGTGTTTCTTTTTTAACACTACCCAAGAATGTGCATCATAAAAAGTTTACCAGGTGTTCAAACCCACTATTGTTGTAAAAGAACCGAATTTTTAATAGGAATGAAAAGAAGAAAGGGAAGAGTTTTCCTTACCTCTTGGTTGTTGGGGATTAGGGATAGGCAGGGGCCAGGGCGGGGTCGGGGACCACTGTCTACGGCCCCGGCCAGAAAGCCCGAGGGGATTCCCCAATCCCGACCTGAAGCCCGTTTGGGGAATTCGAATTCCCCAAAAGAGCCTGTTCCCCAAACCCCCAAATTCCCCGTTTGGGGATTTTTTGTAATTTTGTATCCTAAATTTTATACTTTTATTATTCTTTTTCTCCCAATTATATATACCAACCAAAGAAGAAATTAAATATATAATATACATATTAAACGTAAAAACCATATCATCAAAAAAGAAAATAAATCTATAATGTACATATTAAATATAAAAACCATTATACTAAATTGATAATATATTACAGTATCAACTATCCGCATCAATAAATCAAAGCCTGGAGTTCTAGGAAGAATTTTCTCCTCTAAGTAAGAATCCAACTCAGACTTTTCTTGGCCAATACTAGATTCTTCCCGCAAAAATTTATCTAAACTAGCCATTACCCCCATCTTTTCAAAATCAGCCTGAGAAGAGCTACTAGAGGATACAGTGAAACTATAAGGTTGATGTGTTTGGCTACCTCGATGGTTACTTTGATACTGAACATAAAAATCATTGCATAATCTTCGGATCCTCATAACCTCATTTGCACCACCCTCTCCATAGAGCAAAGAAAAAAGAAATCTAACAACTTCGTTTTAAACCTAGGGTCTAAAACCATTGCAATCCCCATGACACCATGAATCACACTCCAATACTTTTTCAACTTTTCATCCATCTGAGTTGCCATCTTTCTCACCAAATATTCTCATCTATTAGCATTTTAGTCACATGAAGTCTAATTTCACAAATTTTTGGAAAATAAGAATTGGTAGTGGGTTTTTCCGTTGCAGAGAATACAAGTGTGGTATCATAAAATATTTCTAGCTTCTCACTAATATTTTCTGCAAACTCCCATTCTTCATCACTTGGTAAACATTTAAAATTTGGATCTTGAAACTTTAAACGCCTAAATACCCCTTTCTAAATGAAAGTTGTTTGAAGCATCAAATACGTTGAATGCCAACGTGTCTTACAATCAAGACCTAGCTTCTTTGTGCTTGGAATGCCTGCATGACGTGCCATTTCCACAAATTTATAGTTTCACGGATTTTTGATATTGCCACTCCAATAATCGATAATCCATCCTGAACAGCTAACTTGAGAATATGCACACAACAACGCATATGAAAAAATTCGCCATATAACATAAGGGTGGAACATTGAAGCTCACCTAAAATATCTTGGACAACCACATCATTGGTGGAGCAATTGTCAACCATCAATGCGGACAACTTTGAATCAATGTTCCACTCACAAAAGCAGTCCATCAACGTCATAGAAAGCACATCTCTAGTATGTGGAAAAGGCACATGTACAAACCTACAATATAAATTGTAGATAATTAATATTCTAATTTATCTTAAAATTTACAAAGAAATAAAAATAATGAAACATAAAAATTAAAAAACATAATACCTTAAAAGTTGATTATGCAATACCCAATTATCATCGATAAAGTGCGTTGTGATGGTCATATATCCTTTGTTTTGGTTGATGGCAGTCCACAAATCAATAGCGATGGCAACTCTACTCCGGTTCTTGCTTAACATTTTCATAGACTTCTCCTTCTCAACTTCATACATCTTCATAATGTCCCTTTTAATAGTTCTCCTAGAGACAATATTGAAGGAGGGTGAAATAGTATTGCAGAATTTTCTAGACCCCCAATCGTCAACCATGCTCAACGGATACTCATGAAGAATAATCATATTAGCAAGATCATCTCTCCTTGCCTGTTGATCTAACTGGTAATTGCTGAATGTCTTTATGGAATCTTGTTTTTGGATCCCCGCAAGCATCATTTGTGATACATCTTGATTCTTTCGCCTTGCACAAATTTTAAAATGATCATGCAAATGCCTTGTTCCATTTTTAGAACCACCGACGAGCTGCCGATGACAGTAATTACACTCCGCCTTTTCCTTCCCATCAACTAAGACTTTTTTGAAATGTTTCCATACAACTGACCTAGACCTTCCCGTTCTAGTGACATAAGTTTCCTCTGGGGGAAGCGGGGGACGGGTTGAACAAGGGATATCGGTCGTGATTGGTATGTTAGTTCCCAGAGCTAGAGATTGTTCTTCGTCATTCCTAGTGGGTGGAATATTCATGTGGGCACTCGCAATAGATACTTTTTTGGATGCTTCAGAAGATCAGTTCACATCTTCTTGGAAAACCCCTTCTTTTGGTCGATGTTGACATTATGTAATGTAACCTATTAATAACCTGCAGATAACACCCACAAAAGAATAAACATGTTAAAAAATAACTGCAAAAAAACCCCTACAGAAGTTTACACATTTGTTTAAAAAAAATTGCAATTGCAAAAAAAAAAAAAAAAAAAATAAACATGTTAAAACAAGTGCGAACTATAGTGCAGTTTGCACAAGCAAAACTGCACAGCAGATGCAAGTGCAGTTTGCAAGTGCAAAATGCACTGTCGTTTGCACAAGCAAATTGCACTTCTAAATGGCAAACATAAATTGCAATTACTCAATTTTCAAGTACATAAAATGTTCAATCACATCACATGAACCAATCTAAACCCTTAAACCCCACATAAAATTCTAAACCCTCAAACCCCACACAAAATCTTCCAGTATAACTACAGTACATAACTCAATCTCAATGAAACAATCTAAATGGCACATAAAATCTTCACTCATATGATGATAAAAGCCTGAAACTTTAAAGGAAAACAAACCTATTTTACTTGAATCTTCAGTTCTTAATGCAAAGGGCATGAAATGGAGAAAGAAGAGGTGAAGAGCCACCTATGAAATGTGGAGGCCAGAATCTGTGAAGAGGCGGTGATATTTTGATTTTTCGGTGATTCGGTGAAGGGTTGACGATGAAGAGAAGAGGCATACCGCACACCAGGTAGCAACTTTTTTCAAGTGGGTATTTAGGGTTTCACACTTTCACTTTCAAACTTTGATAACTTGGGTGAGTGAGTTGGGTCCCTCGTGAGTTTGATTACTGATTAGTTGAAATGTTGAATGGATTTGGCCTTTGGGTACGCATAACTTGTGTATAATTTCAATTATATATATATAATATACGGGGCAAGGACGGGGCAAGGCAAAACCAATCCCGACCCCGGCCTGTCCCCAAATTCGGGGACCAATATTGGGCCCGATCCTGGCCTGAAGCCCGAAAAATTCAAGAAAAATCTACCCCGTTCGGGGCGGGTTGGGACGGATCCTCGCGGGGCCGGGCTTTGTGCCCATCCCTATTGGGGATGAACGGTCTGTCGTAACGACGAGTGCGCATTAACTGGAAGAAGGATGAACTGGTTTTTTTAGTGCAAAAACTCTGTTTTTCTCTCTGAAGATTCAAGTTCTGTGAAAATCATGAAGTGGCCTTCGGTTTTATAAGGAAGAAGGCGATGTTTGGTTTCCTTTGCAAGCGACGTTTGAGCGAGACACGTTCCTAGCTGTTGGATGCGACCATGTGTCACCAATCCTCATGAAGAGTAACCTTCACGCTTCGTGAAGATTAATCGATGTTTCCCTCTGTTGGAGACACCAAACATCAGCATGGTTATCTTCACCACATTAAATGCGCCATTATTCGCATTTAATGCTTTAAAAGAGAATGTCGTTTCAGCATGACTTACATTTAATGCTCATGGCTGACACTTATTGCGCAAAGACATGTCTGTCAAATAAATCTTACTTTATTGACTAGGCCAGTTGTTAAGCGCAACGGATAACATCTGAAGAGGTCGTTCGAATGAAATACTCTTCTTCGTGTATTGAGCTCGAAGCGAAGTGACTTCCGATTTTCGGTGAAAATATTCTAAGTGTTTTCAGGTTGTGAGCGATGGGCAAAATTCGAAGCCTGTTGGTATAACATTGGGCATGATCTGAACCTAAGTCGCTGAACCTTTAAGGGATGACATCTCAGGTCACTTGTGCAGTTCGCCAAGCCTCACGTTGCGACCTCCACTCAGTTGTTTGTTCGAGTAAAATTGTGAACTTCATGTTATTTCAACCGTTCTCCACTTGCAGTTCAAGCAAGCGATCCTCGGGATGAGTCAAATCATGGCATAATCATGAAGTTCTCAAAGTTTAAGCTTTGAACCTTAAGAACTAGGGGGCTTCTGTTATGCCTAAAAAATCAAGGCTTACGTCAACGAGGACCAATTAAAGTTTAGGAAGACATTGTGTCGTCCAAGCACTGCCACATTGTCCAAGGACAGAAGGAGTAAGACTATCATCAGCTTGACACGTAAAGGCCTGCGCGAGTGAGTGGCTGGGAGTCACCCATCTACCTAAGCCCTATGCGATTTAAGGATATCTTCCATGCAACCAGCCAATGGGAAGCAAGGTAGGAACTGTACGGCACCTGCCTGCTGACAAACCCATAATCATAACCTAGAAACCTCTTACTATAAATAGAGAGCTCCCCTCTCATTTTTAGGGATTCTGATTCTGATAACAAAAACACTCACTCTCCCTCTATGTATTTATATTTCTCTGATCGCTACTTGTGACCTGATTGTAACCTTTCATTTATAAAAAAGACAGTGAACGTAGGATTCGCTTTGAGTATCCGAACCACTTTAAAAATCATCTTCCATTTTATTTCCTTTCATTTCCATTTTACGTGTAATTCTTAAGTCACCTTAATGCTTTGCATGTGCGAATAGTTGGTGTCAAAATCCAACATCAACAGATTCATATCTAACCATGATTTTTACGATAAAAAACTCTATAAATATCCAAGTAATAGCACCTTAGTTTATGAGTTAAATAACTATTCTAACTCAACCAATTACAACTACAACTGTCATTATAACATTTTCTACTCAATATTCTAAAAACATTTTGCATTTCATTATTTATACTAATAATATTAATACCTTAATTTGGCTTAAAAGAAAATAAAATCTAAATGCACATGGTTTTTTTTTCCATTCAACTAACCGAATTCCCCACAAAGTCTAAACACAAATATAGACTACGGGCCAACTAGAGCCACACAAAACAAACCCTATGATCATCTCCTCCTTACCTATTTATATTAGATCACGTGCATCACGGAACCGTAAAATGAGAAGAGTCAAATGGAGAGCTGGAATGGAATTACCTTTTCGCCCTTTTCCATAATAAATAGTCTTGCGTATATAAGTCTTATACGCGTACGGCATACGAATACGGTGTATCCAATACAGAAGAAAAGGAGAGAAGAGGAAAGAGGATATCCGTAGCCTCAATCACAAGTATATATAATATACTGATCACATCCCCACATGGCCACGTGAAGTTTTCTTGCGCTGGTGACCCTTCTTCAAGTGTGGGTCCCTTCTCCGTCGGTTGTACCTACTTGTTATGCCAACTCAACCATACTCGGTTGGGGCTTCTTGTCCCCTCTTTGCTTTCATCATCTTTTTATATTTTTCTTTTACATCAAAACTTTTTTTTTTTTTCTTAAAATAAGAGGACGTAAATCCAGTAGTTAATTTATTTTTCTAAAAGATTATTATTTTTATTTTTATAAAAATAGGGACACTCGTACAAACTGCCGAGCAGGTATGGTCAGCATTCTCCATCAGATGATATATACATATAGATCTTTTAAAGCATATGCTAAAAAAATAAAGATAAAAAATTTAATTTATCAACTAATCATAACGAGGAGGAAAATTGCAATACTACTAAAGTCAACGACAAGATTTTTCCTTTTTACTCAAGATTTAATTGTAAAAAAATTTCGTTTTAACTAAGAGTAATGTATGTTTTATCTACAATAATGAAGAAATTATAGTGATTAAAGAAAATGGATTATTTTATTTTAGGATGTTAAATAGGAAACTCATGGTGGTGATTGTAGAACAACAAGGGCATTAAGTCATAATGTTTCTAAATGTAATACTATTCATTGTAAATGTTTAATGAATAACACTATTCATTGGTGTCATCTTGGTTGTTGTTGCGACCCAAATATTCAGCCCAAAACATTCAATAAAGAATCCTCCTCCCCGCAGGCCACAACTCAGATCCCATCGACAAAAATAAAGAAATTAGTCATTTCCTTATCCCATATAAAAGCATAATTCCAATGAAGATTCTTGTTAATAATCCAGTAATCACACTGTATATCTAGAACAAAATTCGTCTTGGTGTACAGCCTGCTATTGGACATTTATTATTTATATATGGGTAAATTGTGAAATATAATTAAAGGGATCACAGTTAAGAGTTACTTTGGCGCTACCATTATCTTACTTACCTTCATTAAATTCTCTTTGACCATCTTTACTCTAGCAAGACAAGCATGACTCTTGATCCTTTTGATAAGACCGGCTATTACACTTGGATGTGGCATGAAAAATGGTCATAATCAAATATCATTCTGTTAATTATATGTTCCTGTTTGGTTTGTTACGAGTGATTTGATAGAATTTCAATTTGTTATGTTCAAATAATAACTGGGGGCCTATGCATGAGCACTTCTGGGATATCTATCACTTTTGTTATTGTCGACAAGAAGATAGTAACTTTGGGCCGTAGTTTGGGCCTCTATGATCTCAATTGTATTGACATAATCCAGCCCCTCATTTCCATATCATCAAACAACTCTAATGAGTATCCTACTTCTACCATCAGTACCATGCAACAACGTGTTACTCTTATTCAGTACTTCTAGAAGCAACATAAAAGTCTAACATATCAGATACTAATTTAATATATGATACTACTTATCAATAAAAAAGGGCAATTATCATATTGATTTGAGACCTTTTCAGAACCTTAATCTATACATAATAATGATAGTTTTGATACATATGAATATGCCTCCTACTCTTCGACTAAGCAAATAATATAACACACAAATCAATAATTAAAAGATTCATCTTTTAACTTAATTATGAATTTCTCTTGGATTAAGTTATGACAATGAATACTAAAATAATAATATTTCGCTTATAACTAAATCATACAAATAAATAAAATTTATGTAAAATAATTAATCTACCTTTTATTTTTTGTTTGTTTGTATGACTTTTTTATATAATTCAATTATAAATATGTTATTATTCATACTAAAATTTATAAACAGGATATAACTAACAGGGTGACTCGATGATAAAAGACGAAAAAAAAATTAATTTCTGAATTTAAATCTCTCAAGGGTGCCTACAAAGTCTCTTATCCGAAGACCCTAAAAAATTAGATGAGGTGCAGCGCAAGTTGGCCCGATATCTAATGTGAACGGAAAAAAAAAAAAAAAACAAAAAAACGTCTGTTTACCTTGTATGATTCCACCACAGTCCAAAGTTGATGAAAAGAGAAATGCCCTTAATAGGGCCAATAGATTACGGGTCCTATAATGTTTTTTTCACAAAAGTGTCAGCATTTGATTGGTTGAGTTTATTCCCTGAAATGTCCCACGCGGAGCAGCTGGATCCCTGCCGACGCAATACCACGTCACTTACCCCACTACTTCAAACAACTTACAAGTTTCTATTCTGCACTCAATCTCATTAACTATTTCCTCGTGGTAACATATGGTTGGTTAAGATAAACCGAAGTAAAAATCCCTTATCAACCTTCCAACCTATAAGATTACGCCAACAGTCAAGGTCTCATTCACTGTGGCCTTCTCGTAATTATGGCGAATTACCCGGGCTAATCTAACCAACAAAATTATCTGCCGAAATAGTTATTAGTTATTTTACTCACACTTGTGTCAACGGACGCCAAACAGAATTCAAATACAGCTGAATTTTTATTATGTTTTTATAAGTTGAGTAAATTCATTCTCAATAATTTGTGTGTGTGTTGGTGGTAGTATAATTGTTTATTTACTAGTCTTTTCTTCTCTCCAATCATTTCATTTTTTCTCAGATATTTTATTTTCTTTTTATTTTCTCATGGTTTCCGGCGAGAGAAAAGGAAGTAGAGGAGTAGAAGAAATAAATTTCTCAGCTTCTACGAAACTATTTCTTTTATTTATCTATCTTTAGTCTTTACTTATAAATTATATTATCTTTGATCAAGACAAAACTTTGTTTGAATTTTGCCAAACAAACATCTCATCATCTTTAATGGACTCTCTTTAACTACTACTATCTTTTCATTTCTTGTTCTCTCCTAAAAGGTACACACTCTCTCTTTATTATCATTTTTTAATTATTATTGTTCTGTTTTGATCAGTTAAAGTGATTTTTTGATGAAGTAGTGGATGATGTTGTAATTTTACTAATTTCAAGACTTTGGAATTGTGTTGACATGCCGTTAAGTGGGTTCTTTGTGCTAAATGAGTTGGTTGTTTTGTTATAATCATGTTTTCGTTATGTTTGATGTTTTGTTGTATGGTTTGATCATTCATGAATGAGGATGTTGATTGTTGACTTTGTTGCTACTGTTACTAGTTCGGCTTGATTTTGATGAGCTGTGTAATTTTGGTACTACTTTTGCTTGTTTACCGGTTTCTTGATGTTTGTTATTTTGTATCCAGTTAGGTCTCTGCTTGACGTTGAGTATTTGTTTGCTTGATTATGTAGAAAATATGTGTCTGTGTGTATACTGGAGAGAGAGAAAGGTACATTTTATGAGATAATATAGAAATAGTATCAAGTGAGAAATTAGTCTTGATTCACAAGGAATGATAAGGTTGGGGCTGAGTTTGCTCACCAATCAGAATATAATAATTTTGTAATTTGTTATATTGAGGTATTTGCAATAGGGATATGCAATGAGAAACGGTATAAAGAATTTCATAAGAATTTCTAGAAAAGAAAAATAAATAAAGATTGTGGCAATCGATTGACAATAAAGCTGTATCATCTAAGGATTACCATCAGGAGCGTGTAATCAATTCATCAGGACGTTCACTGTGGGCTACAGGATTGGGCCTTTAGACCATATTTACAGTCACTTTGGTCATTTTGAGAATTAGTGCATGCACTTGAATTTGGTATTTCAATAGCTGTATTGTCATTCACATCTTTGCTGAGTACATTTGTCTTCATACTCTTCAATGCTTATTGATTTATATCTGAGTTCTGAATGGCTTTCTAATCCTGAATAAAGTTTGGTACAATAGAAAACTTGGGAATATTATAATAGCTTAATTTCCAGCTTTCTTTTGCTTACCTTTTGTTGCAGAAAGAGATTTAATGGAACAACATTTAAAGGATTCAGTATCAGGTCATTCTGGAGGTACCTTCTCTTTCTCTCTATCCCTCTAACGTAGATAAGTAAAAGCATTTATCCATATACGTGTTTTTGCTTGGGGAGATCTTGAGTGGTCATTCACATTGTTTTGTAGGTTCATTCAATATACCATCATTGCCTATTCCTAGAAAGGCAGGAAGTGGTGTGTGGGGGATCCCAAGTGGAAGAGATGCATTTCTTGCATCAAATGATGCAAGCTTGTTTTCTAGCTCTTTGCCCGTCCTTCCTCATGAGAAATGTATGTGTGAGCTCTTCTTACTAGATGTAATAGATCCCTCCCCCTTAAAATGATTTTTGAGACCTTCTTATGCAAACATGCAGTGAACTTTGCTGATCCAGAGGATCATAGTAGACTTGTTGATGATAGCTCGCCAAATTTAAACAAGATTGACATAGAAAGTGGCGTGAAGGATCCACTTGAAGGTGTTGAACCAAATGCTGATGGAACTTTGCTTCCTGATGAAGACGAGCTTCTTGCTGGCATAACGGATGATTTTGATCTTAGTGGGTTGCCTAGCCAATTGGAGGATTTAGAAGATTATGATCTGTTTGGCAGTGGAGGGGGGATGGAGTTGGACTTCGAACCTCAAGAGAGCCTTAGGTTTGAGATATCAAAGCTTAACATATCTGACGGGGTTGCTGGAAATGGAATTGCTCACTATCCTCTCTCTAATGGTGTGGCAACTGTGGCTGGGGAACATCCATATGGCGAGCATCCTTCAAGAACACTATTTGTTCGAAATATCAATAGCAATGTTGAGGACACTGAATTGAGGTCCCTTTTTGAGGTATTTCATAATGTGTATTGAATTTTATACCAAATTTAAAGCTTTGGACATCAATTTTGTGTAAAGATTTATTGGAAGTGACCCTTTTGCTTTTTGGGTTTGATTGAGGAAGTTTATGGATGTGATTTGGCAGTTTTATTTCAAAGTCGTTCTTCCACTTATGGGGGAAAATTGTTTTTGAACTTTAATGGCTAGTTTAAGTGCTTCTTGATTGTTTTTCTTGTAGCAATATGGGGATATCAGAACTTTATACACTGCATGCAAACATCGGGGTTTTGTAATGATATCTTACTATGATATCCGAGCTGCTCGGACTGCAATGCGTGCATTACAAAATAAGCCCTTAAGACGAAGAAAACTGGATATTCATTTTTCAATTCCTAAGGTTTGAATGAGGATATCTCATCATAGGATTGAGTTTGGACTGTCGATTCCACCAACATCTTATTCATGCATTATTTTCATTGCTAAATTCCAGGATAATCCCTCAGAAAAGGATATAAATCAGGGGACTCTTGTGGTGTTTAATTTGGATTCTTCAGTATCCAACGATGACCTGCGTCAAATTTTTGGGGCATATGGGGAGTAAAGAGGTATATGTTTGAGAACTTTTTTTTTTTTTCTTTTTTTTTTTTTTTTTACCTCTTGGCATCCGGTTTCTATGTCTTGCTTTCTATGCTGATATGTTGTAAGTTCTTTTGTGTGTAAACTACAGATCAGAGAAACACCACACAAGAGACACCATAAATTCATTGAGTTTTATGATGTTAGAGCTGCTGAGGCAGCCCTCAGAGCATTGAATAGGAGTGACATAGCTGGGAAACGCATAAAGCTTGAACCTAGCCGCCCTGGTGGAGCACGTCGAAAGTAAGTGTTGGTTTGCTCATTTAAGTATTGTCTTTATAACTCTAACTTCAAGGTACCGTTTTATATCATTTGCTAGGAATTCTTGCATTCTATCTTTCAATATAAGAAGGACAAGAAAAAAATTGTGTGGGTTACATGATGGATTGATTGATAAGGAGAGCTTTGTGTTATTTTAAAGCATATGTCTTTGGTTTCACTATCCCTCCAGAAAGACTGCCGAAATTTTTGGCGGTGTAGCAGTGGCTCAAAACAATGGTGACTGTAGTTTTTTATATGCTTCCTGAAACACTGACGTTCCACCTGAATTTCTGTAATATTATTAATCGATATGACTCTTTCCAAACTTCAAAACTTTTCATGTGAATCAGTTACAGCGGCTATCATAAATATTCTGAAGACTTTTTTCTTTTTTCAAAAAAGAATCCGGAGATATGATCCTTCTGTCTAGAGTATATTTCCAATAGACTACATGGTTATATTAGCCTTATTACTATATTTCTTTTCAATGTCTCTTGATTAAGCTGTAAGATGAAATTGAATAATTAGAGGTACTTTTTATGTTTAGTCTGATGCAGCAGCTAAGTCAGGAGCTGGAACAAGACGAAGCCCGAGGTTTTCGGCATCAAGTAGGCTCTCCGCTGACCAACTCTCCTCCAGGTAAAGAGCCTGGTACTCTGGTTTCCTGAGATGTCAACTGTCTATATATCTTATTGGTTCCTTTTGGAAATGTACTTTTGATTTATTAGCTGATTCTGTACCACATCATGACAGGTAACTGGGCACAATTTGGTAGCCCAGTTGAACATAATTCTTTGCATAGTTTTAGTAAGTCTCCTGTTCTGGGAACAATGAATCCTATAAATGGTAACCATTTGCCTGGGTTGGCATCAATTCTCCCACCTCATTTGTCTAACTCTGGAAAGATTGCTCCAATTGGCAAGGACCAAGGAAGGGCCAATCACACAAACCAGATATTTAGTAACACTGCACCAGTGCAAGGAGCACCCTTTCAGCATTCTCAATCCTTTCCTGAACAGAAGTTGAGTGCAAGTCCTGGGCCTATATCTCCTTTTGGTGAATCAAATTCAAATTCTTCAGGTGTTGGAACTTTGTCTGGTCCTCAGTTTTTATGGGGAAGTCCCACTCCTTACTCTGAGCGCTCCAGCTCTTCTGCTTGGCCGACATCACCAGTGGGGCACCCATTTTCATCTAGTGGACAGGGACAGGGCTTTCCATACGGTCGGCATGGATCATTTATTGGTTCACATCATCATCATCATGTGGGATCTGCTCCTTCTGGTGTGACCCTTGATAGACATTTTGGCTTTTTCCCAGAGTCACCAGATACATCCTTTGTGAACCCAATTACATTTGGGGGCATGGGTGTAAATCACAATAACGGAAGTTATGTAATGAACGTTGGGAGTCGTGTTGGTGGCCTTCCTGGAAATGTGACTGAAAATGGTTCTCCTAGTCTTCGAATGATGTCATTGCCAAGGCATGGTCCTGTGTTCCTTGGAAATGGTTCCTATCCTGGACCTGCAACAGCAAGTAATGAGGGATTGACTGAACGTGGTCGGAGTAGGCGAGTTGACGGTAGTGCAAGCCAGATTGATAGCAAGAAGCAGTATCAGCTTGATTTGGACAAAATCATTAGTGGGGAAGATACTAGGACTACTTTAATGATTAAAAACATTCCTAATAAGTAAGAAAAAAAAATGAATATCCTTATAACATAATTGTGATGCTTGTAGGTTCTTATTGAGATGGCTAATTGCTTGATTATTTTTACTTGGCTTCCTTTTAGGTATACTTCAAAGATGTTGCTGGCTGCCATTGATGAGAATCACTGTGGTACTTATGATTTTCTCTATTTGCCAATTGATTTTAAGGTACTTCAAATTTGAGGAATTTCTGAAATTTTGTTATATTACTTCTTCAAATTGAATTTCTGCTGATGATTAAAAGCTATCTGTTTGCAGAATAAGTGCAACGTGGGTTACGCTTTCATCAATATGGTCTCTCCTTCACGCATCATATCCTTCTATGAGGTTCGATATCTGGCCCCCTTATTATTGTTTCAAACATATGTCTGATCAGTGATTCATGTGTTATTATAAATCATCTAATCCATAGAAATCTGAATAAGTTGGTTTTGTAGGGGATTATTGTGTATCCGAGTTTTTGTACTATGAGAGAAGATTATTTGTATCAAATTAATTATATCAGACTGGCTGGCCAAAATTTTATACTATATATATTGCCAAAGTGAACCTCAGGACTTTAAGTCAACTCAGAACTGACATGATGGAAATCTTGTGCAGGCTTTTAATGGGAAGAAATGGGAGAAGTTCAACAGTGAGAAAGTTGCATCACTGGCATATGCCCGAATCCAGGGCAAGGCTGCCCTTGTAACACACTTTCAAAACTCAAGCCTAATGAATGAAGACAAAAGATGCAGGCCAATTCTCTTCCACTCAGAGGGCCAAGAGACAGTTGATCAGGTAAATTTTAAGTTCTCTTTTCTTTTATGTTAGTACTTTTGCTCCATGAGTTGAATTTTTTTTCCTATTACTTACTTTATTGGTGCAGTTTCTCCAATATAAGTATACAAAAATCTGTATTAGATTGGTTGATTATTAGCTTCTATATTTGGTTACTTATTTTGTTATATTTTTGCATCAAAAACATGTTCTTTGATGCAAAAATACAGTCCAGTGAGAGGGCTTAATGACAAAAAGGATAGTGGAAGAGAGAGAGAGAGAGAGGGAGAGAGAGAGAGAGAGAGAGAGAGAGAGAGAGAGAGAGAGTTTGGTGCCATATCATGGACAAGAAGGGAAGTGGATGGGGAGAGAGTGTGTGTTGGTCCCGAATATGAACAAAATAATAGTAAAGTGGATGGGGAGAGTGGGAGAGCATTGGTCCCGAATATGAGCAAAATAATAGTAAAGTGGATGGGGAGAGTGGGAGAGCGTTGGTCCCGAATATGAGGATAAAAAGGAAAGTGGAGAGAGAGTTGGAGATGTAGAGATTATTTCGTAGGAAGCTTTTGTCATCTGCTTTCAATTTAATTGTTTTCTACCCTTGTTTATATATCAAATTAGAGACTTTTTAGTTAGGCCCAAATTCCTCTTTATTAGTTAGCCAGGTCAGTGTGTTCATGTAAGTGGTCAAGTCCTCGTATAATAATATTATTTTGAAACAGAAACAAAATAATCGTGGAAGAATGACAAATATCATTTTCGTAATTAGCCAGGCCTTTAAATATGATGTGTTAAAAGAAATTTGATGTAAACGAGATGAGAATATTGGAGGGGTTCAATACATATGCTTTTTCATAAATCATGTTAGAGGGATTGAATATAAAGTGGCTTGAATTCTACTCTAGAGCTTTGCCTGAACATATGAAAATTCCCTTGTTAAGTAGTTAATCCAAATGTTGACTCATTTCAGAACATGAATGTGAACTTATTAAAGTGCTTGCAAAATTAAGTAGAAGTTGAGATTTTCTTCTTGAAGTTGTCTTCTAGACACCATAAAATCAGTTACTGACTCTGCACCTTTTTGGATCCTCCAGGAACCCTTCCTTTCTGGCAATTTGAACATCTTTATTCGTCAACCAGATGGGTCTTATGCTGGCGATTCCTTGGAAAGTTTAAAGGGCAATCTGGATGAGAAGCCTGAGAAGATTTAACAGAGCATTGGAATTCTTACTCTGGGCCAGAAGTAATAGTGGCTTAGAGTGCTGACTGTTTCATAGGTAATTAAGTGTACAAAGTTGGAAGAGAAACCAAGTGTATATTATGGTTGGCATTATGTGCAGTGTCCGCTTTTCAGTCATGGACACTCCATATACTCACTAAAAAGCAGAGAGCATTTTGTTAATATTTAGATCAACTAATTGTTATTGAACCAGGAGAGAGGAATAAGGTGGAAGCATATTGCTGGGAAGTGAAGGAGTTGCTCAGCGATTTGTGGATTATCGCTCTTCCTAGGTTTCATCTGTTTAGGTTTTCTTTTGTATTTAGAGTCCATTTGCAAATATCATCACATGTTTATATCAGTAAATGTCTATTGGGGGGGTGTAGGGTTAAGTGGTGTTTACAAAATTGTATAGGGTGAAAAGACGCCGCACTGTGTTGATTATTTAGTTAAGAAAACTTGTATTTCACGAGATAAAAGGTTTGTACAGATATTCCATTACTTTATCATTGACACAACTATTACTCTCCTTTATGCAGAATACTTTAATTAGTAATAATCTATGATAATATATGTAATGAAATAGAATAGGATGGTTGTGATTTGCGTCTATTCTGGAAAGCGTTGCCCTTCTTTTCTTTCTTTTTTTGATTAAATTGTTGATCTGTCATAACATAAATTTATTTTCATGAATGTCAGAAAATAACTGAAAAGATTACGGAGGGGAATATTAATTAACTATTTTCTTTATTTTTTTCTTCAAGTTTCATAGAAAAAGGTTCTTTTTTTTGTTTCCTCTTTTGAATAGTATAATAATTTGGTTGTGTGTTTGAATGGAGGGTGAAGTTGCCGGGTTGTTAGGGGAGATCTTGGAGCAGAGTGGTGATGGATGGGGTTGATGTGCAGTGTGGTATTGGGTTGGCTTCACAGCGAAAGCTGGGCGTTATGCAGAGATAGGTGGGGGATAGGGCAGGACCTTTTTAATTTTTTATATTAATTAAAATGTGTTTTAAGAATAATTAAGGTAAAAAGGATCTTTTGAAAAAAAAAAAAAAAAAAAATTAGTTTAGGGGAAGACTCTAAGAAAACATAATAAGGGTAAAAGGGAGATTTTGTCATTCTGCTGGTATCGGGTTATCAAATTAGTTAACTATAAGAAACGGCAGAGGGTTTAAATTGTTATTAGGGAAAAACTTCAGGGTGCAAGGAGTGTTCCCATTACGTATGGGAAAAGATATGAGTTTCAACTTTCAAGTTCGTAATGTCCTCAAGTCTTAGTAATTTAGAGTCCTTCAATCTGACACAACAAAAGATTCAAGATCAAATATGTACTTTAGGGAACGATCATCCCAACTTGCAGAGAGTTATCAGAGTTTTATCTCTTTTAAGTAATAATTAGATAGATAACCTTCAAGCAGTAGTTAATTGTTATTTAACTCATGTCTTCTGATATGAAGCATGAAAATGACTCATAAAATTACAATCATCCCCCAAAAATATACATACTATCACCAGACCTGAACCCAAGAATCTCAAAAGTTGATTCCATGCCATAAAGCATATCTTCAAATTTGTAGAGCATCAGCAATTGATCCAGCAAGACTCAGAACTTCGAAAGGAGCCTTGTTAGCTATGGCTTTGACAGTATTTGGGCAGGAATCTGTGATCCAAAAGTAGGAAAATGCACTCTCTGGATTTTCTGAAAACAAAATCAACTAGCAATAAGATCATAGAAGTTAAAAGGGAGATAATACGGATAAGAACATGAGGTAATTACCATAATTCTTGAGAGTAAAACGCTCCCAAGAGCCCTTCGGAAACACACCATGTGTGACATAAGCGCTCACCTTTGCTGCACCATGAGCCGCCAATACTTTCTAATATATCCAAGAGCAAAGAAGGAATAAAAGACAGTCTTTCAGATACATAATTAATAACACAATGGCTCCGTTTCATGACGGGCCAATCACCTTGAACATTAAATAAATGTTATTAATTTCAAAATCTTGATCAAAATGAATTGTTATTTAGACTTGATAGGATTTGTCCTACACAGGTTCAATTAGAATGAAGACATAACATAATTATCCTACCAACTGATAACTGAGGAGATTCGGGAGTTATTAATAAAATTAATAATTCAGAATTCATAAATTAGGTGATGAAGTCAGTATATCAAACAAAACAGAAGTTTGTAAGTATATTGGGGATAAGAAAGATGACAGATGGGTAACGCTGTAAGAAACCCATTACTAATAAGAAGCATAGATTGCCATTTAGGAATGCATGAATAAATATACTCACTGAAGAAGTTGGGATTGACATTTCAAATAAATTTGAAGAGCTTTTCTGGAGTCATAAGGGCAATAATTTATTTATTTATTTATTTTTTAACTCAGAAGTACGAGATTCAATATGTAGTCTTTAAGAGGCAATAACTACCTGGCACTCAATAAGTGTTCCTCCAGATTGCACCAAATCATCCACAATGACCACATGAAAACCAGCAGGATTCCCTTCCTTGATCCGAACTATCCTCTTATCACCTTCACGAACCTTTGCACAAACCACCTGCAACTCAACAAGATCAAATATCCCTGATAACACAAGACATGGAGTATAAGTACAATATTCGAATTCATTTGAGAAAAGTCTAAACCAACCATGGGGAAATGATCCAGCTGCTTGTGGAATCGTTTCCAAGCTCCATCATCCGGAAATGCAACAACAATCTGAATTACATTGAAGAAATATTACGGCTACTGCAAAGTACAAGTCCCAGTGCCATACCAAACCTTAAAAGAAATCTATAATAAAAACAACAATAATAAAAATAGATATAACAATGAAAATCCTTCAGTGATAATGAGAAAGATAGCAATACCACTATCAACATGAACATCATATTTTACAAAGACAGTCAGCAGTAAGTGTATACTCACCTTGTCAGCATCAGGGAGCTGGTCAAGACGCTGCTTTAGCAGAGGGATCCCTGTCTCAAACAGTGGCAAGACATGGTCCCCGAAATAAAACCTTTCCTGCATAAGGAAAACTAAGACAAAGAATCAAGACTTCTTACAAAAGGTAAAAATTTAGAGAGTGGTTAAGAAAGAAAGTCATAGATAAATTTAGACATGTTTTGCAACCTTCCATTTTGTTAAAAGTTGACAGGCATCTCAACTACCAGTAATAATAATGGGTAAATTGAACAATATATCATGCACGTATATTAGAGAAAGACAATTCCGTATTGATTAGAGAAAACAAGAACATAATTTTAGTGATAAGACCAGGAGATTTACTTGCTGCTCCCACCCTGAACCTTTAAATCAACAAATCAAAACATAAGAAGGAGACATCACCACAAAAGCAGTAAATAATTTAATTGTTTTCATTGCAAGCAAAACTAACCTGCAAAGCATGTATATCATATATTACTAAACTAGTAGGGCCACCCCTTGAAATGGGAATATTTGACAATATCCTAGCCATGGTAAATGCAGTTGCCACATCTCCTTCTTCCTCCATTCGCTCGAAGGAGCCAGTTGGAAAGAAAGGCAACACCAATGTAAAGGAAGCAACAAACAGCCGCGGGAGTGCATATATGACAGATATCTGTTCGAAGACAACTCCTGGGGAGCTGAAAGAGGCAAGAAAGGCGACATGTTGACCTCGGATATCATGTGCGCTATTTATATAAAGGTTTGGCCATCCATCAGCAAAGTTCCTGACACATGCATAAATAGAGTTTTATGATTTCTCCCTCAATCATAAGAATACTCATCAGTAACATAATTTGACAATGTATTCTAGAACACAAGCCAAACTGAATTGCAATTGCCCTTTAACTCAAAATATACTTGCATATCATTAAAAATTAAACCAACAAATGTGTTTAAATTGGAAATTTTCTAGCCCCCAAGGGAATGCAAGAGATTAGAAATTCATAAATTAAAGCCCCAAGATTATCAAAGTTTTCAGTTGGGATAAAAGTTCAATAACCAAGGAATTTGGTTATAGAATTACAGAGCAGCAACATTAAGCTGAAAAATTTAAGCAGCAACCCAAACAAAGGAATGGTTTTATTAAATTTAGAAAGAAACTGGAAAAAATAGCCAACGCATGTGACTTTGAGCCCAGCAAAATTTCATCAATCAAGACAACTCAAAATCACATTGGAAGAAGACAAGCTGCAAAAGAGCAATGTTTCTTAATTCGAAAAATTTAATTTATAACCTTTTATTACACAAGCTATTAGTTCGAGCAAGCAAATTTTTATCTTTCCTACAAGGATATATTTTCTTCTAAATTACCCATTTTTTATTGTTAGCACTTCATATTCCCTTCCTCAGAACAATTCAAAATGCCTTTTTTTCCTCCCTTTCTGGGTTCTATTCACCATACCAGTAAACGCACGAGAAGAATTGAAATAAGGAAAAAAAAAAAAAAAAGTGTCAGGCCTCTCATATTCATGGAAGTGAAGCAACAAATAAGCAATACAAAGTTGTGAAAGAGATATAGAGCTAGTATTAGAACCTCCAGTTGATGGACTGAAGGGTAATATTGTCAGAGTGAGCGGCGACTTTGCGGGCAAGGTCTTCGCATTCGACGCAATAAAAGAGATGAACTTGCTTCTTGGGTGAGAGTGGCTGCGCTTCTCCGTTTTGCCCCATTATTATTGTTTTAGCTTTTGCTCTGATGCAAGAGGAGGGTTTTAGTGGAGGAGTGTAATTATAGTCATATTTATATTATATTTAGATCATTAGATGTGATAAAAGTTTTTACAACTCAACTCGAACAAAGTGTCTTCTTTAACGGGGGACGTATCTGGCGGGTTGGTCTGGTCTGGTCCGGTCTATAATCAAACTTGTTTAACAAAGCAGGCGTGTTCCATCATCCATGCACTATTGACGTTATCTCCATGGCATCTTAGCATTAATTCATTAAAATATACTTAAAAATATTAATTTTCTTTAAATATAAAAAAAAAAAACATGGTAAATGTTTTAAACAAGAGAATAAAATTGCAACATTTAATTATAAACGTCCAATATTTGAATGCCACGAGTAAAGAAGTGCATGTATTTAGTCCATTCAATCGATAACTCCCGTTCTTAAAGTAGAATATGGCAGGTCATTGATTGAATGGCAACGAAACGATTATAAGGTTTACAGAGCAAAAGAATCTACCTGGGAATTTCTTGTTAATTATTCTCGATGGGCCCTTTAAATAACTTTTCTCTTATTACCAATTATCCAAACGACATCAATGGATCCAGCCCAAGTCGGTGGTTAACCATCTCACAGCTTCTATTGTGGAGTAAAAGAATTGGGTATACTACATATAAACATATGTAATAAAGTCAAGTTTTATCATACTCAAAATACTTTCCAATTTTCATATCATTCATGACGATTCTAATTAAGGAGACATCCTTTTCTAATAATTTATATATCATTGTGACTTAAACCCAACTATTTTATTCTCAAAATTATGTGTAATTTATACCCACATTAATTATTTTAAACTCATCATCCTTTTGTTCTCTGTTTGTTTTCTTGGTAATTACTTATTGACAACCCTAAATAGGTTATTTATTTTGTGATAGCTTTTTTGTCTATATTTTTAGATGGTAGGTCGAAGCCTAATCTTAATTGGTCCGTTTGTTTTGCAACATGGATTATCGTGAATATAAGTAAAACAATATTGGTCTTAGTTTATTTTGATTGCATATTGTCACATAAATTTTGAGTAATGACACATAAATTGCATGATTCAACTAAATGGTTGAGTTGGTCGATGCATATGATATATTTTCACAAACCATTACTTGATTATCCTCATGGTTAATGTACCACGGAACCTCGTTCATGCTCCTGCACTAACTGTTATTTATACAAAATAATTTAATCATACAATTACTGTCCCATGCAAAGAATATGCATGATAATCATACATTCATATCAAAATGATTGAAAATGTTCACCAACCCATTAATGAGAAGTGCATGATCTCAACTGCCAACATAATCTAACTATGCCTTTAATTACACAGATTCTATAATTAACAGTATTACGTTACTAATAAATTAAGCTGTATTCTTTGGCTCTAAGTAGAATCAAAAGTCTAATTGGACAACCCTTTAACAAATTCTAATCACCATGATTAACCAAGGCATCGGGAGAGAACACAACAAGGTCAAACTGAAACAAAAGTCAACCCTGTCTGTAATTTACCGATGAGATTTGACCAGAATCAAATTTAAAATTATTAAAAAAGTCAAATCGATCAGATGGTATGGGTTATCTAACTTCACGTTGCTTCTTTTATGTTTTAAAATGAATTGAAAATTGAAACCCCATTAATAAGAGGTCGAGGGATGTTCATCTCATCTGCATTTCCAGCCTGTTGATATTCTAAAATTTTATGCACACATTCCAATGTAAAATGAAATTTGTTGGGTGAGAAAAAGAGGCTAAAATTTTCAAACAACGATACACAGCTTATAAAGGCGGTCACCAACACCAACAATCTAACCTAACTATTGTATTTGTAGGTTACTGAGGAAGAAAAAGGACTGTAGAAGCATATGCATGTTCATGTTATGCTTTTGAAAATAATAATACAAGTGAGTAATCAAAGGAAGAATTTTTTTTTTTTTTTTAACAGTGCGCAATTAATTCTAGCGGTGTGGCTTACCAAATGCACTGGTCAACTTCCCACAAAACCCTTTAATGACTACTATAAATATTTTCTGCTTCTCTTCATCTTCTTCACAAGCCTGAGCCCTCTCTTTATTCTTTCTCTCTCTCTTTCATTTTCAGACTCTATTAGTCTTCTTTTCTATTGTTATAACATCATTGAGACAGGAAGAAAAAGCTAAGAAAGCCATGATATTCCCAGTATCAGTTATTGTAAAACTAGCGGACTGGCTCTTGTACCGGCTTCTGGCTAACTCATGTTATAGGGCTGCAAGGAAGATGAGAAGCTATGGGTTCTTTTTGAGGAACCTATCTTCTAAGTCATCAGACTCATATCTGCAGCAACCTCCTTTGTTTCCTAGTGTGACCAAGTGTGATTTAGAAAATAGAGGTTTTGATACATTGGTTTGTGACATAAATGGAGTCTTGTTACGATCCCAATCTTTTTTTCCTTATTTTATGCTAGTTGCTTTTGAAGGCGGTAGCATCTTTAGAGCATTTTTGTTGCTTTTGTCAAGTATTTTCTTGTGGGTTTTTGACTATGAGCTCCAGTTAAGGGTTATGATTTTCATTTCCTTTTGTGGCCTTAAAGTAAAATATATGGAAAATGTGAGTAGGGCTGTTTTGCCTAAGTTTTACCTTGAAAATCTCAATGTTCATGCTTATGAGGTTTTGGCTTCAGCTGGGACTAGGGTTGTCTTTACAAGTGTACCTAGAGTGATGGTAGAGGGCTTTCTTAAGGATTATTTGAGAGTTGATGGTGTTCTCGGAACTGAGTTGCAGTCTGTTGGGGACTACTTTACCGGTTTAGTATCTGGGTCTGGTTTGGTTGTAAAGCATAGAGCTCTTAAAGAGTATTTCCGAGACAAAAAACCTGCAATCGGCCTTGGAAGTTCAAGTCTTCATGACCGCAATTTCGTCTCCCTTTGCGAGGTATTCTTAAAACCACCACTCTCAAATTTCTTATGTGGTACTTGTAAATTCTATTATATCGGAGGGACATGGAGCAACTTGGGAAGTTTTCTAGATATACCGTAAAATTATAAATTGTTTTTTTCCATTTCGGGTAAAGTTACACCTAACAATTGAATTGAGCAACCAGACCTTCCGCCTCAATTTTTTTCCCTTTTTTCCAAAGTTTGGGCAATAATTACTGCATGTTTAGATCACTTTCCCAAGCAAGATCCAAAACGGCTAAACCCTTCTATTTCTTTTTAATATTTTTGGTATATGGTACTTTTACAGTAAATAACTCCAACAGAAATCTGCGAATTTCGGTAATTTAGACAAGGTTTCTTGTTACAGTTTCAAAGAAAATTCCTTTTCATTATAGTGAATTGATTACTTTCTAAATGACCCTGTAGTTTTGCTGCCTAACAAAGTATTTGTTCCTTGTACGTGATTGGTACAGGAAGCTTATGTGGTGAACAACGAAGATAACAAGAACAGTACTGCATCTTCAATAATGCCAAAGAACAAGTACCCAAAGCCTCTGATATTCCATGATGGAAGGCTAGCATTCTTGCCCACTCCATTTGCAACTCTTTTCATGTTCATGTGGCTTCCACTTGGAATAGTTCTAGCCATCTTTAGAATCTTAGTGGGTATTGTCTTTCCTTATAAGTTAGCCATCTTGTTGGGCACTTTGAGCGGTGTGAGAATCACGGTCAAAGGGTTCAACTCTTCATCAAATGCGGATCATAGAAACGGAGTCCTATATGTATGCACTCATAGGACCCTTTTGGATCCAGTTTTCCTCAGCACAACTTTAGGTAAGCCTTTGACTGCAGTTACATATAGTCTAAGCAGAATGTCTGATATTATAGCCCCAATTAGAACGGTGAGGTTAACGAGAGACAGAAAAAAAGACGGAGAAACAATGCAGAAATTGCTTAGCGAAGGGGATTTGGTGGTGTGCCCTGAAGGAACCACATGTAGAGAGCCTTACTTGTTAAGGTTTAGCTCATTGTTTGCAGAGTTAGCTGATGAGATTGTCCCTGTAGCGATGAACACACATGTAGGCATGTTCTATGGTACAACTGCTAGTGGATTGAAATGCCTGGATCCAATCTTCTTCTTTATGAACCCTAGACCAAGCTATTGCGTTCATATTCTCAGGAAGGTGCCCAAGGAGTTCACGTGTTCTGGAGGGAAATCTAGTCACGAAGTGGCAAATTATATTCAAAGACAACTGGCCGATGCTTTGGGATTTGAGTGCACTACTCTTACGAGGAGGGATAAGTACTTGATGCTAGCAGGGAATGAAGGGTTTGTCCATGATAAGGAGAAGGGGATTCTAGCTACTTAAACAAATTAAGACCTAAATTATTAACTATATTTCTATTCTTTTCTTATTCTTTTTTCCCTCTTGCAGCAGCCATATTTTTTTTAAGCCTATAGATCGTCATTAATTATTATTTTTTCTTACATCTGCTTGTACTTGTGAGATCATTATCTGTTATTATATATAACATTTGTTAGTTGCAGAAGATGTCATGTAATGTAACACTGAGAGTACCCTTTAGTATGTATATAAAGTACTATTTTAAAATTTAACCATACTGAATAAACCTCATCAACTAATTAACTCATGATTGTTCCAATATATGACTCAGTGTTTCTATTATTAGCTTACTGCATGAACAGAAAACTTCAACAGATTCCATGATATATAGTATAAATTCCATCCGTTACCAATAGCCTAATCGCAAAAGATAAATGATATATCGTGTATATGCCTTTATGTTCACTGTAAACTTGTTACTGCGGCCACCTTCCGTTTACACTAGAATACATGTTAGGGAGTGGGGAGGGGTAAAATTTGGGATATGCCAGCCTTAATTTATCTAGTAGTACCATTCAGAAGGCAAATCCATCATTTTGTCAAAGTCATAAATGTCTTATGAATTAATTTAGATAAGTTGTCGTCAAGTAATTAATGCTTTTGTTCCTGGTTTAATGCTTAGAAGTCACGAACTGCAAACGCCTCAAATACATATATAGCTTCTTTGACTTTATTACTCCTTGAAAAAAAAAAAAAACAGAAGATCTTCCAAACTCATGATGCATGCATACTATATACATGATTCAATCACTTTGTCTTTGCATGTGATAAAGCACAACGCTTTTCGGCTGAACTAACTCGTCTGTTATCAATTTCCTATGGATGAGAAGCAAACATCGTGCAAGAGAGTTGACTAATACAGTGTATAGATTTTTCTGCCTACACTAAATATATGTAACATGATCTTTGATAATTAATAAGTAAGTATGGGAATCTATTAAATGTTGAATAGTCGTCTTCTTTAATTTAGTTACATCTCTCATGCTGCTGGGAGCTGCGTATATATCCTTTTCCACATTCATAGAAATGCGTGCATGTGCTGATTTCTTCATGGGATGGCCCCTGCACTTGCAATGAATGGTGCCAATAAATGCAACCATCAAGCGATTATATATTTTTTTAATTTCAATACTGCTGTTGAAAACACACCCATTGGTTTAGCTGATCGGTGGTATGCTAGCTAGCTTCTACTGCATTTCTATCCATTGCAATAGTTAAATGATCGTCTTGCCATTACATAAATTACGTACACGTTATACCTCCAGCTAGAAGAAGATTCTTTGCACTAAAATTTAGCCTCTGTGATGAAAATTATGAGTGTGCGGGTCTTTTTTCAAGAGCCATGTATAGTAATATAGTATAGCTGTAACACCAGAAGCATTTAATCAATCTATGTGTTGATTTTGACTTGGAGTACTTTTATGTTAATACGCGATGAGAAAAGGAGCAATGCCATCCCTGCTTTCCATATATGGTCATTAACTGATTTACTTATTGTGAATTTATGGATCTTTCATGTGCTCATGCCATTACTTATGAAACCAAATTGGGCAATCGAAAAGGGAAGGATGAGTCCCACACTTGCTTATACAAGAAACTAAATTGAAGAAGGAATAACAACGTAGCTAATCAAGCAAGGCAAACATAACCACAATTTGGACCACAGAATTCATCAACATCAAAGGATCATTGAAGTTTCTAGCTGGTTGGGACCAACGGTTGCCCTCTACCCCTAGATGTACGTGTTCAGTGAACTATAAGATTACCCATATTCATATTCTTCCAATCAGAGTTCGTGGTCCATGTGTTTACTTCTTGTTGAAGACTAGTATTTTTGCTTGGTTGATTTGTCTTCATTATCTTTTTATAACAAGAATCTATCAGCTAATGCCCCTTTCTACGCACAAATAAAAGAATGGCTTCACAAGATATTGCCCACCATTGGATTTGGATGTGCTTGAAGAATATATTATTCTTGATTTTAATTATAATCACTCTTGAATAATTTGTATCGTTTACGGTAAGGCATTAAATATCTGATTGGGAGATGATCTACCTTGTTGAATCGGTAATCAGTGTCTTCAATGGTCAAACTTGGAAAAATATAAGTTCGAGAAGCTTGTTAAGAGTTATTAACGTGTTTGAATGAGATAGTGAGAAGACAATTAAACATTGGATTGAAGTACACTGTACATCCAGTTCAAACAAATGGGGTCTCAAAAATCAGGTGGAGTTTCGGCCCAACTAGTTTTTATTGGGTCAAGAACTAACTACGTAGAGTGATGATGTTAAATTGGGCCAGAAGCGTTCTCATTTTTGGTCAACCTTTTTAGGCTTTGCGTATCACGTTTTGTTTCCAGCTTCGGCCCAAGCCTTTCACCATTACTTCTTATGTGTAATTACTAATAAATTTCAAGGGTGAAACTATTATAGAACAAAATCTTGCTATAAATTAATAACACATATTCTTTCCTTGATTTGATGTAATTCAATGATTTAAAAATAATTACTTTTAATGTTTATCTTAATTGTTTTGAATAAAAAACTTACAAATATTTGGATTTGAGAACAATACATGGCTGGTCCTACTACCGTTATTATTGCAAACAAAATATTGATCTGGAAGTAAGATGGAGCAGAATAACAAATCATTGAACATGCATCATTCATGGCCTAAACTAACCTTATACTAATAAATATAAATGTACCCAAAAATATCCATATCACATAATGATATTGATACTATTGCCATACATAATCTTGTTACTAATATCTACATTATGCTTTTCACAATCTTACCCAATCAATTCATAACTTAATTGCATTCCCCTTCTCTCTTTTAATTTTACTAATCACAAGAAAGAAGACCTAATTTTGTTAATAAAAATTAGCAAATTTTGTTAATCACAGAATGATATTGATACTATTGCCATACATAATTTTGTTTTTTTTATAAGAATCACAGTAATACTTAGCTTCCATTCCTAACGCATCATTCACCGTTGCAATATCCCATCCTTCTCTCATTGCTTGATTAAGCCGTTGGATGAATCCATTATTATGCTCCTCACAATAATCCAAAAAATCTGCCACAACCTTAGGGTCCTTGTCATCCCAGCAAACATGACTGAATTCTGGCAACTCACCAGCGCCCACGAACTTTTTCCGTTGACTCATTCCGGCCAACATGGTTATATACTCCACCAACCCATCCATGAGCCGTGCTGGGGCCCTGGACTCCCCGTCCCAAAGCCATGTTCGAGCCATGCCACGTTGTAATGCTGAGATCATTGCAGAATTCACATTTGCATATCCCATTATTGAAGGGCTTAGGTTGATGACAAACTCATCGGTTTTGCTTGTGTCGACGGTGACGATTTGGCTCAGGTTCTTGGCAGTTAGCCGGAGAGTGACACGGTGAACTTGCTTCTTGCTGTGGTTGGTATCTGAATAAAGAATGTTCTCAGCAAAGGCACTTGTGTTTAGGAGAATTCTTGTGGCTTTGTCGTTTGATATGTAAAGAAGCTCGAAGGGTTTGCCTGCAAGAGAGTCTTTGGAGTCATTGACAATGATTACATCGAATCCTTTTGAAGCTTCGTAGTTTGCCCATATGGAAATTATACCGATAAAGAAAACTGAAAGCAACCGGGAAATGATAGAATTATTTGAAGATAAAATCTTTATATTGTCAGCATCAACATTACTGATGTAACCGGTGGTGGTAGTGTTGCTGAAGGCGGTGGAGGTGGTGGGAGTGGCAGATAAGAGGGGTAGGAAGAGATGGTGGTCATGTTCTTCCATAAAGGAGCTGAAGGAAGAGAGGTAGTGTGGATAAAAGGAATAATAATAAAGCACAATGAGTGATAGCAAGCATAAGGGCCCTCAACATTGCCTATAGTTTATTATGTACAAAATGCGACTTGCATACTGCCAAACAACAATTATTTGCAATTTTCCTTGAAGCTATATGAATATTGTTTGAGTAGTGCTTATGTATTTGCAATATAGCGAAACTTGGGGAGAAATGGATGGTAATTTTGATCACATGGCTCTTTGGAAGTATCACGTGGAGACATGGTGTTTTATGACTTCATGTGACAATTTTGATTATGGTCTCTTGTATGCTTACTGTAATTATACAAAGACGAATGGATCATGCCTTCATTCACATACATTCTCATGCGATCCAACTTTAAGCTTCATGGATTGATTTATTATTCAAGCAAGCTACTATGTTCACCTGATCTAAATTTTCGACTCTAAGATGAACACCATATTTGATCAATTAACACTAGGCTGTCAGTTCATCCCTAACATCTACGGAATATAAAACTTTATTAATTATAGTAAATAGATTATAATTTGATATCATAAAAGCTAGTACGATTTTCAAGATTTGAAGTGGGACGGTTGATTTTCTGTTAATTTTTTAAAATGGGTGATTAAAGTCAAAAGGTACCTTTCTACATTGTGTGATTTGATATATCCAGCAAATGAAATGATGAGATGAGCTGGGGGTTTGAAAAAAAAAAATGGCCCACTCTGGGCCTTTCCCATTTGAATCAGGGTCTAAGTCCAACCAAGAGCCCAATTCTGGAAAATGTAAAAGTAGAAAAGCTAACTACTCTCATCATTAACAAAACAGTCCAGAAGCCATAAATGTTATTTATGTTCAACACTATAAAAGAAAAAAAAGAAAAAGAATGATTCCTAACAGTACAAAACTCATCACATTGCTCTCTGACCTTGTCTATGTGATGTGATATCTCCACAACTGTTGAATTCATAGTGTAAAATTATGCGATTGGTCAAGCAGCTTAACCAATTTCCTCATTTCTACATCAAATCAATACAGCAGTAACCGCATATTGGACATTATCTTCTTGTCTCAAGTCAATCAGCATGTTCCAATTTATGCCTCTTGGTTCCACAAAACGAAAACAAAAGAACCCTTGAAGGCAATTGCGTGACTTGGAAGTTTACTTTAATAAAAAATAAAGTAAATGAGGATTCTTCCATTTGTTTTTTATTCATAGTGTTTGGCCAGCAACAGAAAAAGCCATGTAACTGCTGGGAAGAATTGTGGTCTGCAATGAAGTGTGGTAGATGCACCAGATGTAGAAGGGCTCGGTGGATTAGGAACCGCACCATAAACAGTTGCACCATTAGAATTTGTTGTGTTTAATACTGATGAACTTGTGCTGCAATTTTATAACTGGTGAGATTTTTTCTACAAGTAATGTTTAAAAATGAAACCCAGATAGGAATTGAATTAGGAAAATTCACCTGGTGGATGGATACTGACATGTTCCAGAACCTGAAATTATAGTGAAGATAGATAAGATTTAAACAAAATTTAAATGATAAATCAGAGATTATAAGTCTTAGACACAGGGGTCTCCTCAATAACTTGGTCAAAATGGTAACATCAGTATGAGCTATTGAGCATAGTTGCAACGAAGAATACTCACTAGGGTTAGTGCTAGTACTAACGGCAGTTCCTCCAAAATTACAGCTACTTGGAATTGGATTCTTCTGATAATACTGATTGAATGCATAAGAAGCATGGTCACGAAGTGTGTTGGGATTGTAACAACTTCCACTGGGCTGGATTGCTGAACAATCAGCACCACCAACGCCACAGGCATAGTCCAAAGCAACTTGTAAGGCATTATATGACGCACTTTGGGTAGCGACACACCAGCTAGCGCCCGAAGATACTGGAGTTGTGGTAGGGGTGGTTGTGGCCGGAGTTATTCCAGGTGTCAGAGTCAGCGGCGAGGTTGTTTCCGGGGTTGAAGTGGGGTTTATAATTGGAGTTGATGAGGTGGGAGTAGTAGGAGTTATGGTGGGAGTGGGAACAGTTGTAATTGGTGTGGTAATATCCTTTTCAGTAGTGGATATAGAAGAACTGAATTGTTGTTGCCTTGCTTCAATATCTGACTGTGTTTTCCTGTCTGTTGCTGCTATACCTGGATTTAAAACAAATCAAGGAAAAAAGGGTGATTAATGTTGAACTTTTTAACACAACTATAGCATACAAACCTTGATTCAAACTGTCTTATGCAAAATAATTAATGTTTAATTCAAATTTTAAATGTGAACTGGATTAGTATTATTGACCATGCTTGCTTGTACATAAAATTAATATAGAAAGGTAGAGGGAATTGAATTTCTTCGACAAGAAGACAAATAAAGCATAGATTTAATAAAAATGTCTAATGAGGTAAGATATTTAACAGGTAATATGTATTAATTAACGACAAGAACCATGATTGGAAAATTGAAAAAACTACAACTAGTAGCAGCTAACTATTTGGTAATAGTAAAGAATTGGAATTCGCGTTAGGATAAAGTTAGAAAAAGAGAACCATACCCACATGGAAAAACAATCTAATTCTTGGTCCAACATGTAAAGTAACCAAACTTTGAATTAAACAACAAGGAATTGACGGAATTCTCGGGAGGTTAGCTTCATGTTCATGTTTCAATGAAAGAACTGGGGCAAGAAGAGAAAGAAAACTAAATTTGCCCAGAAAAAAAAAAAGGAAAAGAGAGAAGCAAGTTCAAATTCACCTGAACAGAGGAAGAGACAAAATAGTAGGTATAATTTTGGAATGAAAACTGGTCCTCCACCCATCAAAGCTTTCAACTTTGCTCGTTCAATTTGAAGTGTGCCTGCAATCTTGGTGTTAGGCTGCAATTAAGGAAGAGAATCTAAGAGAAATCTAGGAGAGAGAAAGGTGTGTAAAGAAGAAGATTTGGTGTGTAATATATATATAGAAATGGGAATGTAAATGTAAAGAAAGATAAGAGGAGGGAAAGAAGACATGGAGTGTGGGAAGGTGCAAGCAAGAGAAGGACTGAAGGAGGGAAAAAGGTTGAAAAAGAAGGAGAAATTTGTTTTGGAATTTAGGTGTACTAACTAGTAAGTGATGATTGTAATGATGACGGTGATGTATGCATTTTACTTTTTCTCTTCTTTTATTTATTTTTCTATATATAATATAAGACCTGTTGGCTCATATATTATACATATTGAAATTTACCAATAGGGTTGTGTTGTTTGGGTACCCAAAGAAGAAAAAAGATTTAAAGGGAAGAGAATCAGAAGGAAAAGAAAAAGAAGGAAACAAGGGTTGCAGTAGCATTACCACTCATCTTCATATCATCTTCTTTTCTCTTCTACTTGAGTGTGTTTTGTTTTGTTGTGATTGGAATAGGATTCATGTTTTGGCCTCCATGAACTGTGACTCTATTTACAACTACATAGTCCATGTAAAGAATGGTGAGGATAAGCTCCACCCTATACCAAAAAGCCCACAAATCACAATCACTACTATCTTTCTACAGGAATTGATCCATTTTTTTTTTTTTTTAATGGGGTGTTCGGTTAACCTGTACGCACCTCAACTAATCTTTTAAGGCCCTGGAGTTGATAGCCGGATAAATTCCCTTGGTAATCATCTCTATTAACAATCCGATAGATCGAATTCAAGACTTCTTAAATAATATACCCAAAAGTCTTAATTGATTGTTGGACCACTCAGTGGTGGTTTTTTTCCCTCTAATTACCTCATTATTGAAAAAACAAGATACAAAATTGCTTTCACTATAATAAAGAAATACAAAGTTTAAAATCAATCCACTGCTCCTAATAATAAACCCTTTTTACTCCACTGATTTTCTGCTAATATCATAAAATTATAAAGTTGAGTCTTCAATAATGAATATATTAATGAAAACCCACATGACAGGGGGCCATGGATAAAAGTAAAAGAAAACTAATGAAATTAGTCGTTTGAAGTGGAAATGAAGTGCAAAATTCCGCTGCACTTTTGACCAATTGGATACCTATTCATATATATTAAACTCCTACACCGTTTTAATTAATTAATGAAGGGGCAAATAAAGGCACTTCTTGATTGTTGACACCGCCGCATTATTTTAGTTTTAAATGAGAATGTATTTGACTAAGACTTGGAAGTATATCCAAAGGCCAATAATTGTTCTCTGTTCATATTTTGTTAATCTCATACCCGTTAACAAACTTCCACTTTTCATATTATGAACAAATCTTCCATGTGTCTATGGTCTAATGTAATCCCAATATCACTTTTCTTCATTCTACACATCATCTTCTACAAGACCAATCCTTTTTTTTTTTTTTCCTTTTCTTCTTTTGATTATTTCTACAGTCATCTTCCGTATCTCTTGTGCTTGCTTCAATTCTCATTGAATGTAAAAGTTTTCGAAATATGCAAATTAACTTAACAATGAAGGATCGGACAGAGAATCTCCAGTGGCAGGCATCTTTTAACTCTTTAATTTGCTTGCAACATACAGAAGCATTTGGTTGGAGGAAAATTTGAGAGAATGCTCTCCAATAATTCATAAAAACTAATCCTACAATAAATGCAAAGAAAGAAAGAAACCCTAATTTTATTTTATCAATTAAGATTCCTTTTCTTCCTCTTTTTCCTACACACACTAGGAATAAAGAGAGAGTATCTCCCGTCCATGTCCCTTATCTCTTAATTTTATGTACTTGTATATGCTTTCTTTTTCCATCTTTTTCTTTCCCACCAAACAAAATATTACCAATTTATTATTGTAGGAGGGGTCCTTCCGTTGCCGGTGATAGCACCAGCCACAGCCACCAAAGTTTAATCAGGTTCAAGCATATCCTTGTAGGTATTGTTGCACCTTTAATTAATACCCTATTCTTGACCATGATAGATAGAGTAGAAATGTTTTTTTTTTAATTCGTTAATCAAAAGGTTTTCTCTGAGTTAAAAGAATAAAATTTTAAAGTGCAAATTGGGTCATGACTCATGAGCAGAAAGATATACCACCGAACGTGAAATTCGTGATTTATCGTTCGTCCTTAGTTAATTTTATAAAAAACCTAATGGTAAAATACCATAAAACTCACAGTATGTTATATTGCAAATACTTAGTGGTCAATCAAAGTCAACCTGTTGCTCTTCGTTTCACATTCTGCTATTTTGTTTTCTCTTGACAAAAGGATAACACTCAGAGAAAATAAGAACCATAAGAAAAAAAATGGTAGCTTGTAGTTGTTGGTCACAAATTCTATCTCCATTACCAACCTCCATCACCAAATTTATCTCAGATCAACCACATCTATCAATGCTAGATAAGCATTGTGCCACCATGAAAGACCTTAGAAAGATCCATGCCCACCTCATCAAAACCGGCCTTGCCAAAAACCCTATTGTTGCTAGCCGTGTTTTGGCCTTTTGCACCTCATCAGCCGGTGACATCAATTATGCTTACTTACTCTTTACAAGAATGCAAAACCCGAATCTCTTCATCTGGAATACTATCATTCGAGGCTTCTCTCAGAGTTCAACTCCAGATTATGCTGTGTATCTTTTCATTGACATGTTGGTTAGTTCACGTGTGCAACCACAGAGGTTGACTTATCCTTCAGTTTTCAAGGCCTATGCTCAACTTGGTTTAGCCCATGATGGAGCTCAACTTCATGGTAGAGTTATAAAACAGGGTCTTAAATTTGATCAGTTTATTCGTAACACTATTATTTATATGTATGCCAATTGTGGATTTTTAAGTGAAGCAAAGAGGATGTTTAATGAGGAAGTGCAATTTGATTTAGTTGCCTGGAATTCAATGATCATAGGCCTCGCTAAATGTGGAGAAATTGACGAGTCTAGATATTTGTTTGATAAAATGGTGTCAAGAAATACAGTTTCTTGGAATTCTATGATTAGTGGGTATGTTAGGAATGGAAAATTTAAGAAAGCTTTGGAGCTTTTTCATGAAATGCAAGAGCAGAAAATTAATCCCACTGAGTTCACTATGGTCAGCTTGTTAAATGCTTGTGCTAAATTAGGAGCAATAAAACAAGGGGAATGGATTCATTTTTTCTTGAGGAAGAATAATTTTGAGTTGAATAGCATAGTTGTTACAGCAATTATAGACATGTATTGCAAGTGCGGTAGTCCTGATAAGGCTCTTCAAGTGTTTAAAACTGTCCCAAAGAAAGGATTATCCTGTTGGAACTCTATGATTTTGGGTCTAGCTATGAATGGCTATGCGAGTGAAGCAATGCAATTGTTCTCCAAGCTTGAATCTTCGAATCTAAAACCAGATTATGTTAGTTTCATTGGTGTACTAACAGCTTGTAATCACTCTGGTATGGTCGATAAAGCCAAGGATTATTTCCTGTTAATGACTGAAACATACAAGATTAAACCATCCATAAAGCATTATAGTTGTATGGTTGATGTACTAGGCAGAGCTGGACTGATTGAAGAGGCAGAGCAGCTAGTAAGAAGCATGCCTTTAAAACCGGATGCTATTATATGGGGTTCTATACTCTCAGCTTGTAGAAAGCGTGGAAACATAGAGTTGGCAAGACGAGCCGCGAAGAGTATAATTGAGTTGGATAAAAATGAAAGCAGTAGTTATGTGCTTATGTCTAATCTTTATGCTGCGTCCAATCAGTTTGAGGAAGCAATGGAGGAGAGGCTTCTGATGAAGGAAAATAAAATAGAGAAAGAACCAGGGTGTAGTTTGATAGAAGTGGATGGAGAAGTTCACGAGTTTGTAGCAGGTGGAAGACTGCATCCAAAAGCCCCAGAGATTTACCTTTTATTGAATCACTTGGGATTGCTTGTGCTAGAAATGGTGTAGTTTTTTCTAAATATGATGTCTGTGGTTCGTGCATATATGTTTGTGATTGTATTACCATACATGTATGAACTCATCAGAGTATGAAAAATTAGTCTTAAGGATGCACTTAAAATTGTACTCTTTGAAGTCTTAATACTTCCAGAACAAATGTTTATGGAATTGTACATAATCTGGTTACTTAATCGAAGCAATTAAAAATAATAATAAGCAATGCTTGACAGAAGCTTAACAGTAGTGATGAGATGACACCAGATTTGGAGGATATGAGAATGCAGTTCATGCATTGCTGCTAACCAATCTAGGTTTTTGACATGGTTCGCCCAGGTGCCCAAGAATAAATCTCAGGAGGCATAGTACCATTTGTAAGCAAGTTCTGTGGCATCCCATACAAATCGGAAATATCCAAGTGGTGATGACGACCATTTTGGTAATGCTGATTTTGCATGGCTGCAGCAACTTCATCATCATCTAATGGAAGACGATCAAAAGTAGCATTCATGAAAGAAGCAGCCATGACCACCACAGGGCCTGAAGCAATTAATGAACCAACCACAACCCCACCCACAACCTGTCCCTGAGCCCCTGCTAAGTAAATTGTTAGCCCCGTGATTCCTGGTGGGGCTGGTGGGGGAAGGATTGATCCCAGCAATGATAATATCTCAAACCGCCCATGAAGGGTAACAATGGCCCCGGCCGAAGCTGGTTGTCGGAGTGTAACATTTGTTACACAACCGGTCCCACTTAGTATGCAAATGCCACGTTGCTTCCTTCTTGCAAAGTTAGCCAAACTCTCACTAACATCACAACCTGAGCTCACCTCCATTGCATGTGCTCGAAGGGCATTGGCACTGTCTCTGGTGACGATAATCGGTGGCTTTGGCTTGTTTTTTGAGCCAGCTGGCCTACCACGTGGCCGCCTGGTAGTCTCCCCATCAGCTGCAGAAACTGGAGACACTGCCTTGGCTATTCTAGGAGGCATTAGCATCGCATCAATGCTTCCTGCTCTCTGGTGACTGCCCTTGTCTGTTTCTTGGTTTGTATCAATGGCAGTTTTGGTCACGACTGAAGGTACAGATAAATCTGGGCCGCCCACCATTCTTGTAGGTGCACTTGTTTGCTCAAAAAGACATGAAATTCATAGAAACTGTGCTCGGTGTGGGAGTTTAAGTAGTGCATTTGTGCCAATAAATTTATTGTGTGAACCAAAAAGAATGATTGAGAATTAGGAGATGGTTAAGTGAGACCAACCTTTCAATTAACAGTAGTTTAACGTATTCATTTCACAGCCTACCTCCTAACCGACCCTTCATGTTAATTGCCTTCCCCAACAGATACCCAAATCTAATATAAATATTCCTCATAATAAACCCTTCATGGTTTATGGTAAGAAAACTTAATTCCAACAATAATTCTTCAACTTTTCAATTATCATGTAAAATGGCAGTGTTCAATAACAATATTTTTTCATGTCACATAAGAAATGAAAATGGCCTTTCTAACACATATGCAAGAGTAAGACTGATTCATTACATGTAACATAAACCAGCTGGAATATCTTTGTTAATGCATTCTGTTCAACTATTCAATCAAAAGGCCTTTTTGCACAGTGAAAACTGAACAAGCAGGCTCCCTCTCTAAAATCATAAACATGCCCCAACATGAAACTAAAGAAAATACAATGCTGAGACATAGGGCAATGCCTCTCATTTCTATTTTAAGTATGTACAATGGGACATTGCCACACTCAAAATCATCATAAAAATTTTAACTGTAAAAACACCCCACCTGCTACTTCCAAAACAACTTAAGGAAAATCGAGAGATGTTAGTAGATGCACCGCTAAATTTGGTGCAATTGCTTAGTGCGGGGCTTGACCATCAATTACTACAAAATCACCAAGGTTTTGCAGCTGATGTTCTTGTGTAATCCGTCTGAGAGGGATACATATTAGGGTACCCTAGAGACTCATAATGGTGTGAAGCTGGCTGACCCTGTTGATATCCAGCATGCTGTGGATTCTGTCCAAGCAAGCTATAGCACGAACCGTCTTGAAGCAACATTGTTTGCGAACCAATACCAGAATCCCATGTAGAATGATTATTCTGGTATCATAAGAAAAAGAATGATTAGAATACAAAAGTTAAAGAGAAATAACAATAGAGCAATAAGCATATACCCAAAAAAAAAAAAAGGTAATGATATTTTTATCCTTTTAAATTGGCAAATATCAAAATATCAGCACAGAACCCTTTCAGTAATCTCAAATTATGTATTTCAATAATAAAGCATGCCCATCACTACCAACAAAACAATAACATAGAAGACATGGGGCTATATAAGCATTGTTTCTACCTGTTGAAAGCGTGTTGAATTATTTCCATCCCGATACTGATAGTGTAAAAGATCATTATAGCCAACTGCAGAACGCGTAGGGGAAGTGGACATGTTAAGCAAAAAATTTCCAGGAATGTTGTTAGTATTCCCAACAAAACTTCTATAAGCAGAAGTACTATCATTGGACAGAGGCAAGCTGCTCATAGTGGCACCATTTCTGTATTGTAAAAGATTGTAGTTCATTCCTGCCACAGAATCATGGTATGTACTGCTACCCTGATATGCTTGCTGCAAAGCAGATGGAACATATGTCTGGCTTTGAGGGATGGAAGGATAGCCAAACATGTTGGCTGATTCTCCCAAGGGAAGTGTAGGTTGAGAATAAGAACGCTCTGACAAGAGCTGCGGAGGTACAGCTCTATAGGCAAGGTTGGAACCAGGCAAAGTCTGTGAGGATTGTTGAGGTAAACAAAAGGTGCCTGAATTCAATACCTGCACAATTGCAATGCATAAACATGTCAATAATATATTTGTGATATACTCCTTATACCACAGCCTTACTAGAACAAGCATACCATAAGATGGACCAAACTCTGGGTGGAAATGAAGCATCAATAGGACAGGATGAAATTGAGAATCAAATATGATGACTTATGGAAGAAAAAGATAGAAATCTTAATCAGAAATCCTTGAAGAGAGATAATTCCACTACATAAAGACTATAGTTCAACTATAAAACATAACCACATCATCTAAAACCTTAATTACAATTTTGTACGTTCGAATATGAAAGTTTGAAAAAATATAAAAGATGAATAGAAAAGCATGAACATATCATAGAACATGGAAGTAAATCAACAACTATCCTCATTATTATTATTATTATTATTATTTTATATCAGAAATCATTCAACCTTCCCTATGTGTTCACTGAGCTCTAAATTGGGGACTGCTTCAGAGCTTAAAACCTCGGTAACCAAGAAGTTTGTACTGTGAGCAAGTAGTGGCCCCAAGGGGATTTGAACCATTGACCTCTTAGTTGAAATCAAGAGCTTTTACTACTAAGTCTTACTCCTGGGATTGACGACTAAATCAACAAATAATTGCCCAAACAGAAAGCATAAACAAGAATAGTAGATAATAAAGCACGCTAGGATACCAAAAAGAAAACATACAGAAGTGCACAAAGTTTATCAAGAGATGACAATGAACTTGGAATAAGTGTGAGCAATACCACTAAAACATATAGTTGCCAGGGTTTAACATCAATTTAGATTAAGCTTGATAATAGCCAATAAGAAAGAGTTACCAATAAAAGCAATGGGCAAATCCAAGTTGAAAGAGCAAAGTCTACACTACTTTAATGAAATAAGAAATATCTAAATCAGCCACCTTGAACTGTCATCAACTTAGGGTCAAACATTTTTGTTATCATCTGTCGTCAACCTAGTGTTTTGCTAATTTCACAAAATAGACATCATATACTTCAGATAGAGCAACTTAGTACATGACTAGGATAAAACATATATCTAGTCACCTTGAATTCCAAACAAATGCAATTGATAGAACATTTTCGCTGTATCCCTAGAATAAAAAAAGGGGGCAATCCCACCTCCAAGGCATAAGCAATAGGCAAACAATGATCAAAACAAAAGTGTCTCAGGATACCGTTCATTTAAATTAAGTCCACTAGCATCATAGAATCAAATAAGGAAGAACTTATATGAAATTGCAATGCTATACCATTTCACTCAGTGAAGTAGGAAGATTCCTTGCATTGGGGGTTATCACAAAAGATGACTTAGGACTCGATTGTTGAATGTTCTTGATGCTGGAATCTGGCACTGGCAATGGGGAAATATAGGGATGCCCACATGTTGCTTCAAGAGCATCTTGCGTCTTAACCTCTGCCGGAGAAGATACAAGTAATTCATAATTCCTTACATCTGCAGTTGTTGTTGGAATATCATACAAAAAACCAAGATGTTCATCAGCAAGGTATCCTGAATTTCTGCACAGAAAAGGATACAAATCTTATGAAACACCATCACCAAAGAATTATACACCGAAAAAAGAAAAAGAAAAAAAAAAAAATTCATGCCTGTCCCTGATATTCAAGTGCCCGGCAGATGAACCATCTATTGCTGCAGAGAACTCCAAGTTGCTTTTAAAAGGATTAGATGCAACCGGCTTGGGAGATGCAGAAGCAGCTCCAGATTTATAGGTACCAAAACTCAAATGTGAACAATCCGAAGAAAAGGCTTGCAGATAATTTGGAAGCACCACTGTACTGTTATTCTCTGGTGGAGGCATAGCAAGCTCCTCCTTGCCTATGTTTAGTTGCAGCAAATTTGCAGCAGCAGATGATACTGTTAATGTGATATTACCATTCACAGATGCAGCTCGATTTGGGAAAGGTAAATCTGAACTACTGGCCATTCCTAAAATTGAGGGAAAAAGAAAATGAACAAAAGTAAGGATTATTTAAACGAAACGAATATAAAGAAAAATAAATTTCTACATAGTCAGTTATTGGTGGTTTTTGAAATCTCATAAATTAATCCTAAAATTGCAATATTCCACTTATATATTATTTGATAAAGGCAAAATAACAAGTACTAACATCAATTTGAGAGCAATTATCAATCACCTTCTTGAGGCTTAGACATGTGCCAAAGTGAATCATGGGTAATTTTCTCCTGAAGCAAGTCATCATCAGATGCTCCTCCAGCACCATTTGCAAAAATCTGTCTAGTAGATGCTGAAGAAGACCCGTTGGCAGAATTTAGATTCTGGATATCAATATCCCTCTCAGATACTTGGACCTTATTTGGCTGGGAGTTTGTTGACAAGTCAGCCGTATCACCATACATGCAAGACTGATTAGCGTACACCTCTGTGTCTGGGTCAGCAGATGTGCATAAGGCAGATGATCCACTAGAAGATGTCAGATTCTCAATCACAGGCCATTCATTATCAACATCATGCTGATTGGCAGTCATGCCAGATTCATGGATCATCTCAGACAGATTAGAAAGATGTGGAGAATGTAGGTCTTGGTGCATCATTGATTCTGGAGGTGACGAAGTTTGTGGAGATTTGATGTGAGAATGAGATGAGTTAGTTGAAGCTGCAAGTTGAGGCATGCATGATATTTCAGTAGACATTTCTGAGCCTCTGTTTTCTTGCCTACCCCGCCGCACAATGTCAGCCATTGATAAATGTCCTTTAGAAACCCCTGGCCAAGCAGGCTGAAGCCCTAGAGACAGTTGTACAGATGAAGATATGGCATCACCTGTTCCTATTGACTGTCTTCTATTATCAGCATTAAAAAAATTGCTGCAACAAGGTTTATGAATAACTCAAATAATATAACCAAACATTTATTAAGAAACAAGATGGAACATAGTTAAAAGGGTGGAACATTCCTGCGGAATCAATTACTTACATATCATGGAACATCAAAGAGACAGAAAATAACAGATGGATGACTTAAATATGTAATAAATTGTTTTCTAACTCCAATACATTATGTGGAACTAGATGATGCAATGATCAAGTTGCCTGAACAGCATAGAGATCGGTTCTAATTACTCTTGATAAACTACAGCACAGGGAAATAAATTTATGTAATCCATGGTGGCAACAGCACATGCTCAGGAAAAAAGTCTTCCTCCCAAAAATCACTGACAAGCAAATGCCCTTGTGACAACTTTGCCATGCATATAACTTAAAAATTCCAAGGTTCCAAAAAAACTTAGAAGGCTCGAAATAGTTGACTTTTCCCTGCCACAAGATAATGATATCTTTACATAACTAACCTGAGAGTTGAAGGCTGCTCGTTTATATTCTTTCCTGTCGCACGATACACATAGGAAGGTGAAGAGGATACTAATGGTGCAGATGAACCAATCTCTCGCTTGTATGCAGCTTTACCAAGCTCTGCATACAAAAATACAAGTTCAAACGACAAGAATATGCAAAAAAAGACCCAATTCAACAAAACCTTTGAATGCACCAAAACAATGAACTTACCGTTACAATTGTTTTCAGTTGACGCAATATAAGAAACCCCGTCATTACCAAGTCTAGCTCCACGACTAGAAGTGCCACTGTTACATCGAGCCGCCCTTAATTCTTGAGTCTCCTTCATCTGAAAAATCAAAATATAAGAACAACTTTAAACCTGTACAAGTGAACCGGGATAGACTTAGCATATTGTCATGAACGAACCTCTTTTCTTCTTTCGCGTTTGCTCTTCACTTCATGGAAAGTATCTACACAACAAACAAATTATTAGAATAAAACAAACAAATTAAGATTATTAAAACCGCAAACACAAACATTAAAGAGTAAATAATAAAAAAATCCACTCACTGTTTGTCAGTTTTCCTGGCAACCAAACAAAATGTAGCAGAAATCTTTTTTTTTTTTTTTAAATTATTCGACCGTAAAAACGAAAACGATACAGAATTTTTTTATTTCATAGATATTAAAAAACCTTTTGTCACAAAAACTAACTGCAACAACAAAAAAAAAAAAGAAAAAAAGAAAAGAAACCTTGAGAGAGAAGGCGTTGAACGGCGTCGTCGGCGTCCATGTTGCAGTCCACAAGAACGGCGTAGATCTCACTATCCGTACAGTTCCTACCGACGACCTCTCTCAAATTCTGCACTATCTTTCTAATGTCCGGCGGCATCTCTACCGGCAAACCTCCGCCTCCGCCGCGTACATTACGACTGTTCTTGCTATTACTCTCCATCTTCCAAGTCTCAGGCTCTTGCGGCTCGCTCGCTCTCTCCTTTTGGCTTTTGGATTAAGCAGATCAATCGAACAAAACAAAACAAACAAACAAACAAAACCTATTCTCTCTCTCTTCTCTTTCTCGCTTTTTCTCTTTTACAAAACTATTTATAAAATTAAAAACCCCCGCACGCACAAGTAAAACCGTTTTGGACTCACAGACTGTTCAGTATTAAACCAGGAATCCTAGTATTAGTATATGGTAACTGTTATTGATGTTACTTTTTTATCACGCTCATCAAGTCAAGTGGGGTCCAGTGGAATATATATTTTCAACGGATGATGATGATAGAGTATATTAGTTGTGGTGGGCATGCATGTAGATGGTTTAAAGATAAAAGTGTCATGCGGGTGTCTTGTTATGGTCAGAGTACGGTACTTGTCAAATCGGATTTGATTTGGAGTAAGCGGTTTTTCTTTTTCTTACTTTATTCTTATCTTCTTAACAGAAACGTAATTTTAAAATTAATTACGAGTATTATTTAGATTATAATTTTGAAACAACCTATACTACTATGTGATCTATAATTAATTGATCAACCTTCGAATAATGCCTTTGATCTATGGTGTCAACATATTTCACTTTCAAATTGACTCATCAGTTTACTGCAGTTGACTTATTTTAGTATTTGGTGGGTTTGTTTATTATTACAGTATTATTTTTTTTGTTGTCATTATATTAATAAACAACAAAGACGGTTATCTGCATTTAGAGCTGGACATTTGAGATGGGTCTAAAAACCCAGTTCAAAAATCCGGTGCTAATAGATTTAGTCTCAAAACTATACCAGGCTTAAGGAGGAGGGTCCGGTCCCTCCACTGGCCCTCCTTCAAGGCTCAGGCTCAAACCCTTTTAATTTTTTCTTTTTAATCTCTTATATAATTACATAAAACATCTTATAAATTTTGAAATAAACATAAATTATAAAAGTTAAAAAAATTTTTTACAAAATTAAAAAAAACATTGTTTAACGGCAACCAACAATAATTTAAATAACCCCCAAATCTCTCATTTTTTTCACACCACTCAATCTCTCTACTCTCTACTCCAAATCTCCAATCAAATTCTCTTTCAATTTATATTTACATTTATAATTTATTCATATTATTTATTTATTTATATTATTCAATTTTTTCTATTTTTCAATATCATCTCTTATTCATATTATTATTTAATTTTTTTTTCATTTTAATTATTTATTATTTTATTATAAAGTCATAATGGATTCTCGAAATGATGTATTCGGAGAATCATCCTCAAATGAGTTTTATGTTCCATCCACCGAAGAAATTGAAAGGTTTAATCCATTTTCACCCTTTCCTCCAGAGGCAGCAATTGCAATTCCATAACCATATTCGGTCGGGGACGAGGTGTAGCCAAACACATGCGAGCTACGAGTCAACGGGCACGGGCATAGCCCAACACCCCCTCCCCCCCTCGATCGTCAAAGAGGGTCGTGTCTGATGTATGGCGACACTTCATCAAATCAAAACAACAAAAGACAGATAGGGAGGGGGAAGAATCGTGTAAGGTAAATAATTTTTGTGGAACCATTTTTGGTGATGAGAAAGGACTTCAACGATGCGACAACACTTGGAGAAGAAGCACCCCCGAATATTACAGTTGCCCGGTACATCTTCAACCGGATCAGGTAGGCAAATTCAAACTCAACTTAATTTTAATCCACAATCCTCAACTCTCTCAACATAGCAATACAATGCACATGTTGCACGAGAGAAAATAGCAAGATTCATAATTGTTACGGACTCTCCCATTTGTTTATCTGAAAATTCTTATTTTATTCACATGATTAAAATTGCATTTTGTCCAACATATACCCCTATTAGTAGAAGTCCAAGTATAAGAGATATACTAAAACTTTATAAAAAGATAAATAATAAACTTAAAAACGAATGTCAAAATTTTAAGAATATATCTATTGCACTTACATCAGACATATGGCTTGTAGATTAAAAACCGATTTTTTAACTGTCACAGTACATTTCTTAGATCATAATTGGGGCTTACAACAAAAATTGATGGGTTTTAAACCATTATATGAAAAACATAATGTTGACACTATTTATTTTACAATTCTTGAAGTTTTGTAAGAATATCTATTAACTAATAGAGTTATAGTGCTGACACTTGATAATGCAGCTGCTAACACCGCGACAGTCTCTTTATTTGAAAAGAGATTGGATCCGTGTGGTGAAAGCAAATTTTTTCACTAGAGATGTACTTGCCACATCATCAATTTGATTGTTAAAGCAGGTTTAGATGTTATACATTCGAAGATGGAGAGGGTGCGCGCGGCTATCGGATTTATCGTCGGCGATAGCAATAAAAGATGGCAGGAGTACGTCAAATATTATAGGCAAGAGGACCCACCTATTCGACCTTTGAAGTTATGTACGGACATGCCTATCCGTTGGAACTCCACCTACTTGATCTTGGAAAAAGTTTTGTCAACCGCAAAACAAATTACAGATTTCGTCAATCGGAAGAATCCGTAGGAAGTTGTCAGCTATGATGATTGGGCGGTTTGTAAACTTTTTTATTCATTTCTTAAAATGTTTTATGATTCTACTAATACATTAAGTGGTATTTATTATCCGACTACTAATTTAGTGTTAGATATCTTACTTCAAATTGCTAAAACTTTTGCTAAATATAGATATAATGACGTTTTAAGGGAAAGTGTTTCAAAGATGGAAGAAAAATACCAGAAATATTGGTTAGATATTTCATTCTTATATGGATTAGGCCTTGTTGTAGATCCTAGGTTTAAATTACACGTAGTTAACTGTATAATTACTGAGTTAGACCAGCATTTAGGACATGATTATACGTCTTATTTGACTGACTTTAAGCAAAAATTGGAAAGTCTTTTGTCTTTATATGAGAACATGTACAATGGAAGTGGAAGTGAAACGTTCAAGAGAGACGATCAGGACCCTGATGCAGACCTCCGTCAAGGATCGAGCAAGTGGACGTATATGGAACATGGTGGAAGTAGCAGCTCCAGCTCATACACACATGGACCAAATGAGCTGAATCGTTACTTACAAGTGGACCTATCCTACATGACGATGAAGGAGAAACGTGATATGAATATTCTTCAATGGTGGAACCAACATGAAAGTCGATTCCCTATTGTAGCCCAAATGACACTTGACATTTTATCTGTGCCGATTTCTACAATTGCATCCGAGTCAACATTTTCAATGAGTGGCCGAATTGTTGAAGACAGAAGATGTTCTTTAACCGATGAGATGATTGAAGTGATAACGTGTTTACGGGATTGGACTCATGCAGAAAGAAGACTACAACAGTACCCTGAAGATCCCGAACTACTCGAACTCTTTAGGAATATAAATTTGAATAATTTAAATATTGTTGACGATGAAGATGAATAATTTAATAAAAAATATTTATTTAATTGTTTATTTGTGAAACGTGAATGTGTGAATATTACATTTATGTTAAAATTAACTATTAATTAATTAATTAATTATTTTTTAAAATTAATTAAACTTTTAGAAACTTATTAATCTACCCCTAAAAATTACTAAAATCCCTTACAGAATTTCATTTCGCCCCTAAAATATAAAAAAGATAAGGGGGGAACAAGAAATTTTGCAGGCCCATAAGACTGGTCCGGGTCCTAAAATTACTCATGGGCCTAGGACCGGTCCTAGGCCCATAGCGACTGGTCCCAAATGGGCCTAGGCCCGGGCCTACTTGGGACCGGTCCTTGACCAGGTCTATCTGCATTTATTATTGATGAATATATTTATATTACGTAGATGATTGATCAATATTTATATGTCATGTCACTCAAATAAAATTATTATATTATGTTTATATTAAAATGGTAACAGTGATGATTATAGTATTCACCATAAAAATATACAGTAGTTACTCGTTTATTAATGCACCTGGTTATTAATCCTAGTTAGGCTTGACAAGTTTAATTTAAATTGTTTGAAACTCAAATGGCTTTTGTGTAAATACTAAGTGTTAATGTTTTTTTTTTTTTAATGATCGGAGTGTCCAAGCCAGCTTGCACGCTCCTCGACTAGTCTCCAAAACACTTTGAACACTCTACAAATCAAGGTTTTAAAACTCAGCCCGAACCGATCGGTTTAACTGGGATTAGAGCTTTCACCAAGCCAGATTACCAATTTCCACTGTTCATGGAAAACCCTAGAGAGGAGGACGACAACGACTGACGAGGAATTGGTGGTTGGGATGTTGGGGGTTTTGAAGATGAGGGTCAGTGAGTCTAAAGGTGGCGACGAAGGTGATTTCTGACGGGTAAAACTAGGGGTGATCGGGTTCGAGCACCCTAGGATTTTTGGAGGAACTGAAACCGGTTAGTTCTTGAAATTTAGAACTAGAACCAGAACCGACCGATTCTGGTTCCTCAATTGCTTTACAGGTTCCGGTTTTGAGTATCCTGGATAATTCATTGGTCCTTGTAATTTTACAAAATGACAAAAAAACCTGTAAAATTTACAAATAAACCCCATTTGTTTAAATATTCTATAACAATATAACTTTTTCCTTATTAATTAATTTCACTATTTCAAATAATTTTAATATATAGTGTAAGACTATATATTAAAATTGCTCATAGTTTCTTCATATCCAAAATCCAAAATGTTCAATGTATAGTCTATGATAAATTAAAATTGATTTGGGGATTTCATTGTTAGAGCATCTCCAAAAGACTCTTTATTTGACTTAAACTTTTTATTATAAAGAGTTTATTCATAAAAATAAGAGTCCAACATACTTTTTATTCTTTAAATATAAATTAAAGAATGGGTTTAACTCTTCATATCTAGAGAGTCAAATTTAACTCTCTATCATAATTTTAAATAATAAATTACAAGTTTTATGCATTTTATTTATTATTTATCTCTCCTATTAAGTTTCTTATTTGAAAAAACATATTCTTTCTCTTAAAATTTAAAGAGTCTATTAGATTTGAATAAAAATTTTGTTTTTTATATTTAAAAATTAATGAAGATGCTCTTTATTTATATGAAGGATGCTCTTTAAAATAAAGAGCACCATTGGAGATGCTCTTAAGTTTAGTTTAAAGGTAAAATTTATTAAAACCCCTCAATATTGTTAACTAGTTTGTATAAACCCCGATTATTTTCCCAGTTCCTTGCAGGGTACTCTGTTATCGGTTCCTTGCAGGGTACCCTATTACCGGTTCCTAGCAAGTTACCCTATTCCAAGTCCCTGGAATGAAGGAATTGGAACCGAAATTGGAACTGGGGGGTCCCGGTTCCTATTTTTTAGAATCGGAACCTACCCTGTGAAGGTTGGTTCCAGTTCCTACCCGAAACTAGGACCCTGGGTACTCGTCGGTTCCAGATAGAACCTATTTTCATGTTCACCCCTAGGTGCAACCACCGAAAATCGCAAAAATGCGCTGCGACTTGCCGATGATTGACAATGATGATTGGCGAGCAACTGGTGGTTGGGATGTTAGGGGTTTTGAAGAGGAAGGGCCAATGAGTCTAAAGGTGGCGCCAGAGGTGACTTCCGATGAGTGGAACGATTGAAAATTGCAACAATGGCGCGGTGGCAACAATGACTGTTTCTTGCGATTGGCAAGGCGAACGGGGGTGGGGTGAGATGAGATGAGTTTTGGTCAAGAGGCTGAAGGGAGTGTTTTCATGGTGATGGGGAGTGTTATCTATGCTAGAATAGGCAGTATTTGGCTTGGGTTGTCGACCGTCGATTTGCATTAAGGGGTGTTTTTGTAAGATTTCAAACATGTAGGGACCTATATGTAATTTGTAAGGTTGTTTTTGTTAGATTTTGAAATTTTTTACATGCTAACATCATCGATTTGACATGCCGATCAAACTGGTTCAACCAGTCAACCCGGGACTCGGCCACTTTGCCGAGTTTCACCTCGGGTCGAGTTTTAAAACCATGCTACAAATACAAGCCCAATATCCTCAAGTGTTAATGTTGATAAAATGTAGTAGTATATTAGTTGAATTGAGATGTGTAACACTATTTATAATCTAATAATTAATATGGTTAATTGTTTTTTAAGAGTCCAAAGCTATTTTTTCTATTGAATAATCCAACTAAAACACACACGCTTTAGTGGAGTCTCAATAAAAATAATTTGATTACTGACTTTTTCACCCCATTTATAGAAAAATGATACAGTTAAGACCGGTCCTCGGCCCATAGCGACTGGGCCCATACAATGCACATGTTGCACGAGAGGAAATAGCAAGATTCATAGTTGCTATGGACTCTCCCATTTGTTTATCTGAAAATCCTTATTTTATTCACATGATTAAAATTGCATTTTGTCCAGCATTTACCCCTGTTAGTAGAAGTACGAGTAGAAAAGATATACTAAAACTTTATAACAAAATAAATAATAAACTTAAAAACAAATTTCAAAATTTTAGGAATATATTTATTGCACTTACATCAGACATATGGGCTTGTAGATAAAAAACTGATTTTTTAACTGTCACAGTACATTTCTTAGATCATAATTGGGGTTTACAACAAAAATTGATGGGTTTTAAACCATTATATGAAAAACATAGTGCTGACACTATTTGTTTTACAATTCCTGAAGTTTTGCATGAATATCTATTAACTGATAAAGTTATAGCGCTAACACTTGATAATGCAGCTGCTAACACTGCGGCAATCTCTTTATTTGAAAAGAGATTGGATCCGCATAGGGAAGGCAAATTTTTTCACCAGAGATGTGCTTGCCACATCATCAATTTGATTATTAAAGCAGGTTTAGATATTATACATTCGAAGATGGAGAGGGTGCTCGTGGCTATCGGCTTTATCATCGGCGGTAGCAATAAAAGATGGCAGGAGTACGTCAAATATTATAGGCAAGATGACCTACTTGTTCGACCTTTGAAGTTATGTACGGACATGCCTATCCGTTGGAACTCCACATACTTGATGTTGGAAAAAGCTTTGCCAACCGTATAACAAATTACAGATTTTGACAAATTACAGATTTCGACAACCAGAAGAATCCACAGGAAGTTGTCAGCTATGATGATTGGGCGGTTTGTAAACTTTTTTATTCATTTCTTAAAAAATTTTATGATTCTACGAATACATTAAGTGATATTTATTATCCGACTACTAGTTTAGTGTTAGATATTCTACTTCAAATTGCTAAAACTTTTGCTAAATATAAATATAATGACGTTTAAAGGGAAATTGTTTCAAAGATGGAAGAAAAATACGAGAAATAATGGTTAGGTATTCCACTCTTATATTGATTAGGCCTTGTTGTAGATCCTAGGTTTAAATTACACGTAGTTAACTGTATAATTACTAAGTTAAACTAGCATTTAGGACATGATTATATGTCTTATTTGACCGACTTTAAGCAAATATTGGAAAGTCTTTTGTCTTTATATGAGAACATGTACAATAGAAGTGGAAGTGGAATGTTCAGGAGAGATGATCAGGACCCTGATGCAGACCTCCGTCAAGGATCGAGCAAGTGGACGTATATGGAACATGGTTGAAGTAACAGCTCCAGCTCATACATACATGGACCAAATGAGCTGAATCACTACCTATAAGTGGACCTATCCTACATGATGATGGTTCATGAAAGTTGATTCTCCATTGTAACCCAAATGGCACTTGATATTTTATCTGTGCCGATTTCTACAATTGCATCCGAGTCAACATTTTCAACGAGTGGTCGAATTGTTGAAGACCGAAAATGTTTTTTAATCGATGAGATGATTGAAGTGATAATGTGTTTACGAGATTGGACTCATGTAGAAAGAAGACTACAACAGCACCCTGAAGATCCTAAACCACTCGAACTCTTTAGGAATACAGATTTGAATAATTTAAATATTGTTGACGCTGAAGATGAATAATTTAATTAAAAAAAAATTTTTAATTGTTTATTTGTGAAGCGTGAATGTGTGAATATCAAATTTATGTTAAAATTAACTATTAATTTATTTATTATTTTATTATTTTTTAAAATTAATTAAACTTTTATAAACTTACTAATCTACCTCTAAAAATTACTAAAACCCCCTACAAAATTTCATTTCGCCCTTAAAATATAAAAAAAAGATAAGGGGGAAAAAGAAATTTTGCAGGCTCATATGACTGGTCCGGGTCCTAAAATTGCTTATGGGCCTGAGACCGATCCCAGACCCATGAGCAACTGGTCCCAAATGGGCCTAGGCCCAGACATGCTTGGGATCGGTCCTTGACCAGGTCTATCTACATTTATTATTGATGAATATATTTATATTACGTATGATTGATCAATATTTACATGTCATGTCACTCAAATAAAATTATTATATTATGTTTATATTAAAATGGTAACAGTGATGATTATAGTATTCACCATAAAAATATACAATAGTTACTCATTTATTAATGCACCTGGTTATTAATCCTAGTTAGGCTTGACAAATTTAATTTAAATTGTTTGAAACTCAAATGGCTTTTGTGTAAATACTAAGCGTTAATGTTTTTTTTTTTTTTTTTTTTTTTTGTTTTTTTAATGACCAGAGTGTCCAAGCCAGCTTGCACGCAACTCGACTAGTCTCCAAAACTCATTGAACACTCTACAAATCAAGGTTTTAAAACCCAGCCTGAACCGATCGGTTTAACTGGGATCAGAGCTTTCACCAGGCCGGATTACCAATTTCCACTGTTCATGGAAAACCCTAGAAAAACGACGATGACCGACGAGCAATTGGTGGTTGGGATGTTGGGGGTTTTGAAGATGAGGGGTCATGAGTCTAAAGGTGGCGACGAAGGCGATTTCTGACGAGTGAAACTAGAGGTGATTGGGTTCGAGTACCCTAGGATTTTTGGAGGAACTGAAACCGGTCAGTTCTTGAAATTAAGAACTAGAACCAGAACCGATCGATTCTGGTTCCTCAATTGCTTCAAGGGTTCCGGTTTCGGGTACCCTGGATAATTACATTGGTCCCTGTAATAAAAAAAAAAAAAAAAACCTGTAAAATTTACAAATAAACTCCATTTGTTTAGATGTTCTATAACAATATAACTTTTTCCTTGTTAATTAATTTCAATATTTCAAATAATTTTAATATATAGTGTAAGACCATATATCAAAATTGCTCATAGCTTCTTCATATCCAAAATGTTCAATATACAGTCTATAACAAATTAAAATTGATATAGGGATTTCATTGTTAGAGCATCTCCAAAAGACTCTTTATATGACTCAAACTCTTTATTATAAAGAGTTTATCCATAAAAACAAGAGTCCAATAGACTTTTTATTATTTAAATATAAATTAAAGAGTGAGTTTAACTCTCCACATCTAGAGAGTAGAGAGTCAAATTTCACTCACTATCATAATTTTAAATAATAAATTACAAGTTTTATGCATTTTATTTATTATTTATCTCTCCTATTAAGTTTCTTATTTGAAAATACATATTCTCTCTCTTAAAATTTAAAGAGTCTATTAGATTTGAATAAAAATTTTGTTTTTTATATTTAAAAATTAATGAAGGTGCTTTTTATTTATATGAAAGATGCTCTTTAAAATAAAGAGCACCATTAGAGATGCTCTTAAGTTTAGTTTAAGAGTAAAATTTATTAAAACCTCTCAATATTGTATACTAGTTTGTATAAACCCCGATTATTTTCCCGGTTCCTTGCAGGGTACCCTGTTACCGATTCCTTGTAAGGTACCCTATTACCGATTCCTAGCAGGGTACCCTATTTCAAGTTCTTGGAATGAAGGAATTGGAACTGAAACTAGAACTGGGGGGTCTCAGTTCCTATTTTGTAGAACCAGAACCTACCTTGTGAGGGTTGGTTCCAGTTCCTACCCAAAACAGGGACCCTGGGTACCCGTCGGTTCTAGGTAGAACCTATTCTCATGCTCACCCCTAGGTGCAACCACCGAAAATCGCAAAAATGCACTGCAACTTGCCGAAGATTGAGGACGACGATCGGCGAGCAATTGGTGATTGGGATGTTAGGGGTTTTGAAGAGGAAGGGCCAATGAGTTTAAAGGTGGTGATAGAGGTGATTTCCGATGAGTGGAACGATTGAAAATCGCAACAATGGCGCGGCGGCAATAATGACTGTTTCTTGCGATTGGCGAGGCGAACGGGGGTGGGGTGAGATGAGACTGAAGGGGGTGTTTTCATGGTGATGGGGAGTGTTATCGATGCTAGAAATAGGCAGTATTTGGTCTGGGTTATCGACCGCCGATTTGCATTAAGGGGTGTTTTTGCAAGATTTCAAACCTGTAGGGACCTACATGTAATTTGTAAGGTTGTTTTTGTTAGATTTTGAAATTTTTTACATGCTGACGTCATCGGTTTGACATGCCGATCAAACTGGTTCAACCAGTCAACCCGGGACCCAGCCACTTTGCCGAGTTTCACCCCGGGTCGAGTTTTAAAACCATGCTACAAATACAAGCCCAATATCCTCAAGTGTTAATTTTGATAAAATGTAGTAGTATATTAGTTGGATTGAGATGTGTAACACTATTTATAATTTAATAATTAATATGGTTAATTGTTTTTTAAGAGTCCAAAACTACTTTTTTCTATTGAATAATCCAACTAAAACACACGCGCTTTAGTGGAGTCTCAATAAAAATAATTTGATTACTGACTTTTTCACCCCATTTATAGAAAAATGATACAGTTATCGAAAAATGGATATCAAATTCATGCACCGACATACGTTGCACCATCATTATCGTTGATTAATTATGTTTTTTTTTTTTTTAAAAGAGTATGGTGCCTCTTCTGTTTGTTCATGAATTCAGTATATATTTTTCGGTAATTGTAGCATTTCTCTCATTTATATCATAAGCTTCAATTTGAGAATCCTAATCCTAAAGAGTTAATTATTCTTTACTCTTCAAAGCTCATAACAAAATGAAAAATTGGCCTCTTCTCTGTTTGTAAGGCCTTAGGGAGTGGAACTCAACACATGCAAGTTCAAGCTAAAGCAGAGCGCTCTAATTCCACGTGCCACCCTTCTCATTCCTCCACTTATCTCTGCAATATTTTGCTTCAATTACCGCATCAACTACACCGCTTCCTTTTCCTTAAATTATCACCCTTTCAACTTCACAAATATTCTTTCATCTCTCTGTAAGAAAATCATTTTCTTTTTTCCTTTTATTGTTATTTTTGCCTCTTTCTTTGGTTATCATAATGTTGTTGGTAGTGAATGTTACTTTGCCGCAATTGCATATATAAATGGAAATTGCGTGGTTTCTTTTCAACAATTCATGTAATTATACAATTCAGAAAGAGCTTTATTGGTGCATCATTATATGAACATACCTGAATTTTCATGCTTTGGTGAAATGCATGCAAATATGAGCGATGGGGTGAATTGTCATTCACGCTTTGGAACGAAGCAGCATGAAAATCACAAGAATCATCTCAGTAGAGATGTCGTGCTGGGGGCTGATCTATGGACCGATGGACTTATTTGTGCTTTCGAATTTGTTAGAGGCCGCAGGAAGATGGTTCAACCAAAGAATGAGTCATCGCAATCATCTGGACTGACTAATTCATCATCTCCTAAAGTTGCTCACCACTTGAGTAAATCTTCACCCGTTTTACAATCTGGGGTCACTGTTAAGGAAAAATTAGACGAACATAATCACAATGAGGACTTGCATTCGGAAAATCTCAGTGGCAGGGAAGAAAATCTTCCTAGAAGTTATTGGATACCAATTCGATGGGCTAGAATTTCTCAACTTGTTCAGACTGTGCAAGTTGATTCGGGCTGGGCATCACAGCCTATCGACTTTACAGATGAAGAAGAAGATGTTACTGTCGCAGATTTGGCTACTCCTTACTGGGAAAGAAAGGTCGGACCCACTTGGTGGTGTCATGTAGATGCTGATCACCCACATATAAATGAATGGTTGAGTAATGCTCAATGGCTGCATCCTGCTATCTGCACTGCTTTGCGAGATGAAAATAAGCTGATGAGTGAGCGGATGAAGCATCTTCTATATGAGGTAAATTGTTGCAATATTTGCTTGTATAGTTAGTAGTTCTCTATCAGGGAAGGAAGTGTTGCATGTATGGGACACTAGTCTGTTGTCGATGATCAGGGAATTCTCTTCCATGAATTTGAGGGTAGTGTTGAAGAAAATGGTTTATTGTCATGACTAATAATTTGTGTTGTGATGCATTATTAGCGTCTTTGGAGGTAGGATGGTGATAACATTAGTATATTTAAAAAACTCTCACTACTAGTCTCCATCTTTGTATAGGCTTATTCTCTGTCTGAATCTCATCAGGGCCAATGTTTATTCAATTAAAGTTTTCTTATTTGTTGCAGGTTCCTGTAAGAGTTGCCGGTGGACTATTATTTGAGCTATTAGGGCAGTCAGTCGGGGATTCATCAATGGATAAAGATGACATCCCCATAGTTCTAAGATCATGGCAGGCACAAATTTTTTTATTAACTGCATTGCATATTAAGGGGCATGCCTCAAACCTTAATGTGTTAGGTATAGCAGAAGTTCAGGTTTGTTCATGACCAATAAAAAGTCTTGCTGTGGCCTTCATGCATTTTGTTTCCAATAAAGTTAGTTTCTCTGTGTTCAAAGCAATTATATACATTCATCTGACAATTTTAAATCATTCTTTGTTAAGGAGCTGCTTGCTGCTGGATGCATCAACATTCCACGAACTATATATGAGGTCATTGCACAACTAGTCAATCGGCTTGCACGATGGGATGATAGGTAACGAAGTTTTTTTTTCCTGTGAAAATCAAAACCCAACTTATCCAAACTTTTAACACCTCCACTTGAATAGTCATCTGCATTTGCAGTATTTTGTGCACATACGTACAAGGTAATTGTTATAAGCTTCGTTAAAGTAAAGTTTTTATTGTGTGAATTACCAAATTTGCAGTTTACTCATAATTGGTTGTTTCGATTATTGCCAGTTGAGCAGAACACATTTATCTTCTGGATTTTTCTATCCTTCTATTTAATCTTTACTGTGGCCCTACCTACTAACTTCCGTTGCTGTACTTTTGACACTCCATGGATTTCAGGAGTATTTTTTTTTTTGGTATTGCAATTTTTTTCCCATTATTACTATTTTAGGTTATTTCGCAGATCCATATTTGGAGCAGCAGATGAAGTAGAGTTGAATTTTATGAATAGGTGCTACCTTGCATTGGACTATTTCATATGCTATACTGAAAAAAATTTCAGTTTTGCTAGTCTTTTCTCTTTTCTGTGTGAGTCTGCCATTGATTTTGCATGATGCATTGAACAAATAATGTTCACTTTTGAGTAGGAGAACCCAAGATATGCATCTGTTCAGTATAATTTTGAACCAAGAGATCAGGAGGTTATCAACTCAGGTATCTTGCTTCTTTACACTTTTGGATTGGTTAGTTTCTTTCATAGTGCAAAATGGCCATTTTAAGTTTTCTTAGAGAGTTTTGCCTGGATTGAGAAATTATAATATAGTGTTCAGACTATTCATGAAAAATGTCTAGTGATGCTTATAGTCTTGTTATAGATAATATTATGTCCATGAAGATCTGTATGGACTTGGAAGATAATCACTACCAGTCATCCTTTGCTTATAAGTTATGCATTTTCCTTGTGTGCCTCAATCTGCAGGTTATAAGAGTGAAATGGTCACTTCATGCCAGGGAGGAAATTGTATTTGAGCTTCTTCAACATGTGAGAGGGAATCTACCTTGAGCCTTGCTAGAGGGAGTAAGAAAGAGTACAAGGGAAATGATTGAAGAACAAGAAGCAGTTCGCGGCAGGTTATTTACAATTCAAGATGTCATGCAGAGCACTGTTCGTGCATGGCTGCAGGTAAACTTACCCGGATTTCCAAAATTTACATTGTCAAATTTTCTGAATTTCTATTGATGTTTTTCTGCAGTCAGCCCTGATATTTCATACATATGCATTTGGCTAAGGATGTCTGGGTAGATAAAATTACAACTTAATTATTATGAATTTCTGGAACAGAAAGTGAGACAGTGACAGTTTTCTTGAAACTTGTGGTGCTTTTGGGAAATGCGCTTTGCTTGATAGTGATCAAAATCAAGATTGTTGGCTCTGTCAAACTTATGCTCTAGTTAACTCATGTAGCACCTCTTCTTTGTTTCTCCGGAGCATAGTAATGGTTTATCTGTTTTTCAGTTCTAGTCATCCGTTTTTGGAGGTCTTGATCAAATCACAACTGTCAAATTCCAGATCTGAACCTGTCACCGTTGATTCTATACATTTAGGTTTGACTTATATCAACTTGGTTTATTAAACTTGGATATCATCCAAACTGAGTTGTACTAATGCTCATACCACTTCCAAAACACACATTTAAGTTTGGGTTTAAGAGAATGTCGTTTGCCCATGTCATCTACTCTTCTTGTTTGTGAGCTGTGGATGGAAGTTGCATTTGTTTTATGGTAACTCTACTTTCAAGTCGCCCCTGATGGGTTCCAAGTTTTAGCCTCAAGGTATTGTTAATTATAATATATGCTTAATGATTTGGTATTTTACTGGTATATACCATAAGATCAACTGAATGATGAATACTAAAGATAGGGAGACAAAAAGCTTTTGGATGTATTAGCACTTTAGCAGGCAGGCAGTTTGATCAACTTGCATCACTTTTGTCTGGAAAAATTATTAAAAGTGTAATGTTTCCTCACTCTACAATGCTTCTTATTTTAGGACAGAAGCCTTACAGTTACACATAATTTAGGAGTTTTTGGTGGTTGTGGCCTCGTTCTTTCCATTATCACTGGTCTTTTTGGGATCAATTTGGATGGAATACCTGGAGCTGAAGGGTCTCCATATGCATTTGCTCTGTTTTCTGGCATCCTCTTCTTGTTAGGAGCTGCGCTGATTGCAATCGGGTTGCTCTACCTTGGTTTGAAAAGTCCCATCACTGATGAACATGTTGAAGTGAGAAAATTAGAGCTCCAAGAGCTTGTTAGGATTTTTCAGCAAGAAGCAGAGTCTCATGCACAGGTCCGAAAAACAGTACCTCGTGCCACCTTACCTCCAGCTGCCGCAGGTGTACTTTCAGATGGTGCAAGTTACGTTCTCATCAGTTGAATGTAGCATGCAAAGAAAGTCAAAACATCTCATAGTAGTTAGTGTTCAGTTACAATGCGCAAAGCGTAATTCTGGGTTCTAGATTCTAGATTCTTGATATTGTTACTAAGAGTTGTAAATGCTCCAAATAGAAGCACAATAGGAACTGAGTAATTTCCTAGGAAAAACAGGATACATGTACAAATAAAAGAAGTAAATGGTTCCAACGTGCAAATAATAGCCAGAAAGATTTTTTTTTTTTTTTTTTTTAAATTTAAGAAAATAAAAGATGCATAGCTGATGCTTAAAAACAAGGGTGCTCATAGAGGTCAGATGTATTTAATTTTAGCACGAAAAGTCTTGGGTGTTAACTGGGCAAGAGGGATCTGAAGGCCTCAACTACCAAAATAGGGATTGGTGAGAAGCAAATGATAAAGGCACTTGTGTGTCAGGTGATTGTGATCATTGAACCAATTTTTACTGGCATGAGACGAGAGTCATGTGCATTTTAAATCGTAATCTCAATTTTGGGTGAAAAATCGTTTGGCACGCAGCGTTGATTCATGGACAATTGAGTCAGCTTTGTGGTGGCGGAGGCCCTTATTTTATTTGTTTAAAAGATTTCAAATCGAAGAAGCAGATGTCAGTAACCTTCAAAAAAAGAAAAGAGGTAAATATCATTAACAAAACAATTTAAATACGCACATTCTATTTATGTCACGTTTAGAAGGTGTCTACTTTCTCTTTTAATCTTCAATCTTTGAAATAAAAATCACATACTTGAGGAAAATCTTGATATTTAATTGTGATCACGACTATGAAATTGAGCTCTTAAATTCTGGTTTCAATCCCTCTATGCCTAAGCCAATGCGAATCACATACTTGAGGAAAATCTAGATATTTAATTGTGATCACGACTGTGAAATTGAGCTCTTAAATTCTGGTTTCAATCCCTCTACTTGTTGCAATTTGATTGGTTGGAAGTAGCGTTGAGTGGTCCAATTCCGGTTGTATTTTCTACCGTCTGATGATTGATTGTGAAGTGTGATACTCCCAACCCAGCTACTTCCATGAAGATCATGCGATGATAATTATTACCGTCTGAACCCAAAACAAACTGAAAAAGTCTTGTATGATTCAGACGACTAACCCCCAATAACAAGCATTCTCAGAAATTGGCCGTGATTGAGCGTACATCAGATTCATTAAACCATCATATGACTGTTAGCTGCACAAACTACCAATACAAACGTGTCCACTTTCATTGCATTGACTTGTAGTTCAGTTTACACTTTTTCTCATGATCTTTCCAAACCGCAAAAAGAAAAAAAAAAAAAAAAAAAAGTCTCTAGAACACTACTTACGCTGTTATCTAATAATCTATCATGCGGATTCAACATGGATGAACCATTTCTCTCCAAAGAAGAAGGAACCAGTACTTTACAATCTATCAAGAGAGAATTCACATCTCCCTTTCTTGATATTGGTCCTCCAAGGCGCCAATCAACTGCTAGTCTTATCACCAATGATACAATTATTCCTATTATCACTACACCAAAGACTCCCTCTTATGTTAACCTCATCGCAAATTTGAACAAGAAGAAAAACCTAACTCGCCGCTCTCACTCTGCTCCTTCTGTATTCAGTGAAGTTAAGGAAACTTTTACTGATTCGTTTGACCCTCGCCCGCCCCCTAAATCCACTCCTGTGATTGTTCAGCAGGCTTTTATTGGTTTGATTTTATATATAATTCTTGGTATTGTAGTATTTTTGGTTAGTGGAAATTTCAAAGGCACTGCCACATTCAGGCCCGTGGATGCCTTGTACTTTATGGTAGTTACTCTTTGCACGATAGGTTATGGCGATATTGTTCCAGATTCGACGTTCACCAAGCTTTTTACCTGTGTTTTTATTTTGGTTGGATTTGGGTTCATCGATATTCTGCTACATGGGTTGGTCTCATACATTTGTGATAGGCAAGAAGCAGTTTTCTTAAGCACAGTGGACGAGAATCGATTCAATACAATGGTTAGAACGTATATGATTGATAAAGAAAAAGGAAGAATGAGAATAAGAATCAAAGTGTGCTTGGCCTTGATAGTTGTGGTTGGTTGCCTTGCTATAGGGACAATTGCTGTGCATTTTCTGGAAAATTTGAGCTGGGTTGATAGTTTTTATCTCTCTGTTACATCTGTAACAACTGTAGGCTATGGGGACTATGCCTTTTCCACAGTAACAGGGAGGTGTTTTGCTATTGTTTGGTTACTAGTAAGCACATTGGCTGTTGCTAGGGCCTTTCTCTACTTAACTGAGCTCAGGATTGACAAGAGAAATAGAAGAATTGCAAAATGGGTTCTTCAGAAGAAGATGACCCTGGGGGATTTAGTAGCTGCAGACCTTGATAATGACGGATCCATCAGGTATTATCATCATCTTCTAGTGTCAGCTTCATGGTTAAATTTATTTTTGTCAAAATTCGAAAACCCCTATGCAAGTTTTTTTTTTTCATATAATTTATCTACTGTTATATACTAGGTTCAATTGATAATTTATCACATTGGATGAAAGTTCCCTAGAAGTAAATCACATGAGGTCTTTTATGCCTTGGTAAAATTTGGAATGGATTGTTTGAATTTGGAGCAACATACTGATGATGCTATTGTGTTTTGTATTCACTTATGAATTCAAATGAGGGGTAATGATTATAGTTTATTAGGTAGAAGAGAACAGATCTATCTCTAAATGACCTTGTGGTACAAGCGTAGCTTGGTAGGAATTGGTTGAGCTGAATTGGAAGGAAATCACATTAACAGCATTTTACAGATCATTTGAAAATGCTACAACCTAGGAAGGAAACTCTTGTAACATCAATAGATGAAAGAAATCATGGTATCCAACTCAGAGCATAAGATCTAATTTAGGAGTCAAAATATGAATAATGGGACAAAGTAGTGATCCACTTCTTATTCATAAAACAAATACGTCAGAACACCAAAGTGCCTTCACAAAACCTGGCGGTTGCAATGATCATTAATTTTGAAGAGAAGCTCAGGTGATAGCCGCTATACCTTCATTGCATCAAAGCAAAGATTGCATAGATGATAAAGTAGTATGTCATGAAAGAAAAATAGGAACAAGTGGAGAGTTAGGATACTCGGTGGATTGGGAAAATGATATTCCATTAGTTGCAGGGTTATGTCAAAGTTGGTTTTAGATCTTTGGCCCACACTAATGAAGGATGAAGTTATTTTTCCTGTTAAATAGACTCCATGAAACTTGTAAAACTCACAGATAAATAATTTTGATTAAACAAGATACATGAATGGAAACAGTAGGATAAAAACTGGTAGGGATTTCAAAATTAGCTATAACAAAAAACCATTAGTACAAGGCAACATATGCAATGAAAATAGATTTATGGTGACGAATATTGTTTAGATTTATTCAGTAGATTAAAAGCGTCTGAGACTCTATATTTGGTTGCTTCCAATATTTAGTGGATTAAAATGGGTATAACTACATCTCAATGAGTTCTGTTATACATGGTCCTCTTCTCTATAGAGAGAGTGTGACTTGGCTCTAGATATGCTAATTCGGTTAAAATTCATTAATTTGAGTAGGAACAGGCAGTGTGATTTTGGTATTTAGGAGGTTCCTTTATTACCGTTTATCTTTTGGGGGCGTAACGTAGTGATTTTACCAGGAGTTCTAAGTTAAGTTATGGGAAAATTGGGTAGAAGACACAACAGAGGCAAATCTATGTACTTTCACTGGTATTTTTAACTGAAATTTGATCTACTTTTCTATGATAAAAAGAAACAACACCAGGCAGTGAAAGTTTTGGTTTCAATTGTGAAAGAAAATGAAGAATTATAACTCTTCTAGCTGATCAGTTCCATTTCAGGATGGAGTATATAAGTTCTATAAAGGAGGTTCAGTTCTGTTTACTTTTATCAAGTACTCAGAGCTTTTAGTCAACGTGTCAAGGGCTCAACTGGGGTTGGAGTTTGATCAGATATATACATCCTTTTAGTATACATTTAAAGAAAATCATGCTGAGCCAAATTACAATTAAGAAAATTATCAATTCATAGGTGTTGGAAGTATACGGAAGCATGATATCCGAATATAATTCCAGAATTCCAACTAATGTCTTAGCTAAGCCTGTGTCTTCATATCTTCACATGTTTCCAGTTAGAACGTTCGAGCTGAAGTGTTTTTCCCGGATGAAGTTAACGAGTCAAATTATTACTTCTGATACATTTGGTTTTGCAAGTGTTCTTACCCAAGAATAGCCTTTCTGTTTCTTTGCTTTTATCTGATTTATCTTTGAGGTTAATCATATAGTTGATTTGGTTCATGCTTACAGTAAATCGGAATATGTGATATACAAGCTCAAGGAGATGGGAAAGATAGCAGAGAAAGACATCCTGCAGATATGCAATCAATTTGATTTGATAGACAGTAGCAAATGTGGCAAAATTACTCTTGCAGACCTCATGGAAAGTGAATGAACCAAATGCGGTTTCTATGGGAACTAGACTGTCAAGTTTCAGATTTTGCCCTGTACAGAAGTAGAAATCAGAAGAACATCCCATCATTATTCTTTTATATACAATGGCCTCGGCCATATTGTGGCCCATTCCCTCCCACAAGCAGACAACTACTGCTCAGCTGGCTACTACTGGGGGGCTATTCTTTGCAAATATTATTTTGGTGAAGAAATGAAACATCACTAGTCTTTGTTTCGTGCGATTAGTTACCATTACTTTTCATCCGGCTATACCGAAGGTATATCATATATGTAAGATGTAACAATCTCAAAATCTAAAATGCATTCATAATCATTGAGAAGCAGTTATAAAATATATTTTTGTTCCTCAACATTTCATGAGTCCTGGCAAGCCTACGGTTATCAAAGGAGCCTTGTTACTCATCAATACAGGTAATGAATTACAAGTTTGGACTTCTTATAAACAGTGAATGAGAAACAGAATAACTTACATTATGTATTTGGACCTTCAAATAAAAACCATCATGCATTTCTCCAATGCTTCAGATAGATAACTGGCAGCTGCAATCACCAAGAAATTTCTTCAATTTAGTCGCAAGATAATATTGCACCAATCATGTTGGTCAGTGTTTCTTTTTAAAATCAGGCACTAACAATTGTGTCTGAGTCCAAGTAGTCAAATGCCCATGGAATTATTTGGCAACTGCAAAGTTTAAGTCAAGACAGAAAAGAATTGTATTTAAAAATGAACAACAGAAAACACAAAAAAAATTGAAAACGGTCATACAAACAAATCTACTTTGCATACATTGCCATTTTAACAAAATTTGTTTGCACTTTGTAGCATATTTTAGCAAATACAGTAAAGTAACAACCACTACTGCTTTGAAAATTTGCTATTCTTCATACCCTTAGTCTTGTAAGGCTAGTTGGCATAAGATACAGAGGTTATTAACTTTTCAGCCCAGTTTGAAACCTAACATGATAAGAGCTCATGAGTTAGAAGATTTTGATGAATATTTGAGGGTGCAATGGAATCCATCCACCAAGATAAGAGCTCATGAGTTAGAAGATTTTGCTGTTCATATAATATTTTTCAAACTTCTACAGTATGTAGCAAATCTACTATGGACTGGGTACAATGGTAGTTTTTATAATTAAACCTTAAATACGGACAAAGGAGGTTTCTTGCTCAAATGAAAAACACAGAAAGTACAAGTTGAGCAAAGCCCCAGTGACTTTCACACTAACAAGAAGCGGCAAAAATTAGCTGCTTCTTCAAATTTAACAAATAATAGTGAACTACTAAGCCCACAGCTACAATAACCTTTGTCAAAGATCTTTAACAACAAAGCAAAAACTAACATGAGTTTATTAATGTAATTGTAAATGTATAATATAATGCTTTTCCTACTGCCCTAATATGAATTTTGCTGAAACTTGGCATGGTTCAGGGAATAAAATATCTTAGATGAGATTAAATAAGTGTATCATTTCATGGAAAGAACCTAGTCCTCACCTGGCAGAACACCTGTATGATAAAATTAAGCTTTAAATGATCTCCACCATTGACTGCATGAAACTCGCAATTCTGTGAAGTGTGAACACAACAATGACTAACAGAATGATATCTTGAAGCAGTGGCCATGATTGTTACACAGTACTAATTTGGGTATAAGGGCACTTACCTCCCTCTAATACCACAGACACTCTCAAGAAGTTCCATTGTTTGCTGTACCTTAAAATTTTCAGGCTTTTCCTTGCTATTAAGTATCAGGGATGAGACATTTAAAATGGTGACAAGTTCTGCTTCAATATTGTTGAACTGTTCATCCAGATGTTTTAAGAAGCCATAATAAGAGGATATTCCCCTCAAACTACTGCTTACATTATCCTCAGCATCATTGTCCACGTCTACAGATCCTTGAAAATCCTCCATCTCTCTATTGATGGGAGAATTTGCCTGACTATCTGCTGAAAACTGCAAAACTGGAGTATCAGCATCACCAAGTTTCAAGGCATCAGGGTCCAAGTCTTTATCTTCATTTGTGTCTTTTTCAGCTTTTTGCTTTGGAGATATAATTCGAACTAGTCTGGTAGGATCTTCTCTGTCAACTTCAAGATCCAAAGCAACATTCCCAATCAGTTGAGATTCTTTTACAGATATTGCCTGAAACAAAATTAGGCTTCTGACATATATAAAACTAAACATTCAGTTCTTCAATAAGACCAACAAAATAACTATACATTGAAATAAAGAAACAGTTCCAATCCAATGAATTATCAAAGTCTATGATTAACTGTAAGACAGACAAAAGATTCCGGTTCAATCTTTAATTAACACCCTTGAGGTAGCCATTCCTGACCATATAATAAAGACATGTATGTGAATACTTTATCATAAAAGGGAGGAAAACTGGAACCATAAAATCTTGTTGCATATCACAGTAATAAATATAAACAGGCTCACAAAAGCACAAAAATCACCAATGACAATAAAAGAAAGCAACTGCATTGGCTTTGACTAAGGCTAGGATTTTGTGTTCCCAGACCATGCTGATTATTAATTTTCCAATACAGAAAGAAATGAAGAAGTCCATCAAGTGACGCATAATGTTAAATTTAAAACTAGTTGTAACTAATTTAAAGAAAGAAATTGATAACACAGACAACTTGAAAGACCCATACCATGATAAAAAATCTAAAGAATCAAAAAGTTTTCTCTATCATGTGGTAAACTGGATATATGACCAAGCATTCTCCAATTAACACTAATGCTACAATAACAGTGCAAAACAACTCAGAAGTTAAAGGAATACAATGCTTGATCAAGCATATTAAAATTTCAGCGCATAGCCATGTTCTCTGTCTGCTGACTATGTTTGTGGCAGTGAATCCCACTTCAACTAACATAAGTTTTAGTAGAGAGAAACTATATCAAAGCTGAAGAGGTCTACTATTTCAATATACAGGTGCGGGAAAATTTTGAAATCAAAGTACAAATTTCAGTAGTTTTTCCATGAGTGAAGGCTAGGGGCAAAAATTGCTCAACACATGAGAATCATAATTGGAATCATGGCAAAACCACATCATCGATGTTATGAACAGGAGAATGGTTTCTCCATCAAACTGTAAAAACTTCCACCAAAACAGTAGAAACCCATCATTTCTTAACGCTGTGTGTCTGCTTAAAGATATCAGCCAATCTAATAGCATCTGCAACATTTAACTTACTCTGCTGCAGAACACAAATTATTCATAATTTAGACACATTTTTGGTCATACGGGATTCTTGCAATATCAACTTATATCAGAAGCTGAAAAACAAAGCCACGAGCATAAGAACTCTGGGACCATCTTCATGCTTAAGTTTCAATACCACAAACAATTGAGAAAGTGAACTCAAAATGAAAAAAAACATCCACATATATCTCAGCGACTATTAAGAACATTCTCTAAAGACAATTTCAATTAAATACATCTGGCATAGCTAGTAGTGCAAATAAGATCTGACATACATTAACTTGGAAAAACTTGATCCCCTTTAGTTGGCCGGGAATATGTTCCACAGTTCACATAGGTAAATTTCAAAGAGCCAAAAAAAAAGAAAGCACTCTTCATCCTACCTCGTTAAGCTTAGCAGACAGCTCATCAAGTAATTCAATACGATTCTTTGATTTCTCCATGGCTTGCATGACCTTCTTCTTCTGAAATAGTAAATCCCTTGCATCATTTTCCTTCCCATTATGAACACTAATAGCTGCCTGTCGTTTAAGCTTCTCTGCCGCCTCCGACAATCGCAAAAGTCTTAGTCTTGCACTGTTTACTAGTCAACAACAATGAACTACATTCAAATTCTTAAGACATTTTAACAGCCTAATATATTACATTTAATAATCAAATCACACAAATATGTTGAGCATGAATCAATCAAGAATTTCAGATGGAAAGAGCCTATCACGTCATGCTTACACCCATCTAATAAAATCTTGTCAAATATAAGAATATTATCACGTGGTTAGGTTAACAAATTAGTTTTATCCGGTTACTGAATCCAGAACATGATGTCACAATTTCCCAATCATACATGTTCGAATTTAAGCAAGAACATTAAATATCTACCTTAAGCATGATGAATTTGAAAATAAATAGTAATTTCGTGAAATACCTACAAGCGCCTTTAATCAAATTTTGAATGAAATTGAAATATAAAAAGAGAATTTAGATGGTCACCTTTAGATCGAGCAGTTTCTGCTTCAGCGTGAAGTTGGTCGAGTTGGGTACGCAGCTGTTCTGTGTTGATGTTGGAAGCGAAGCAATTTGGCCTTACGACGAAAGCCCTGCAAGCTGCTACCATGGCACCGCTCTTCAATATCATCTCTTTCTTTTCTCCGGTGGACTCTTTATCGAACCGCTAAATCTGTAAAAAGTAAAATAATTGAATAAATAATACATCAAATTGATATGAACTGTGATATAAAGTATGAGTAATATGGGCAAACATATTATTACAGCAATTGTTAATAAATTTGTTAGTTTACCATAAATAATTATAAACCCGATGGAATGGAATTGTCAAATTACCATATCTGATTATAAAAATTATATTTCTGGATTTCAACTATTGAAATGTCGAACTAACTTCAACTAAACACATAAGGCACAATTATAGATTTCAACAATTTTTAGATAGTGAAGCTTTTTCTTGAATGAGATTTGTATTGTGAATTTGCTGAGGGTATACTACGAGGGTTTGTCTGAACTTATAAAAATTAGCTTATAAGAACAAGTGTTTATAAACATTTATAATTTTAAACAATTATGTGTTTAGTTAAAATACTTATAAGTGACTGATAAGTAGTTAAGGTGTTTGATAAAATGTGACTTATAAGTATATTTTATTATAAAATGACTAAAAATGGTACTACATTAAACAAGAGTATACTATAAAATTTTAAAATTAAAAAAGGACAATGTGGTAATATAGTTGGTTAAACTAGCTTATAAGCAAAGTACTTATAAACAAACAAAAAAAAAAAAAAAAGTACCTCTCCCAACTTATTATTATTATTTTTTTTTTATAAACTCAAAAAAGTTATAAACAAACATGTCAGTTTAATTTTAGAGCTTATAGCTAATTTGACTAACTTATAGCTTAGACAAACATCTCCTACGTATAGTTAGTAGCTATCATTCCCAATAAATGAAAATACGAGCTGTATTTCTCTAACATGAACATGTATGGAGTCTCCTTTGATATATTTCTCTAACATGCCATTGCCATTAATGTGAATTTAAATTAGAGAGAAAATGTAACTGGATTAATCTATAGTAGTAATTAAGCAAAGAGTATTTGAACTTATTTTTATTATGCATGCTTATTTACTGAATCAATTTAAATCTTATTGTTGAAAAGAATTTAATTTTATTCACCCTAGCTAATGTTTTACTTACTCTCACTCTTTCATTCCATACTTATAAATATATGGCTTTAGTATTATTGGAAATTCAAAGGCTTCTCCAACTCGTATCTTAATACCCCATTAATGTAAGATGGGAAGAAGCCATTACATCTAATATATAGTGATCGGAAAACAGAACCTTAGTCAAGTCACCACCACAGGGGCAGTTAGCGCCAAACAATGACTTTGTGTGTATTCTTCAAAAAGTCCTGAGTTTGATTTACTTGATTGTTAATAGAGGTTCTCACTGAGGAGATTTATCTAGATGTCACTTCAGGCCAGAGGATTAGTTGAGATACTGCAAGTTGGCCTGGACACCCTTATTCACCCCCCCTCCACCACCAAAAAAAAAAAAAAAAAAACCTAGTCAAAGTCTATTGAAAAGGAGAAAGAACTCAATTATGGAGAATAGAATAAATTAACAATTGTGTAAGTCATTTAAAGTTGTTATATTTTGTTATACCTAAAAAAATCAAGGCTGACGTAAGCTTAGACAGAGAGAATACGGTTGTCACCAACCTAGCAGGCTCAGGATTTGTCTGTGAATAACTGTGGTCCACACACCTGTCCAAGTCCTATATAATTTAAGGATATCTTCTAAGTTATCAGCCAAAATCAAAGTTCAGGAAGGCTTTGCACTGCTTGAAATCTGCCACGTCACCCTAAGACAGAGAGAATATGGCTGTCGAAGCTCAAGATTTGTCTGTGAATGAATGTGATCCATGCATATACCTATCCAAGCCCATATAATTTAAGGAATATCTCCTAAGTTATCAGTCAATGGGAGGCAAGGAATGACTTGCACGGTACCAACCCACTTGCAGATTTGTAATCATTACCTTGAACTCAGCGGCTATAAATAGAGGACTCCCTCTCACAAAATCAGGATCAAACTCTCTAAATTCATAAAAACAAATAGCAAAGACAACCTACGGAAAAGAAACTAACTTAATATTCTCTCTGAATACCAAGCTCTTGTAATTCTATTCGCTATTTGTAACCTCTTGTAACTTGGCTAATAACCAAGAACACTCATATAAAAGATAACAATAGATGTAGGAATCGTTTTAAGTTTTCGAACAACTATTAGGGTTGTGTAAAACCGGGTATCCGAACCGGTTTTGCCATTTTAATCGGGTACCCCTAAAAGGGTACCCGAAAACAGAACCGGTTTTTAGGGTACTCGAATGTTCGGGTTAATTTTCGGTTACCCATTTATAACCCGAATTTTAAATGGTTCAATACTTAATTAAACTTTTAAAGGGCAAAATCATAAATTTCTTTTTTCCTTCTCCAATCTTCTGTTTCTTCTTCATCTTATTCACCTCCATTCGACCATTTATCTTTCATCATCTAATTTTTCCACCGACCCTTTTCTTTCTCTTCTTCGATTCCCTTTGCTTTTCTCATTTTTCCCAGTCTTCTCCATTTCTTCTTCTCCCTTTGCCTTTCTTATTCTTTCCAGTCTTCTCCATTTCTTCTCCTTCACTACTTTTCTCATTCTTTTTCACCGTCTTCTCTTCCAGATCTTAATAATATTCAAGACCAAGAAACGTAATCTTAATATCCAGTAAGTAAACCCACATGCATGAGACATCGTCACTAATTGAACTCATTTCTTTTTAACTCAACTTGACTCAACATAACACAAAGTCACACTTTACAAAACACAAAAACCTTTACAAATGCAACGACAAGACTATTAGAAACAACAATATACAATATCTGCTGCCCACACAAAAGAGCAAAGACAGAACCTGCAGGAAGAATTGAAGAAGAAGATGCGAACTAGAGAGTAATTTGCGTTTTAGGGTTAAATTAATTTGGGGCTTTTGTTATGAGTCAAACAAAAAAGGAAAAATTGTTTTACTTTTTATTTTTTTAATAAAACAGGGTATTGGGTACCCGATTGCGTTTTTAATAAGACTCGATACTAGTGATGACAATGGGCCAGGCTGGACCGGGTACCCCTTGGCCCAGGCCCAAGTCCGACCTCATGACAGAGGCCTAAGCCTGGCCCGAGCTCGTCACAGGTATGATAGGTAAAGCCCAAGCTCGGCTCGACGGGTTTTTTGTAACCTCAGGCCCGACCCAACCCCGCCCATTTTTATAATGTGAATTTTTAAATATTAATAAATTTCAATTTTTTTTTATATTTTTAATTCTAAAAATAGTTTTTAAATATTTATTTATTTTTGAATACTCATCAAATGAGATGAGATTAGGGTTTGGGAAAGTGGCATATATATGTAGGATAATCTTATAATTAAATATATAGTATAAAGATAATTTAGTAAAATTAATACTATAATTGTCAGGCTAGGCCGGGTCAGGAGAATAAAATCAGGCCCAGGCCCAAGCCCAAGCCTGCGAACATGGGGTAAAGTCTGACCCTTTTGGGCCGAGCGGGTACCCAAAAATATCGGACCCATTGCCATCTCTAATCGATACCAAAACCAAAAATTCGAGTATCTCATGAATTACTACCCAAAAACTACTAGAATTTTCAGGTACCAAAAAAATTTGGTTCGGTTAGCATGTTTGGTTCGGGTAGCGGATAATTTTGCATAACCCTATCCACTATAAAAATTCTCATTATCTTATTTATTATTTAATCTTTATATGTAATTGTGACTTTAACCCAAACCTTATATTAAACAGGTATAATTTTTAAAACTTACTTAACACTTTGGATCGTGCGAGATCGTTTTTGTCAAAATAACATATCAACGTATCTAATAATAAAGTCACAAAATCAGCACAGTGAATCGTCTTTTACAAGTATATATGGTAAATTCCTAAAGGCAGAGATCCCTAGATCATCATGACCCGATCTTAGTTATTTCTCTCTCTCACACAATGAGGAAGACAAACAACTTAACTGGAAAGATTCATCCGGCTCCCAAAAAGCATAAGAATATGGAAACATGCACTGATTTTAATGGCCGGGGATCCAAGTACTAACACATGCAATTAATGTTATATATAAAACGGCTAGCTAGAGTAAAGATGTAGTGACGTAGATACCTGGAATGGTTAAAAATGAATCAATAATGGCAATGGCAATGCTGACAATTGAGAGAAATTTCGTAACTGATTTTTTTTTTTTTTTTTTTGAAATTTTGCTTTATAATCGAAGACAAAGGACAAGAGTCACTAGACAGATAGTTTGATCCGATATATATATAACTTCCATTATAGTTAGTCTTTAAAAGAGTGAATATTTTGTTCAAACAAAACCTTTGGAAATATTACTTTGCGTATGTTTTATTTACAAATATTGGACAGAATTACACCAGCTTATATCTCCTTAGTTCTTTCTGCACTAAATTTGCTTAATTAAAAGATCCATGGACGATTTAAACACATGGTGAACATTCAAATACCTGATTGAAATATCTTAAATCTTATACTATTAATAGAGAAAGTCCTGACCCCTGCACACAGCTCTTAACATCCTCAAGCTAGCTAGCTAGCTATATATCGTTCTACTGCATTGCATGCATTTCTGGGCAATTACTATAAAATGTGGTATTTAATATTAAACTTGGAGATGTTAAAATGCATGCAAGACTCTAAATTTGAGTAGCAAAGAGATCAAATGATAGGTTGATTTCTAAGTACTGCAAAGGCAGTACTTGACATGATTAATACCTTAAAACTCCATTGATATTCTTAAAGATATCATGGCCAAGTTTTACATCTGTATATAAACGCTTAAAGAGCTCCTCTCATCTTCATCAACATATATATCCATATATATTACGTACCTCCATATAAGTGGTCAAACAACCACCATAGTAATTGCAATTTTACAAACATAATGATATACTATTAACACTTCCCCACCATCCTCGCATTTGAGACTTGTTTTCATGCAAAGTTTGGCAGCAGAGATAGCAAACAGACATACGGAAAGGGATCATCATTCACTTTTTGAAAAAGGCAGCTGGGGTATTGCAAGCTCCAGGAGATGAATGTGAATGAATTCCAATATGTCAGAAATATGAAATTAACTCTCTCGGTATGTAAGAGAGCGATACCATGCAGGTATTTGTTCATCTATGAGAAGCGAATTCCCTTTGCGAATTAATTTAGAGAGACGAAGTGATGATGAGTTCATTGCTCCCGTTTTTGGATAAATGAGGGAACTAAATCTTGCAATAAGCCATAATCAGGAACCTGGAGCTGCTGCTGTGGTACAAGATTCTGATAGTACATTGCAGGTGGAACGGCTTGGTTATTTGTAAGTGGCGGAAGCAATTGAGTGAGGAGCTCCTGAGGAAAGCTGGGACCAACCGACGCAGATCCAAAAAGTGAAGGTGATAGCATTCCGGCGGCAGTGCCTCGAAGTGTAGCAGGACACTGATGGTTGTGTTGGCCTTCATATGTTGTGATCACGATTGTGGGATCTTGGAATGATCTTTCAACGCGTTTCTTCACTGTGCACTTTTGACTTGTGCATCTGTAGTAACTTCTGCAATACCAACCAATAGTCAATAAGAAAATATGTCTACTTTTCATGATAACGTTTTCTTTGTGTTATGATTATTAATTGACTTTTCGGTGTCATCAATAGATGATGAGACTTAGATTATAATAACAAGGGTTTTTCAGGACAAAATTAAGCTTCATATGATTACAATGAGATGGAATATTAATATCTAAAACCAATGTCAGATGAAAAATGAGCTGTAACAATGGTTTAAACTTAAATGACATTGGACGATGCAGTCAAGGTTGGAAGATCAACAAGGTGTGTGATTGCAACTAAAGTTGGTGAAATGGTCTTTAATTCATGAAGTAACTATTTAACAGCATGAGCGGTTTCTCAAATCTCATTCAGATCGACTGCATAAACTAAGTCATTTCATCAATAAAAAGTTTTGAAAAGTTAAATCTTAATAATCATCTATTCTCTGATAAATTGATATACATTTGAAAATCAGAAAGTTTAGTTTCGCTTTTGTGTTATACGTGTGCAAGAAATTGAAAAATAGTGACCTTGGGTAAGGGCTATTCTTGACTGCCTTCTGTCCGTACTTTCTCCACCTGTACCCATCTTCAAGATGATCGATCTCGCTCTTAGTGAGGAAAGCAAACCGCGGCTCCCTTTGTTTTTTCTCCTTTTTTGGCTTGTTCCTGATCATAGATTAACAAGTTAGAACACACCTGAAGAAATTTCTAGACATCTAATTAAACTAATTTCCTTAAAACATTAATAATCATGCACATAAAATGATAATTGATGTATATGTGAATTAGGGTTTTGTAACCTGTTACTCTTCATTTTTTGCTATGATATTATTTTCTATTTGTAGAACCAACGGAAGCAGAATTGTCAATCGATGATCACGAAACTGAGAGGAAATGATTGTGTAGTAGACAGATCCGTATCTCTTTCAAGAGGTAGAGAAAGTCTTTTTAGAATAGTGGCCAAAGTCACAGAAAGACTTTGAAAGTGTACTCTGATCATTTAAAAAAGAAAAAAACATGGAAAATGATATGCAAACCCTATTTAGACCTGTACACACATAGAAGAAATCCAGTTCCAAAAAAGCTTAAATTCTCAATTAATTTTTACCATGAACAAACCAAGACGCAAGATATATATATATATATATATATCACTTACCCAGCTTTCTTATTCTTCTCATGATCTCCATTTTCGCGGGCTTTCGGCTGCTTATCTTTCTTGTTGTTCTCAGAATCTTCATCTGCTGCTGCCTCATTAGACGAAGAAGAAACAGAAGAATTTGGGGTTGATGGATTCTCATTGATTCCAGCTGAATCTCCAGCAGCATGTACAGTACTACTTTTCTTATTATTAGAAGCGTCTTCTATGGGACTAATCACTTCAGATGATGAGCACGAGATGTCAAAAGCTCTTGATAGAGTGTTGTAATCCATGGAGCCATGTAAACAGTCAGTGAAGCTCATGCTGTAGGAGCTTGGATCAAACCCTTGTAGGCCTTGTGTAGGTGAAGGACGTTGATTATTATACATGGAAGGATTTTGATTTTGATGATGATCTTGAAAGAAGTTATAGCCTAACCGGTTAAATCCTTGAGGGTTACAGTCGAAAGGATCGTAACGAAACGGGGTTTTCTTCTCATTATTCGACATAGAAGAAAGTGAACACTAGTGCTGAAATTGGAGAGCAAGAAGATGATAAGAGTGAGAGAAAATAAGAGGAGAGAGAGCTTTAGGTTCAACTGATCTTTCTTTATTCTTTTTTGAAAGTGAGGTTTGCGTTAAAATTTTGTCCCACTTTTATTATTATAAAAAGGAGATAGGGAGTTGTTTGGACGATAGGTTTGGCTATTCTCCACTGTTTCCAAAGACCAGAAAAAACTTTACTCTATCGTTTTTTTCCTTTAATAATTGTTATTTAATTTTCAACCATGAAAATGTGAACAAAAATGGAAATTATGCATAATAGTTCATACCACTAACTCTGCATTTTGAAAGTCTTTTTCATAAAAACATTTTAAAGTTTTTTTTTTTTTTGTTTTAAATAAAATATTTTCTTAAAAAAACTTTGAAAACTGTTAATAACTAGTGTTTTCAATCAAAATTGGTTAAAAAATTTACATTTCTATACTTTCTTTTTCCCATAAAATTTCAGTTACTCTATATACCAATTAAAATCTCTTTGTAATTACATTTCATTAATTCAATCAAATACTGTAATATATATAAGAAAAGCAATTTATATGCACAACGCCTTTAGTTTGCGAGAGAAGAAGAAGGGGAGGACCAATCACTTAATTATAATTCTTACAAATGCAATAATAAATAAAAGTTAAAAAAAAAAAAAACTGAAGATAAACTATGACTGAGGCTTGACCGTTCACGGGCTGAAGGCGGTCACAATCACGTTGCAAAGGTGGTCAATGTTTACAACTTTACGGTTTCTTTTTATTCGGTGAGGATCGGCTTACACGTGTCAAGGATTGGGCACCGGCATTTGACCGTAACTGGCACGTGGGAGAATTTTTATTTATTTTTTAATTTTTTTCATTTAATTTGCTACAACTGTTATGCTGTAGCTGATTGGGGTTTCACGTCATCTCATCGCCGTTACGTTCCGAATTTTGTGGCACGCTTCTTGTTTCATTAAGTCAAACTAATTTTGATTAAGTCCTTGCAGATTATAATTACATTGTATTCTTCTCCTTCCTTTTTTCACGAATAATCAAATAACAAATATAATTATATTAACTAATCAGTGCATAAAGTTGAAAATAAACCATGCTTATCATTTATGAAGCTTATATTAATGTATGTCTTATGTTTATTACCACCTTTTTCTAACTTTTTTCAATGTCTTTCATTAGCTATACTTTGATTTCTCAATTTGTTATTATTTTTTTTTTTTTTTAAGATTCAAAGGCTGTCATTTCATATAATATTCAGTACTACTACCACCTTTTTTTTCTAACTTTTTGCTTATAGTTTGCAACCAGCTAGTTACCTTTGAACCAGAATGCAATTCTATTACGTTGTACTCTTCGTTTACTCCTTTTTTAGCATGATTTACAACTGTGACTTGTTTCAGCAAGTATCTAATTCAAGAAAAATATGCTAAAAGTATCCAATTATTTTTAACTTTATTCATAATCAGGGAAGTAACCGCATTCTTGATCCATCTTCTGCAATTTGAAATCAAAGAGAAAATTTATGTATTTTTATATTTATTAAATATTTTACATGCCTTGCGGCTGTATAGTGATTGATTAGATGGAGAATGGCATGATTTATATTTATAATCTTCAAAATCCAATCATGGAGATATACAGACGCCTCACTTTCTTTACGCAAACTATGAATAATTGACCCTGTTATTGGATCTAAGTTGGACATATTCTCGATATTTCTTTTGATGAATGTTTGACCTTCATCCATTAATGCTTAAAAAGATGCAACTAATCATCTTATTCTTTCTTGAAATAAGTTGAACTTGAATTCAGAGAAACACTGTGACTATGGAAACATGCACTGATTTAATGGCCGGGGATCAAGTACTAACACATGCAATTAATGTTATATATAAAACGGCTAGCAGAGTAAAGTGTAGTGACGCAGATACCTGGAATGGTTATGAATGAATCAATAATGGCAATGGCAATGCTGACAATTGAGAGAAATTTCGTAACTGAATTTTTTTTTTGAAAATTTTGCTTTATAATCGAAGACAAAGGACAAGAGTCACTAGACAGATAGTTTGATCCGATATATATATATATAACTTCCATTATAATTAGTCTTTAAAAGAGTAATTTTTTGTTCAAACAAACCTTTGGAAATATTACTTTGCGTATGTTTTATTTACAAATATTGGACAGAATTACACCAGCTTATATCTCCTTAGTTCTTTCTGCACTAAATTTGCTTAATTAAAAGATCCATGGACGATTTAAACACATGGTGAACATTCAAATACCTGATTGAAATATCTAAATCTTATAATATTAATAGAGAAAGTCCTGACCCCTGCACACAGCTCTTAACATCCTCAAGCTAGCTAGCTAGCTATATATCGTTCTATGCATTGCATGCATTTCTGCTTAATTACTATAAAATGTGGTATTTAATATTAAACTTGGAGATGTTAAAATGCATGCAGACTCTAAATTTGAGTAGCAAAGAGATCAATGATAGGTTGATTTCTAAGTACTGTAAAGGCAGTACTTGACATGAGTAATACCTTAAAACTCCATTGATATTCTTAAAGATTCATGGCCAAGTTTTACATCTGTAATAAACGCTTAAGAGCTCTCTCTCATCTTCATCAACATATATATCCATATATATTACGTACCTCCATATAAGTGGTCAAACAACCACCATAGTAATTGCAATTTTACAAACTAATGATACTATTAACACTACCCCACCATCCTCGCATTTGAGACTTGTTTTCATGCAAAGTTTGGCAGCAGAGATAGCAAACAGACATACGGAAAGGGATCATCATTCACTTTTTGAAAAAGGCAGCTGGGGTTTGCAAGCTCCAGGAGATGAATGTGAATGAATTCCAATATGTCAGAAATATGAAATTAACTCTCTCGGTATGTAAGGAGCGATACCATGCAGGTATTTGTTCATCTATGAGAAGCGAATTCCCTTAGCGAAAATTTAGAGAGACGAAGTGAGATGAGTTCATTGCTCCCGTTTTGGATAAATGAGGGAACTAAATTGCAATAAGCCATAATCAGGAACCTGGAGCTGCTGCTGTGGTACAAGATTCTGATAGTACATTGCAGTGGGAACGGCTTGGTTATTTGAAGTGGCGGAAGCAATTGAGTGAGGAGCTCCTGAGGAAAGCTGGGACCAACCGACGCAGATCCAAAAAGTGAAGGTGATAGCATTCCGGCGGCAGTGCCTCGAAGTGTAGCAGGACACTGATGGTTGTGTTGGCCTTCATATGTTGTGATCACGATTGTGGGATCTTGGAATGATCTTTCAACGCGTTTCTTCACTGTGCACTTTTGACTTGTGCATCTGTAGTAACTTCTGCAATACCAACCAATAGTCAATAAGAAAATATGTCTACTTTTCATGATAACGTTTCTTTGTGTTATGATTATTAATTGACTTTTCGGTGTCATCAATAATGATGAGACTTAGATTATAATAACAAGGGTTTTTCAGGACAAAATAAGTTCATATGATTACATGAGATGGAATATTAATATCATAAAACCAATGTCAGATGAAAAATGAGCTGTAACAATGGTTTAAACTTAAATGACATTGGACGATGCAGTCAAGGTTGGAAGATCAAAAAGGTGTGTGATTGCAACTAAAGTTGTGTGAAATGGTCTTTAATTCATGAAGTAACTATTTAACAGCATGAGCGGTTTCTGAAATCTCATTCAGATCGACTGTATAAACTAAGTCATTTCATCAATAAAAAGTTTTGAAAAGCTAAATCTTAATAATCATCTATTCTCTGATAAATTGATATACATTTGAAAATCAGAAAGTTTAGTTTCGCTTTTGTTTATACGTGTGCAAGAAATTGAAAAATATGACCTTGGGTAAGGGCATTCTTGACTGCCTTCTGTCCGTACTTTCTCCACCTGTACCCATCTTCAAGATGATCGATCTCGTCTTAGTGAGGAAAGCAAACCGCGGCTCCCTTTGTTTTTTCTCCTTTTTTGGCTTGTTCCTGATCATAGATTAACAAGTTAGAACACACCTGAAGAAATTTCTAGACATCTAATTAAACTAATTTCCTAAACATTAATATCATGCACATAAAATGATAATTGATGATATGGAATTAGGGTTTTGTAACCTGTTACTCTTCATTTTTGCTATGATATATTTTCTATTTTAGAACCAACGGAAGCAGAATTGTCAACGATGATCACGAACTGAGAGGAAATGAATGTGTAGTAGACAGATCGTATATCTTTAAGAGGTAGAGAAAGTCTTTTTAGAATAGTGGCCAAAGTCACAGAAAGACTTTGAAAGTGTACTCTGATCATTTAAAAAAGAAAAAAACATGGAAAATGATAAAAATAGAATAAATTAACAATTGTGTAAGTCATTTAAAGTCGTTATATCTTGTTATGCCTAAAAAAATCAAGGCTGACGTAAGCTTAGATAAAGAGAATACGGTTGTCACCAACCTAGCAGGCTCAGGATTTGTCTGTGAATAAATGTGGTCCACACACCTGTCCAAGACCCATATAATTTAAGGATATCTCTTAAGTTATCAGCCAAAATCAAAGTTCAGGAAGACTTTGCACCGCTTGAAATCTGCCACGTCACCCTAAGACAGAGAGAATACGGCTATCGAAGCTCAAGATTTGTCTGTGAATGAATGTGATCCAGACACCTGTCCAAGCGTCATATAATTTAAAGGATATCTCCTAAGTTATTAGCCAATAGGAGGCAAGGAATGACTTGCACAATACCAACCCACTTGCAGACTTGTAATCATTACCTTGAACTCAGTGGCTATAAATAAAGGACTTCTTCTCACAAAATCGGGATCAGACTCTCTAAATTCACAAAAACAAATAGCAAAGACAACCTACAGAAAAGAGATTGACTTAATATTCTTTCTGAATACCAAGCTCTTGTAATTCTATTCACTATTCGTAACCTCTTGTAACTTGGCTAATAACCAAGAAAACTCATATAAAAGATAACAGTAGATGTAGGAATCGTTTTAAGCTTCCGAACCACTAGTAGGGCTGTGCAAAACTGGGTACTCGAACCGGTTTTGCCATTTTAATCGGGTACCGCTAAAAGGGTACCCGAAAACCGAACCGGTTTTTAGGGTACTTGAATGTTCGGGTTGATTTTCGGTTACCCGTTTATAACCCGAATTGTAAATGGTTAAATACTTAATTAAACTTTTAAAGGGCAAAATCGTAAATTTCTTTTTTCCTTCTCCAATCTTCTGTTTCTTCTTCGTCTTATTCACCTCCATTCGACCATTTATCTTTCATCATCTAATTTTTCCACCGACCCTTTTCTTTCTCTTCTTCGGTTCCCTTTGCTTTTCTCATTCTTCCCAGTCTTCTCCATTTCTTCTTCTCCCTTTGCCTTTCTTATTCTTTCCAGTCTTCTCCATTTCTTCAGGAAGTGTTGAAAAGAGAAAGAAAAAGTGGCAGAAGAGAAGGTCTAGAATTATTATAAGTTCTGATTCTTTGCATTAGAATTATAGGTCATTCATTTGGGTGTACGTACTCTGTAGTAGTGATTAACTTGAGTAAAGAAAAATTGAGTTGAACTGAGTTGTATTGTGTTTCAGTGTGAAATGTTTTGTGGTTTTGGAAATGTTTTCGTCGCTGTTCTGACAATCTTTGTTGTTATATGTTATAATGCTGCCCACACAAAAGAGCAAAGACATAACCTGCAGGAAGAATTGAAGAAGAAGACGCGAACTGGAGAGAAATTTGCGTTTTAGGGTTAAATTAAGTTGGGGCTTTTGTTATGAGTCAAACAAAAAAGGAAAAATTGTTTTACTTTTTATTTTTTTAATAAAACCAGGTATTAGGTACCCGATTGCGTTTTTAATAAGACTTGATACTAGTGATGGCAATGGGCTAGACCGGGACCGGGTACCCCTTGGCCCAGGCCCAAGCCCAACCTCATGACAAAGGCCCGAGCCCATCACGAGTATGATAAATAAAGCTCAAGCCCGGTCCGACGGATTTTTTGTAACCTCAGGCCTGACCCAACCCCGTCCATTTTTATAATGTGAATTTTTAAATATTAATACATTTTAATTTTTTTTATATTTTGAATTCTAAAAATAGTTTTTAAATATTTATTTATTTTTGAATACTCATCAAATGGGATGAGATTAAGGTTTGGGAAAAAAGTGGCATATATATGTAGGATAATCTTGTAATTAAATATATAGTATAAAGATAATTTAGTAAAATTAATACTATAATTGTCGGGCCGGGCCGGGCCAGGAGAATAAAATCAGGCCTAGGCCCAAGCCCAAGCCCGCAAACACAGTGTAAAGCCCAGCCCTTTCGGGCCGAGCTAGGTATCCGAAAATATCAGGCCCATTGCCATCTCTACTCGATACCTAAACCAAAAATTCGGGTATCTCATAAATTACTATCCGAAAGCTACCAGAATTTTCAGGTACCAAAAAAATTTGGTTCAGTTAGCATGTTTGGTTCGGGTAGCGGATAATTTTGCATAACCCTATCAACTATAAAAATTCTTATTATCTCATTTATTATTTAACCTTTGTATGTAATTGTGACTTTAACCCAAACCTCACATTAAACAGATATAATTTTTAAGACCTGCTTAACAATCTCGCGTGCGAGATCCTTTGTGTCAAAATAACAATTCAACATATCTAATAATAAAGTCACAAAATCAGCACAGTGAATCGTCTTTTACAAGTATATATGGTAAATTCCTAAAGGCAGAGATCCCTAGATCATCATGACCCGATCTTAGTTATTTCTCTCTCTCACACAATGAGGAAGACAAACAACTTAACTGGAAAGATTCATCCGGCTCCCAAAAAGCATAAGAATATGGAAACATGCACTGATTTTAATGGCCGGGGATCCAAGTACTAACACATGCAATTAATGTTATATATAAAACGGCTAGCTAGAGTAAAGATGTAGTGACGTAGATACCTGGAATGGTTAAAAATGAATCAATAATGGCAATGGCAATGCTGACAATTGAGAGAAATTTCGTAACTGATTTTTTTTTTTTTTTTTTTGAAATTTTGCTTTATAATCGAAGACAAAGGACAAGAGTCACTAGACAGATAGTTTGATCCGATATATATATAACTTCCATTATAGTTAGTCTTTAAAAGAGTGAATATTTTGTTCAAACAAAACCTTTGGAAATATTACTTTGCGTATGTTTTATTTACAAATATTGGACAGAATTACACCAGCTTATATCTCCTTAGTTCTTTCTGCACTAAATTTGCTTAATTAAAAGATCCATGGACGATTTAAACACATGGTGAACATTCAAATACCTGATTGAAATATCTTAAATCTTATACTATTAATAGAGAAAGTCCTGACCCCTGCACACAGCTCTTAACATCCTCAAGCTAGCTAGCTAGCTATATATCGTTCTACTGCATTGCATGCATTTCTGGGCAATTACTATAAAATGTGGTATTTAATATTAAACTTGGAGATGTTAAAATGCATGCAAGACTCTAAATTTGAGTAGCAAAGAGATCAAATGATAGGTTGATTTCTAAGTACTGCAAAGGCAGTACTTGACATGATTAATACCTTAAAACTCCATTGATATTCTTAAAGATATCATGGCCAAGTTTTACATCTGTATATAAACGCTTAAAGAGCTCCTCTCATCTTCATCAACATATATATCCATATATATTACGTACCTCCATATAAGTGGTCAAACAACCACCATAGTAATTGCAATTTTACAAACATAATGATATACTATTAACACTTCCCCACCATCCTCGCATTTGAGACTTGTTTTCATGCAAAGTTTGGCAGCAGAGATAGCAAACAGACATACGGAAAGGGATCATCATTCACTTTTTGAAAAAGGCAGCTGGGGTATTGCAAGCTCCAGGAGATGAATGTGAATGAATTCCAATATGTCAGAAATATGAAATTAACTCTCTCGGTATGTAAGAGAGCGATACCATGCAGGTATTTGTTCATCTATGAGAAGCGAATTCCCTTTGCGAATTAATTTAGAGAGACGAAGTGATGATGAGTTCATTGCTCCCGTTTTTGGATAAATGAGGGAACTAAATCTTGCAATAAGCCATAATCAGGAACCTGGAGCTGCTGCTGTGGTACAAGATTCTGATAGTACATTGCAGGTGGAACGGCTTGGTTATTTGTAAGTGGCGGAAGCAATTGAGTGAGGAGCTCCTGAGGAAAGCTGGGACCAACCGACGCAGATCCAAAAAGTGAAGGTGATAGCATTCCGGCGGCAGTGCCTCGAAGTGTAGCAGGACACTGATGGTTGTGTTGGCCTTCATATGTTGTGATCACGATTGTGGGATCTTGGAATGATCTTTCAACGCGTTTCTTCACTGTGCACTTTTGACTTGTGCATCTGTAGTAACTTCTGCAATACCAACCAATAGTCAATAAGAAAATATGTCTACTTTTCATGATAACGTTTTCTTTGTGTTATGATTATTAATTGACTTTTCGGTGTCATCAATAGATGATGAGACTTAGATTATAATAACAAGGGTTTTTCAGGACAAAATTAAGCTTCATATGATTACAATGAGATGGAATATTAATATCTAAAACCAATGTCAGATGAAAAATGAGCTGTAACAATGGTTTAAACTTAAATGACATTGGACGATGCAGTCAAGGTTGGAAGATCAACAAGGTGTGTGATTGCAACTAAAGTTGGTGAAATGGTCTTTAATTCATGAAGTAACTATTTAACAGCATGAGCGGTTTCTCAAATCTCATTCAGATCGACTGCATAAACTAAGTCATTTCATCAATAAAAAGTTTTGAAAAGTTAAATCTTAATAATCATCTATTCTCTGATAAATTGATATACATTTGAAAATCAGAAAGTTTAGTTTCGCTTTTGTGTTATACGTGTGCAAGAAATTGAAAAATAGTGACCTTGGGTAAGGGCTATTCTTGACTGCCTTCTGTCCGTACTTTCTCCACCTGTACCCATCTTCAAGATGATCGATCTCGCTCTTAGTGAGGAAAGCAAACCGCGGCTCCCTTTGTTTTTTCTCCTTTTTTGGCTTGTTCCTGATCATAGATTAACAAGTTAGAACACACCTGAAGAAATTTCTAGACATCTAATTAAACTAATTTCCTTAAAACATTAATAATCATGCACATAAAATGATAATTGATGTATATGTGAATTAGGGTTTTGTAACCTGTTACTCTTCATTTTTTGCTATGATATTATTTTCTATTTGTAGAACCAACGGAAGCAGAATTGTCAATCGATGATCACGAAACTGAGAGGAAATGATTGTGTAGTAGACAGATCCGTATCTCTTTCAAGAGGTAGAGAAAGTCTTTTTAGAATAGTGGCCAAAGTCACAGAAAGACTTTGAAAGTGTACTCTGATCATTTAAAAAAGAAAAAAACATGGAAAATGATATGCAAACCCTATTTAGACCTGTACACACATAGAAGAAATCCAGTTCCAAAAAAGCTTAAATTCTCAATTAATTTTTACCATGAACAAACCAAGACGCAAGATATATATATATATATATATATCACTTACCCAGCTTTCTTATTCTTCTCATGATCTCCATTTTCGCGGGCTTTCGGCTGCTTATCTTTCTTGTTGTTCTCAGAATCTTCATCTGCTGCTGCCTCATTAGACGAAGAAGAAACAGAAGAATTTGGGGTTGATGGATTCTCATTGATTCCAGCTGAATCTCCAGCAGCATGTACAGTACTACTTTTCTTATTATTAGAAGCGTCTTCTATGGGACTAATCACTTCAGATGATGAGCACGAGATGTCAAAAGCTCTTGATAGAGTGTTGTAATCCATGGAGCCATGTAAACAGTCAGTGAAGCTCATGCTGTAGGAGCTTGGATCAAACCCTTGTAGGCCTTGTGTAGGTGAAGGACGTTGATTATTATACATGGAAGGATTTTGATTTTGATGATGATCTTGAAAGAAGTTATAGCCTAACCGGTTAAATCCTTGAGGGTTACAGTCGAAAGGATCGTAACGAAACGGGGTTTTCTTCTCATTATTCGACATAGAAGAAAGTGAACACTAGTGCTGAAATTGGAGAGCAAGAAGATGATAAGAGTGAGAGAAAATAAGAGTAGAGAGAGCTTTAGGTTCAACTGATCTTTCTTTATTCTTTTTTGAAAGTGAGGTTTGCGTTAAAATTTTGTCCCACTTTTATTATTATAAAAAGGAGATAGGGAGTTGTTTGGACGATAGGTTTGGCTATTCTCCACTGTTTCCAAAGACCAGAAAAAACTTTACTCTATCGTTTTTTTCCTTAATTAATTGTTATTTAATTTTCAACCATGAAATGTGAACAAAAATGGAAATTTGCTAATAGTTCATACCACTAACTCTGCATTTTGAAAGTCTTTTTCATAAAAACATTTTAAAGTTTTTTTGTTTTAAATAAAATTTTCTTAAAAAAACTTTGAAAACTGTTAATACTAGTGTTTTCAATCAAATTGGTTAAAATTTTTACTTTCTATACTTTCTTTTTCCCATAAAATTTCAGTTACTCTATATACCAATTAAAATCTCTTTGTAATTACATCATTAATTCAATCAAATATTGTAATATAATAAGAAAGCATTTATATGCACAACGCCTTTAGTTTACGAGAGAAGAAGAAGGGAGACAATCACTTAATTATAATTCTTACAAATGCAATAATAATAAAAGTTAAAAAAAAAAAAAACTGAAGATAAACTATGACTGAGGCTTGACCGTTCACGGGTGAAGCGGTCACAATCACGTTGCAAAGGTGGTCAATGTTTACAACTTACGGTTTCTTTTTATTGGTGAGGATCGGCTTACACGTGTCAGGATTGGGCACCGGCATTTGACCGTAACTGGCACGTGGGAAATTTTATTTATTTTTTAATTTTTTTCATTTATTTGGCCTACAACTGTTATGCTGTAGCTGTTGGGGTTTCACGTCATCTCATCGCCGTTACCTTCCGAATTTTGTGGCACGCTTCTTGTTTCATTAAGTCAAACTAATTTTGATTAAGTCCTTGCAGATTATAATTACATTGTATTCTTCTCCTTCTTTTTTCACGAATAATCAAATAAAAAATATAATTATATTAACTAATCAGTGCATAAAGTTGAAAAAACCATGCTTATCATTTATGAAGCTTATATTAATGTTGTCTTATGTTATTACCACCTTTTTCTAACTTTTTCAATGTCTTCATTAGCTATACTTGATTTCTCAATTTGTTATTTTTTTTTTTTTTTAAGATTCAAAGGCTTCATTTCATATAATATTCAGTACTACTACCACCTTTTTTTTCTAACTTTTTGCTTATAGTTTGCAACCAGCTAGTTACCTTTGAACCAGAATCAATTCTATACGTTGTACTCTTCGTTTACTCCTTTTTTAGCAGGATTTACAACTGTGACTTGTTTCAGCAAGTATCTAATTCAAGAAATATGCTAAAGTATCCAATTATTTTAAACTTTATTCATAATCAGGGAAGTAACCGCATTCTTGATCCATCTTCTGCAATTTAAATCAAAGAGAAAATTTATGTATTTTTATATTTTAATATTTTCCATGTCTGCGGCTGTAAGTGATTGATTAGATGGAGAATGGCATGATTTATATTTATAATCTTCAAATCCAATCATGGAGATATACCGCCCTCACTTTCTTTACGCAAACTATGAATAATGACCCTGTATTGGATCTAAGTTGGACACATATCGATATTTCTTTTGATGAATGTTTGACCTCATCATTAATGCTTAAAAAGATGCAAAATCATCTTATTCTTCTTGAATAGTTGAACTTGAATTCAAGAAACCTGTGCAAAGTTCATTACTTAATTATTATATGTCCACAATATTAGAAGTCGTCTTGCATATAGAGTCGTAATATTTGAAAACTATTCAAGTAGACCAAAAATATCGTATCCATTCCACATTTTCAAAATCTAATAATATTATCGACCGCTATCATAGACGAAATGCATCATTTAGGTAAGACTTTTGCATTGCACAACTCTAAGAGCACCCATTTGCAGTATTTTACGACTATATTAATTCGAGTAAATTTCAGGTTAGGAATATTTATTATTTTTTTTTTTTTTTTTTTCACTAAAATCTGAATGTATTATAATGGTGGTTACAACTTACAAGTGTCGTGAATGTCCTATCTGATCATATATATACATAATCTAAAAGGATTTTAAGGGCTGAAACTTTTGATAGAAGACAAAAAATAAAAATAAAACCCACAATGAATAGATCTTGCTTGAGATTGTTGACCTTTTTGTCCTCTCGAGCTCAATCAATGACTAAAATATGGTACACGACATTGTTATTGAAGTACTAGTCAATGGAGACGAGTTAATTGTTAGGTTTGGGAGTACTAAGAACCTTATAAACATGGAAACATATAATTATATATATAGATTTACAGGTGTAGGTATGACGAAAAATTCAACTTAACAAAATGCTTTGACCTTGGACCTTCTCTATAAAATATTACAGCAATTCGATCTGCATTAAGGAAAACCAAATTACTCCAAATTCAGCATTAGAAAAATTAAGAAGCCGGATTAAGAAAAGGATCTTCTCTGACTTTAGTATCTTAAACTGTTAAGCGTGGGTGTAAGGGCAGCTAGAGATTGAGAAAATTGAAGCTCCAAACATCACAAATCACAAATCAGAAATTTGGTAACTGTTGTTGTGGTGGAATTCAAACATAACATGCTATTGCTAGAGCTGGAGGCATCTGGCATTGCAGAATCCACATGTACTAACGTGTGGTGATTGTCTGCAACGCTGTTTTGAAAATGAAATGAAAGGTCGATGAAAAATTGAAAAGGATACATGATTATAAGTAGCACTAATTAGCATCTTTGAACGTAGTATTTTGTTTCTCATTCTTTACATGTTAGGCAAATGAGTTTTTCCAATCCATTAATAATTATATTTGTTCACCTAACCTGGAAAAAATATATTTTCAAACAGTACGTTTATTAATTGTGATCATGATATAAACGCATACACCTATCTCTTCCAAGATCAAATTTCAACTCTGGGCATAGTACCTTCTGTCAGTAACACTAGTGTTATCAATTTCAATTAATAAGTTGCACTACTTAAACTTCTGCATGAATGTAATCAAATGAGCAATCTCGTATATTGTTGTTTGATAGATCGAGCGAGCGAGCTTGGCTGCGACTCATAAGCAAGTTGAAAACAAGTCTTTATTATTAGTTATGTGTAGCTTTCAGGTTGGTATCTTATCTAACTAAAGCGAAACAAAGCCAGATGTTGAATCAATAAAAATACTTAATTGTTTACAGCTTTGTTCTATATCCCATTTTTTTTTGATGATTTATGTCTATATCAATTCACTTGCTTGTACAATTAGTCCAAACACAAATGTGAAAGGATTTCTAGTTTCGCTGTGATTAAGCTTTGAACCATTCTTGACTGCGAGCTCCAACCACTAAAGCGTTAAGACAACTAGAGAGAAGAATCTATTGAAGGTCCCAAAGTTACCCAATAAGATATCATCTTACTTGAATATAAAATTCAATGTCTGAACCGTTCAAACATGTGCTCCACCATTGAAGAAATCGATTTCTATATGCATATTTTATGAATCTAGCTTGTTATGAATCATCAAAGTAATTTACTGACAAGTTGACTATTTCATACTTTATGCAGAAGACTGTTAGTGTTTGGCAAAGGTCAAAATTGAACTAAGACCATTTGCTAAAGCAGTTTTCAAAGAGTAGCTATTTTATTCCACCTACATCAATAATTAATTTAGTTGAACGAAGAAAGCAAAACATTTGACTTCGGTGTTATTACTAATTTTATTATTTTCTAGCAACGACATTCTAGGAACTATTTTATTTTTTGAAGGAGAGAGAGACAAAGATTCTGGCCAACATGTTTTATTATTCTATTGCAGATCGTCGACGTTCATCATGATTTTCTTCTTGAGATTCTAGATGGCCAAATCATACAATTATAATCTTAATGTAACTCAATATTTTGAAAAATTAGACTCGCCTACTACACAATGTCTGTCTTTTTTGGCTTATTTATGGTTAGTTTACTTAACTACACTTTATTCTATATGATCGAGAAGGTAAACATGTATAAAGATTTCCTGTAGAATAAGGCGAGGAATGTATGATATTATCATATTAAAAGTTGCAGTTTGACATCCCAGCGAATTAATAAACCTAAGTAATAGCAGAAAGAGAAAAGCACACCGCATTTTGAGGCCATCTATGTATCGTAATCCACATCAAATCATATAAACTAGTAACAATCCAAGGCATAAGTAGTGGTAATTCGGACCAATCAACAAAGGAAACTTAATGAATACTCTAATTGCAATTGCCCAGGATGATGAAGTAGGAGCTTGTCAAAATCACTTTTTCTTTTTAAAGAGTATGGGTGGTGGTGGGCGTTGTTGAAAGGGAGGTTGTCATGATTTATAGTTGGTTGGTATGGGGCAAAAGGAGATGACATTTTGCTATTCCATTTTTATTAAAACAATTACAATGGGCTCCGAGTCGTCTTGGACGTCTTTTCATGTGGACCATTTTTTTTGATAGCCCCATCTTACCAAATCCGGAAAGTGATCATAGTTATAGTCAAAGCAAATTTAGGCCCACATTCCCAGTCTTGAACTTCAAATTTGGTATTAGTCCGACTGAGATGATAAGCCAAAACCTTTTTTAGTAGGGTCAACATTCAACAATCATAAAAACATGGCTTCCAAATTGTCAGTGATACCCTGTACCCCTACCCTCCCCTCCCCAATTAATTTTTGAAATCTTATTGATATTTTTGGTGCATGTTTATAGTAAACTTCCAATTTTATGGATGGAGATTTTTAATATTTATTATGGGTTTGAAATATAGGTTAAATATAGATGTTTATGGTAAGTTTTAAAAGCAGAGGAAAGTTTTTAAAATTCCCAATTCTTTTCAAATCAATTGTTATATACTTCCCAAATTTAGAATGATATAGTAATTACTCCACTTATTTATATTAGATAATAAATGGTAAAAAAAAAAATATATATTTATATTCAATTCTTCCATTGTAAAGGATTGGTTTTGGATTTGTTAAGATTCTTTAAATTGTTAATCTAATGAAATAAATCATAAAAACTTTTCAGATATAAGCCGGATCCAAATCTCTTTCTTCAGTAAATATCGAATGTCGGGTCCAACAAACTAATCCAGATCTGGACCCCGAAATTGGGTTAAAGTTGAGTCCGGTCTTGCAATGTAACTGTGTCCATTTTTTTGTTAATCTAACAATATTAAAATTTATTAATTATAAAAATCGATTATTGGTCTGGTTACGGTTATAATATTAATTGAAGAAACATTAAAAAGAAAAAAAACTTGCCAACTTAAAAACATTTTTACAGGTGACAAATTGAACAGTAAATAAATTATATATGAAAAGCCTATCTAATAAATATTCTATATGTAGAAGAAACAGCACCAATGGAAATTTAGAACTGGCTTTTCTAAAGTTAGACCAATTTATCATGAGCCGGCCTCGAAGCCACTGAATTCTAATCCAATTAAATTAAACGGCTTGACAAAATTTTCCTCCTTCATGTACTATATTATCCAATCATGGAAACAAATCAAAAGAATCAAGGAATTTCCATTTAATTTGTAGGAACGTACGTACCATAACTCATTAGTATGAATCCTATACTGTATGCCTAATGTAATCAAAGCAAGCACCGTGTAACCTTATTTCATTGTTTGATCCATCCTCATCTTCTGACTAGCAATGGCTTTCTCAAAGAATGGAGTTGCTTTCTTGTTGATGACAACTCTTTTTGGAGTCTCTCTTGGTACTGTTTACATTGTTGGTGATTCAACTGGATGGCGTGTGGGTACCGTTGATTACAACAAGTGGGCTTCTGCCAAGAAATTTAATGTTGGAGATGTTATTGGTATATTCTTTCTCCGATACTCTTCTGCTTTCGTATATTTTTATATATATATATGTTTTCTTTAATTTTCAACGACCTTTTTTATTTTTTCTATTAAATTTGTTTACGGAGATCGATATGTTGAGTAGTTTTTGGGGTTTATAAGAAGAACGAGTAACTTCGCTTAATCAAACACTTGAAGATTAATTTAAATGAGCAAACAGATCCGAAATTAATTTATTAGAAGAAGAATGATCATTTTATCTTATTCTTTTGAGTTGATTATCAGTTGACACTTAGCGGTTGATGATCTCATCTAAAAAGATTGTTAAGTATGGAGATTTGAATTCCACATTAGATAATTAAATGACTTTTAGGCTTTACGTAAACTAGATTAATGAATAACTCCATTTTTTTAGATTAAATGCATGTATGCTTGCTTCCTACATAAATATATTGACAAATCATATGTAACAAGTGGGGTTTTATATGTAAACAGTATTCAAATACGATAATAAACTTCACGACGTGAAGCAAGTTACTCATCAAGCTTTTCGGTCCTGCAATGCAACATCTGCCGCGGCAACCTACACCACTGGCTTTGACTCTATCACCATCAAATCATATGGCCACTTCTATTTCTTGTGCAGCTTCCCTGGTCACTGTCAAGCTGGACAGAAGGTCGATATTAGGGTTATTCGAGATTCTCTAGGCCCATCTCCCAGCCCAGAAACAACACCAAGCGCTTCATCGCCACCAGGATCCGCTCCCTCTCTCCAATCGTTCAAGCTTTGGTCCTCATTGATTACCTTTGCAATTTTTGTCACTGCAGAATTTGCGTACTAGACAGATTTCTCATACTATTGGGTCGATCTGTCTTCATCTGGACATGGTTATTTGTGTTAACTAGAATTTAAATGCTTGTGGTTCAGGATATTTTTACTGTTGAGTTGATTAATGCTAAACAACCAATAAATTGGCCTTATATATCTTCATTGCAGTGGATATCAGTTATCTGTAAATTATATTACGTATGAAATAATGAATATTGGATGTTCAAATTCAGTTTTCTTTGGTTGGCCAAACATGCATGAAAACAGATTAGGGCCGGCTCAAGGGGTAGGCAGTTGAGGCACCTGCCTAGGGCCCTCAAAAATAGGGTAAAAAAGGGCCCAATTTTTTTTTTTTTAAATTTTGTTTTTTTTTTTTTTGTAGTGTATAATTTCTCATCCAAGTTCTTTAATTAATTACAAAACTTAAAAGTCTTTAACTTAATTAAACTTGACATCTTATTTTTTCATATCCATAGTTCTTTAATTAATTACAGGCACAGCAAACTTATCAAGTAGTTCCTAATTTCTATGATAGAGTAGATACGATTATATGATGAAGAATATAAATTAAAATTAGGTGAACATTTGATTCATTAATTTTATAATATGAAATTCTATCTTATTCTGGGACCATATAAAGAATTTATATATTAGTAAAGAAAACAAATTTGTATCAAAATTGTGACACTGAATTTTGAAAATTTCATTTTCTTTTACTTGATTTCTCTGGTTAAAAAAAAAAAAAAAGCAAATATATATATATATGGAGAAATTCTTTTGACACAATAAAAATCCTCTATTTTAATTATTACCTTATAATAATTGAAAGCTTGATGCTGATACCACGTCATTAATCAGTGTTTTCATAAAATCTGGATTAGGCATATATAGGATGCCCATTTCAGTATATATACAGTAATTTATATATATATCCAAGCGCTGAACCCTTTCTCGCACATTCATCTGTTGATCTTTTCTCCTGGTCGATTGATAATTAATGGGTTTAGCAACTAGGAATCTACAAGCTTTTTTGATGATGGCAGCTCTTTTTCAAGTGTCTTTGGGTGCTGTTTACATGGTGGGCGACTCTGCTGGCTGGATGTTGCCAATTTTAGGCATAGTCGATTACAACAAATGGACTTCTAACAAGACCTTTCATGTTGGAGATATTATTAGTAAGCTAGTTCTTTGATGCTTGTAATTTCCTTTTGCTTTTATTTTCTCTTCATTCAATACTTTCATGGGTGACCTTTTGATCATACTGTAATATTTTGATCTAATTAACAGTGTTTTTGTTTATGTATACTATATATGGCTATATATGCAGTATTCAATTACAACAGTCTATTTCATAACGTGAGAGAAGTAACGCACCAAAATTTTAAGAATTGCAATGCAACATCTCCCATCGTTAGTTACGACAGCGGGTTCGACGCTATCACCCTCAAAACGCTTGGCCACTGGTATTTTATATGTGGTGTTGCTGGTCACTGCCAAATGGGAATGAAGGTTGACATCAAGGTCACTCCATTTTCTCCTCCCCCAACTGCCTCTCCAGCACCAGCACCAGCTCCCATTTCTGGCGCTTAATCGCCGTGAAGCTGCGACTGCTCCACCAAGAACACTGCTTCATCGATCTGTCCATATAAATTCAACCTCTTATCAGCAATTTTAATCAGTGATTTTGCTTTTGCATGTACTAGACGTACAGGTTTGTCAGATAATATTGCCAAAAAGTTTGTAAGATATTATAATATTGGTTGGATCTCTAAAGGTTTAATGTTTCAATTAATTGTTATTTAATGGACACGATATTGAGGTAGGTAGGTTTTCTAGTATATGATTTATATATTATAATTTATAGTTAAAATAGTATATACTTTTAATGAATTAATTGCCTTTAGTTTCTCGCTTCAAATTGGATGTTAGCTATAATGAACCAATTTTTTATTTACATTTTTTTATATGAAATTTAGACCACTTTACGATATTTTCACATCTAATTCTTGAATTAATCTTCTGTATAAACTATACACGAAGTTTAAATAATTTATTTATAAATCAGTTAACACAATGTAATCAATTTTATGTGATTAAATGCATATAGCATTTTAAATTCTCGTATATTTATCAACTTTGGAAAAGTCTAGCATATACATCCTACCAATAATAAAGGGGCTCCACATCAACACACATGTTATGTATTTGTTCTCTCACGCACCAATTCTTGCTAGACTTTCTCATTTACTTCCCAACTAACTTGTATATTTGTTGATAAGTTATATCATCATTTTGTCGTAGAGAAATAGAACCGGATAAGCAATAGAACATGGCATAACAAATCCATTTTAATTTGTTAAACTCTAATCTTCAGTAAATAACATGCTCAGGAGGTTAGAAGTCTACACATGTACACGAAGAATAAAGAAACTTTAAGTCTAATAATACATCACATTCAACTCTCTTGACAAAGATTAATATATACAAATTAATTTATGTTGATATTATGTAATCGAAAAAAAAAAAAAATGTGACAATCATATATATATATAAGTAGTGTATATTGAATATTTATGCTTTCTTATGGCCTCATTTTTAATATTAAGTCCAACTATTTTGACAGCACATACAATTTGCAAAACTTTTTCCTGAACCAACTGGTTAGCAACTCCGGAAGTTTGACATTCAATAAAAATGGGTGATCAATCAAGTTAATACTTTAGTACATGAAGAACTATTTATTAACTGGTAATTAACATGGTATTAATTATATTTTCTTAAGCCGTTCAGTACATGCATGATCCTTCATTTTAAATTCAAATTCACATTTGCATCTACTTTCCAATTTGGTTTGCATACTGATCATGTGCAATTTATAATATCGTCCTTTTTATATCAACAATACGAATATCATTATTAGAAGAGGGATTGATGACAAGTTCAGAAAGAAATATGACCAAATAAGCAACTAAGAATATTTATATAAGTAAAACGCGCAAGTAAATTTTTTTTTTTTAGTTAAACTCAAATCTTGATGAAAGATTGTCGATTACCCAGAAGGAAGAAGTCGAACTGTACAAAGTGATGGCACTTTAAAGCAATTCACAAATGGTGAGGCTTTTCCACTTTAATTTTGAAAGAATTGTTATATATTAATTTGTATTGCCCAAACATGTAAGATATTTTATAAAATATAATCATGTTTATGATACTTATCTAAATAAATATGTTAAACTTTTACTTTGAAATATATTAGTTAATTAGACGACGTTCCATCGTCTTTCTAGGAAAGTTGATTGGCAGCGTAACTCTATAAGATAACTAATTAAAGGGAAGAGGGAATCCTATACTCCATAGGAATAGTAAACATAATCAAGCCATGACTCTGGACTACAAATTTCATTATATATACGCCCAAGCACCCTGGATTTTCTCACCATTTGATCTCCCTGCTCTCGTGAGTTGATAATTAATTAGTAATGGCTTTTGCTAAGAATGTGGCGGCTTTGCTGCTGTTGACAACTGTTTTTGGAGTCTCACTTGGTGCTGTTTACAAAGTTGGTGATTCTACTGGGTGGACTGTTGTGGGCAATGTCGATTACAATAAATGGGCTTCGACCAAGAAATTCCACGTTGGTGATGTTATTGGTATGTAAATTAATGCCTCTTTCTTTCTCAAGTTTTTTTATCTTTTCCCTCGAGTTGAAAATTATATATATCAACACATCATATTTGTTACTACTGGAAAATAAAGGGCTGACGTAGGAAATCACGTGATGGGGGGGGTGGGGTGACCTGCTCCTGTCAGAACGGTAAACCCACGTCAGGCCTGCCAATAGCTATGGAGCTCCCACGTGTCCCTTTTCCTACTCTAAATCGCGTAAAATCAGTTTGGAAGGTGGGAAATGTGACATAAAGCCAGATTTACTCCTGACATTCACACCAACCCATGGATTTACTGATGATTACTTGCACTAACTTCACTATAAAAAGAGGAAGACCCCTTCATTAAAGGGATTCGGCTATTTTTACATTTGAAATTAGCTCTCTCTCTCTCTCTGTTAACTTTGTATTTACTTTTCTTACCAATCATTTGTAAGTTAGTCCGCTGTTGCGACCTGACCCACTATATTAATACAAATCAGTGGACGTAGGACTTGCTACCTTAGCATCCGAACCACTTTAAAAGGCTCTCACTACATTTATTTCTCTTTTTACTCATAATCACGTGTGCCTCTTGATCAATCAACGTTGCGCACGTGTCAATTAGTTGGTGTCAAAAATCACGCATCAACAGTTTGACGCTAGAAGGAGAGCCCAGATTTAGTGTTCACCCTTCATCAAGAGAATCTCTAACCTACTGGTCCTATAGCAACAGATGGCCCGCCAATCTGAACCTGAACAAGCTAACCAGCGCGTTGAGGGAGTTCCCCAGACCCAAGGGGATACCCCTTCCAGAGTACTTCCATCCCCACAAATTACTGCGGTGGATATCCCAACAACTTTGCAGCTTGACCCCACCATCAGAGGTTACCTGGAGAGGTTCGACAATACTCTTCTGACGGTCAACCAAAGGTTGGACCGTTTGGACCAAGGCGTGCCCTCTAGAACATTTGGGGCAGTGCAACCGCCAAAAACGCCTGCAGGTCGCGCGAAAGCGCGGCAAAGGGAAATAGCCCGTGCTGCGAGCACTGCAGTGCATAGACGCAAGGGTAAGCAAGTGGCAAAAAGCAAGCATACAAGCTCCAAAGGGCCAGCGAACACAAACTGTGCCCCGAGCAGGGTGCCGGCAAAACTGAGACTCGGCGAAAAGATAAATCCCGAGCTGTCCCATGCCACGTCGCAGGTGAACCCAAACAAAAGTGCTGGTCGGGGCGATTCTTATCACCGCCAGAGGAACGATCCTGATCGCTATCGTGAGGATGTTCCTTACACCTCGCGGGGCGGTTCGTACCACTGCGAGAGTCGTGAAAATACCTCGCACCATCCATCGCCTTCACACGCCTCCAGCTAGCGTGTGTCGAAAGCGGTCGGAAACGCCGGTTGAGGCGAAGAGGAGTCCGACCTTCGTACTATCCTGAATCATAATCGCGAAGGCCGGACTCGCGTGGGGGAAAGCAATCCCCAACTGGCTCCATTACCGCAAATTGAGGAGTTGCAGCGAGCTCTGGACAGGCTGAGAGAGCAACAGAACGAGCAGGCCCAGGTCGCCTTTGCATCCCCCTTCTCTCCCGAAGTGTTAGCTGCTCCACTCCCACCAGGTTTTAGAATGCCTGACATGTGGCCGTTCGATGGGAACCATGACCCGCAAGATCACTTGTATGAGTTCAATGACCTGATGGAGCTCCACCAGGTTTCAGATCTTGGAAAATGCCGTTGTCTGGCTGTGACTCTAACCTCTCATGCTAAACAGTGGCTAAGGTCGCTCCGAGCGGGAACGATCAGTTCGTGGCCTCAGATGAGCACGACGTTCCTACGGCATTTCCAAGCAAATCGGAAGTTCTCGATGCCTTTGAGCTATCTCAGCAATATAAGGCAAGAAAGGGACGAGTCCCTACAATCCTATATCGACCGTTTCCACAGGGAACTCAACAAGGTGGCTCACGCCCCCGAAGAGTCAATCCGAACTCTCATAATAGCTGGGGTTCGCCCGCAAACCGACCTGTGGAAAGAATTACAGGCTGAGGATGATGTTTCCCTCACCAGATTCTACAACCTCGCAGAAAAGTACCTCCGCATAGAGAATTCATTGGTGGCACTACGACGTCGCGATCACGGATCTTCGGGTAGTATGTCTGGTCGAGGAGAAGGTAGAAGAGCTGATCGCAAATGAGATATTGACGATTAGCGAAAAGGAAAGAAACCCCGCTACGAGCACAAGAAATCCTATGCCCCGATTCCTCGTCGCGACCGCGACAGGCCCCAATACACTCCGCTGAACGCCTCTGTATCAGCCATCCGTGATAAATCCGAAGAAGCCAGTCTGCTCGGAGAACCCGAACCCATGAAAACCTCTGCGACAGCCAGAAATAATAAAAAGTACTGTCGCTATCATCGGGACAATGGGCACCATACTAACGAGTGCCGAGCCCTGAAGCAAGCAATCGAAGAACTTATCAAGAAGGGGCATTTCAAGGAATACATCGATGACTTTGCTCCCTCGAAAGAAAAAGATCGGGGGGAGCCAAGTAAGAAGCGTCGCGATCAGAAAGGGGTGCTCGGTCTCAACTTGATTTTCGGGGGACCACATTTTGCTGAAAATTCATGAGGTGCCCAAGAAATGTATGCTCGTGAAGCTCATCACGACCCCATTAGAGTAATGAGTGCGGATCGACGACCACAAAAGATTCACCGGGAGGAAGAGATTTCCTTCTCCGAACAAGATGCGGCCAGGTTACACCATCCCCACGATGACGCCCTTGTAATCACTCCCCTGATAGGGCGCTATAACACCCAGAGAATGCTGGTGGATAACGGGAGTGCCGTGAATATCCTGTTCGCATCTACCTTCGAGAGGATGAATTTGGACGAGGCCGACCTGAAACCTACCTCGTTCCCGCTATACGGATTCACAGGAGATCATCTACTCCCCAAGGGAACAATCTTACTCCCGGTCACGCTGGGCGATTTTGACGAATGACCAGAATGATTGAATTCTTGATGGTGGACTGCCCGTCAGCCTTCAACGGGATCCTTGGGCGACCTCTACTAAGACAGTTCAAGGCGGTCACTTCAATTTACCATCTGAAGATGAAGTTCCCCACCCCGACGGGGATCGGGGAAGTCAGTGGCTCTCAGCGCGCATCGCGCGACTGCTATGTAAAAGCAGTCCAGATGGCGCACAAAGGAAAGGGCATTCCACGAGATGCACCTCGTCAGGCCATGGCGATCAACAGGATCGATCCACAACCTGGCACGGTTGAGGACAACCTAGACCCTCGCATTCAAGACTGCCTCTCCAGTGGGCCAGTTGAGGACCTGACTGAGGTCCAGGTCGACCAGAAAGAGCTGAGCAGGGTGTTAAGAGTCGGTAAAAATCTCAACCACCAGCTTGCTAACGACTTGACAGGTTTCCTCAGGGAAAACGTCGACGTGTTTGCCTGGTCACATGCAGATATGGTCGGGATCAGCCCGGACGTTATTTTCCATGCGTTAAACATCGACGGTGAGGGCAAGCCAGTTCGCCAAAAAAGAAGAGCAATGGATCCGGAGCGGTATATTGCATTGAAGTCAGAAGTGGAAAACCTCCTCTGGAGCGGATCCATCCGAAAGGCACTCTACCCAACATGGGTTGCCAACCCGGTCCTGGTAAAGAAGCCAAACGGAAAATGGCGGACATGCGTTGATTTTAGCGACCTTAACAAGGCCTGCCCGAAAGACAGCTTCCCTCTGCCGAGAATCGACCAGCTCGTGGACGCCACCTCGGGGCATGAGCTGCTAAGTTTCATGGATGCATACTCGGGATACAATCAGATCCCTATGTATGGCCCAGACGAGGAACACACATCCTTCATTACAGACGGAGGGCTGTACTGCTACAAAGTTATGCCTTTCGGCCTCAAGAATACTGGCGCAACCTACCAGCGGCTGGTTAACCAGATGTTTGCCGACCAGATCGAAAGAACAATGGAGGTCTATGTGGACGACATGCTGGTCAAATCCCAGGTCACCTCAGAACACATAGGACATCTCGCTGAGATGTTTGACATCCTCCGGCTCTACAGAATGAAATTGAATCCTCTCAAGTGTTCATTCGGGGTATCATCAGGAAAGTTCTTGGGATACATGGTTAATCAGCGAGGGATAGAAATAAATCCCAAGAAGGTTCAAGCTCTGCTCAATATGGAGAGCCCGACCAACAAAAAGCAGGTCATGAGCCTAAATGGGCGAATAGCCACACTAAGCCGCTTCATATCAAGGCTAACAGATCGTTGTTTGCCATTTTTCAATGTTTTGAAGGCCAATAAGAAGTTCGAATGGACTCCCAAATGTGAACAGGCGTTTCAGAGTATAAAAGAGCATCTCGGGAAGCCGCCTCTCCTCTCTAAGCCTCACCCACAAGAGATTTTGCCTCTGTACCTATCCGTCTCGCAGTTCACGGTCAGTGCAGCCCTAGTTCGAGAAGAAGAGAAAGTTCAATGGCCTGTCTACTATGCGAGCAAACGTCTGTCGGATGCCGAGATGCGGTATCTTGAAATGGAACGATTAGCTTATGCTCTGCTGATCGCCTCCAAAAAGCTACGACCTTACTTCCACATCCATACAATCCATGTAATGACTAATTACCCCCTCAGGCAGGTCCTCCAGAAGCCGAAAGCCTCGGGTAAACTACTCAAATGGGCAATGGAATTAAGCCAGTTCGACCTAAAGTACAAGCCTAAGTCGACCATCAAAGGGCAAGCTATCGCCGACTTTATTTCAGAATTCTCCTACCTCCCGAATGAGTCGGACCAACAGCCCAACGAAGTCATCCAAGAGAGCATCCAGAACCTATCCACCTGGAACCTCTATGTCAACGGATCATCCACCCGAAAAAGGGCAAGAGCAGGTCTCCTCCTGTTGAGTCCCGAAGGGGCTCGCATTCACGGCATCCTGTGGTTCGGATTCAAGACGACCAACAACGAAGCTGAGTACGAAGCTCTGCTCGCCGGATTACGGTTGGCCAGAGAAATGGGTGCAACCACAATCAGTGTTCACAGCGACTCTATGCTGGTCGTCAACCAAATCCTAGGAGAATACCAAGCCAAGGAAGAGAACATGGTCTGTTACCTAAAAGAAGCCAAGGCCGCGCTCGAGCAGTTCAAGCATTTCACGATCACTCAGATCCCCAGAGATAGCAACTCTGTGGCTGACGCCTTGGCAAAAATAGCCTCGTCGTTGAACTCTGAGGCACCTGACAACATTCCTGTTCGGTTGATCGAGACCCCGAGCATCAATCCAACCGAACAGGCCGTGAATGTAACACAGTCAAACTCCTGGATAACGTCCGTTTACAGGTATCTCAAGGACGGGATCTTGCCCGATGACAAGGTTGAGGCACGGGTCCTGCGAACAAGATCTGCTCGTTACACGCTCATGGGGGATCAGCTGTACAAAAGTGGATTCAGTGCCCCTCTCCTCTGATGTGTGACCATCGAAGAAGCAGATTATATCATGAGAGAAATCCATGAAGGGATATGTGGGAATCACACCGCCACACGCTCTCTAGCGAACAAGGTGGTTCGCCAGGGATATTATTGACCCTGGATCCAAGAAGATACCCAGGATTTTGTCAAGAAGTGTGATAAGTGTCAGAGGTTCGCGAACATTTCGCGAGCCCCCTCTCACGAACTGGTAACGATGTCTGGCCCCTGGCTATTCTCTATGTGGGGGATCGACCTCATCGGCCCCATGCCGGTCGGAAAGGGAGGAGTTAAATATGTCGTGGTCGCGGTAGATTATTTCACGAAATGGGTGGAAGCCGAACCACTGGCCGTGATCACGACCAGAAAACTGAAAGACTTCGTTTTCAAGAACATAGTGTGCCGCTACAGAATTTCTCACACCCTCATTTCGGATAATGGGAAACAATTCGACAACGAGGAGTTCAAGTTCTTCTGCGATGAGCTGGGCATTCATAAAAAATTTGCCTCAGTCGCCAGACCGCAAGCAAATGGCCAAGTTGAAGCTGTCAACAAGACCATCAAGCACACTCTAAAAGCCAAGCTCGGGGCGGCCAAGGGAAATTGGGCCGACGATCTCCCCGAAGTCCTATGGGCATACAGGACAACTCCAAGAACCTCCACCGCAGAGACGCCCTTTTCGCTAGCCTATGGTTGCGAATTAATGATTCCCGTGGAGGTGTGAATTGGTTCTCTTCGGAGAGACTTGTACGATGAAGTTGAAAACGAAGCACTTATGAGGGTGAGCCTGGATCTTATTGAAGAACACCGCACCAAGGCTTCGCTAAGGATAGCAGCCTACCAGCAACGTGCGAAAAGGTTCTTCGATTCAAAGGTCAAGCGAAGAGACTTCCAGGTAGGAGACCTTGTGCTGAAAAAAGTTCTCCTCGGAACCAGGGAACCAAGTGTGGGGGTACTAGGACCTAACTGGGAAGGTCCATACCGGGTCGACAAGGTGATCAGACCGGGGACTTACCACCTCAAAAGGCTGAACGGTTCCAAAGTACCCTGAGCTTGGAATGTCGAGCATCTTCGACCATACTATCAGTAATCCCGAACTCAACCCTCATAAGTTAGTTTGATTTTGTTAGTTCCCTGTAATTGTAAAGTATTATTCTGTTCGCTTATAACAGTTCAAATATATTCTGCTCGCTTGTAGCAATTCGCGTGTAATATTGCTCATGTAAACATATTGAATTGTGAATAGCACTCATGATAAAGCGAACAACAATTGAAAGCCAAATGTATTCTCATTTATTTACAATAAAAGTTAGGACCCTGTTAATTCAAAAAGGGGGTCTCATTACAATATGCCTAGTCGGTGGGGGGATCCTTCGAAGCAAGACCCGAACCCTCTGCCTGGTCGGACCCTCGGGCGGTTGCTACTGCTGCTCCATCATCATCCTTTGCCAAGATCCGCAAGGTCTCTTACCACCCCGGTGAGAGGTCGGACATGTCCAGATCTGGGTTCTTTGGTCGTAGCGTGTAAATAGACCCGATCGCCCAGTCGGCAGTCTTATCCTCAATCTCTTCGGACTGAACCTGGATTTCCTCGGTCAGGGAAGCAATTTTTCCCTGACTCTCCTGGAGTTCAGCCTCGAGAGCTATCTTTTCGTTTTGAAAGGCCTCTCTCTCTTGCTCCGCTTGCTGAGCTCGTATGAAGGTCGTCTGGAGCTCCTGTTCTTTCTCTCCGACCTCCTTAGAGAGCCTAGTTGTTGTCCTCTGGAGTTCTCTTATCTCCTCCGCACATCGCTCAAGCTCTGCTTTCTGAAAGTCAACTGTCCTCATGGCAGCCAACTTCTCATTCAGATGTTTGTTCGCTACCTCAGCGGACAGTGCTCTTTCAGATTCAACGTTGCTCAGGCTCTGTTTGAGCTTCGCGATCTCATCTTTAAGGTCGTTTTCTCCCTTCGGGGCCCCCAGTCGAGCCTTTTCCAGGGACATCCTTATGGCGAGCAGAGCCTGCGAGCAAAAAAGAGTTAAGAACACAGAAGGCGGACATTCTTAGAAAAAACAAGTCGTTTACCTTGCTCATGTGTTGAAACGACGTGGTCATCAGGTCGACGTCGCCCTAATCTGCGAACTGATCATATGACTCTGATAGCCCACACTCGAGTAGGGAGTAGACTACCGGCTGCAGGTACTCAGGCAGGTCCCCAAGTGCGTCTAGTACTGGTGTGTCCTTCGCCTTATCGACGGCTATCGTCTCTTCTTCAGGTTCCTTGCCCGACCTCCTCCTAACTTCCCGCCTCGACCTCAATGGCTCTTCCTTAGTCTCAGTCTCAGTCTCAGACTCTTCGGCCTGAATCTGCTTCTTCCTCGATCGCTGGGCCTTCCGCTTTGTGCGAGCAGGTGGTTGAGCGACCTGTTCAGATATGGTCGCTTCTTGCTCAGGACGAGTCTGGGGAGGCGCGGCAGGTCGCGTCGGTTGTACCGCCGCGGGGCGAGCAGCTTTGGCCTCCTTCTCTCTCCTCGAGCGGGGGAATTTGAACGGTGCTCGTCGGGGCTGCCCGGACTCTTCGGATGCATGGTCGCTGCATGTGAATATGTTAGTAACCGAACAAAAACTATTCTACGACCAGAAGGGTATCAGCGTAACTTACATTCCAGGGACTCTAAAGATGCCTTCTCACTAAGAAAACCGTATTTTCGCAAGTTCGCAGTTGTCACAAGCTTCCTCGCGTCCCGGCTTTCTTCGGGAAGAACTCCAAATGAGACAAGCCTGTCCGGGTCGGTGAGCAAGTCCTGGCTAGTCGTCTTGTTAACTGTAAAATAATGCAGGTCGTTAGAACAAATGAGGCTTACAGCCAATAAACCTAGCGAAGAAAAACATACTTGGGTTTTGAAAGTGGCAGTGGCCGTCATAGCAGAAAAAGAAGAACTTCGTCTCGTAGGCCCCCGCGTTGCTGGGATAGCTATGTATCCCTGCGGCGATGGTAGGTCGCCGGGACAAGTAGTAAGAATCCTTGTCCTTACTTTTCTTGAGAAAGTATGCGACGCCGAGCTCCGCTGCTGTTAGCTCGCCAAACTACATTCGCGGCACGCGATGTACATCGCGACTGCGATGACATACGCGTTTGGCGTCAACTGCATTGGTGCGATCCCGAAGTGGTCCAGGACCGACCTAACAAAAGGGTGGAAAGGAATCGTCCCCCCACCCTTGAAGATCTCCTCGGAGATCGCAGCTAGGCCATCGGCAGGATGCCGCGATGACCTGGTGGCGTCGAGGAACACCTCTGCTCGGACGTCGAACTGCCTTTTTATCCGATCGAACTCTTCTCGGGTGAGAACCGAGAAGACATCGAGGGATGCGTTCGCGGGGACATCTCGCGAAGACGAACCAGCTCCTTCCTCAGGTCGAGACGTTGAGGGTTCCATTCCAAAAGTCTGCAACACTGACAGACAAGGTCATTTTAGCCATCGCACGTCACCTAGCACGGCGGCGTGGAACAGTCCCTAAACCCTAACAATGGCTCGAGCCGTCATTCACGACTCGAACCTGATTCCGGCGTCGCATCTCTGATGAAACATCAGAAGACCCAACGCCGTTACACCACCAAAAACAAAAAAGAAAGAGAAAAAAGACCTTACCCTTTGGGGCGCGTAACCGAGGACAGTTCCTGTTTCAGATATCGGAAAAACGCCGATCGTAAAAGAAAAATCTCCGTTTTGCAAGTGTCTCTCACTCGAAGTAAAAAAGATTTTGGTGGCACCATCTGAAAAGTTCAGCTTTTATATGGATTCTGAAACGACGGTTACCACCCCTCAGAGTCGAAACGACGCGCCTCTCTCTCCCTGCATTAAATACGCCCCACGCCACATTCAATGCTGTGATGAGGGTTGTCGTTTCGAATTTATTGCACAATTAATGCTCTATCAAAGCAACTCTGGTTCAGCGCACAACGCATTTAATGCGCCTGACAGACGCCTGACACACGCAGAACGCCTGTCAGTGCAGAGAGACCTCATTTAGTTCATCTCTAAAGCAGTAAGGGGTGCCCGATGAGGTTAGCTCGCTTAGGCGATGATTGTCAGGTCGTTCGGGCGAAGTTTGTGCGAGGGTGTGTTCGTAAAAGGCTTTGACCCAAGCTCCTTCCATTCAGGTCGAAATTACCCAAATCTCCAATCGCGGAATGATTTAGTTTCCAAGGTTCGATCCTCAAACCTTAAAAACTAGGGGACTTTTGTTACTACTGGAAAATAAAGGGCTGACGTAGGAAATCACGTGATGGGGGGGACCTGCTCCTGTCAGAACGGTAAACCCACGTCAGGCCTGCCAATAGCTATGGAGCTCCCACGTGTCCCTTTNATATTTGAGGCTTAAGGCGAAAATTTTAATTTTAACTTTATTATTTATTTAAATAATAATTATTAATTTTTTATACTTTTACTATATCCAAATAGATATTTTTGATTAAAAATAATTACAATCTAAGCCATAATAATTAAAGATTCAATGAAAAATCATAATGATAATGATATCAATTTAAAATAACATACAAAAAAGAAAATAAATAAAATTATAAAATGATATCAAAAGGTTAACTTATTAGGCATAGGGACTCCCCCTTATAAGCCTAAAACCTTCCTAATACGTTTCTAATGTGGAATCTGTGACACTAGGTAATTGCTTCACTGGGTAAGGTTCCAACCGGTCCTGCAAGAAGGAAATATTCTTTGCCAAAATCATCACTCATCAACCAGTTTAAGTGAGCAAGAATGAAATCAAGGAAATATTTCATCATGTATCGTCACAATTATGAAAAATTCTTAGAGATGATGAGATTACTGCAACACATAACTACTTTTTTAAATCGATTACACTGGTAGAATATCAACAAAACTTGAACAAGAAACTGGAAAGAGCTAAAAGTAAAGAAATGCTTTTCACATTCAATCGCAATAAAATTCCGTGAAAACAAATTCTTTCCTAATAATAATCGTTTTAATAAGGTTAATCTATTTTTTAAATGGTTGTTTACACGAATAATATCTTTTGACTCATTAAATTAAAATAGACGCATGATATATCATTTAAATTCACAAGATATGCATCTACGTACTTTCCAACTTCATTGTATCGTTGTCGTCATTTTCCATAACAATAATACAAACCCTTTACAAGACAGAGATCGAATACTAGTTCTTCTGTGAGAAAGATCATTAGATTAGCACCAGAACGAACAGGAGGAATCATTGATTGAGAGAAATATAGGATACTCAACAGGAGAAGTAGTGTCGTGAGCCGGCTGATTAATTGTTAATTTTTAAATCATAGAATGATTTAATATTTTTATGTTTTAAAACAAATTCACAAAATCCATTGTAATTTGTAATCATAAGTGAATAAAGAATTAAACATTGATGTCTTGCAAAGTAATTAAAGTACGGTAAAACCTCATGATGGTGATCACGAAACACCCCAGTAAAATGTGGAAACCCGAAAACGTTTAGTATATGCAAAACCTGCAATAACACAATTGAAATAAAGCTCAAAAGATCGGAAATGGAAAGTGTCGGTAGTAGTGGTAGATGCCGTCAATAGAGAGGATTCTGATGCATTAAGGATTACGAATGGCAGTGAGCACGATGTCAACCTTCTGGTCCAGATTCACAATGAGTTTTGGGGGTGATAGAGTCAGCCCCAACGTTCACGGCAATTCATGAAGATGTTGCATTGCATATTTGCATGATTTAAGCGCAGTGAAATTGGTTCTTGTGATTGAATACTGCACATAAATGTACACCATTGTAAGATATATGTGTAATCGACCTAATAACATCTCCAATTTAACGTGAAGCGAGTAACCCATAAAGATTTTCAGTCATGCAATGCAACATCTTCAATCGCTGACTTCAATCGCTGACTCCACTTCCGGCGCTGACTCTATCACCCTAAAAAATTCGGGCCACCACTATTTCATGTGCGGCTTTCCTGGCCACTGTCAAGCTGGACAGAAGGTTGATATAATGGTGATTCCAGTTTCTCTACGCCCAACTACAAGTCCTAATCATACTTCACCGCCTTCAGGATCCCCATTGACCGCACCGAGTCCCACTCCCACTATCAACGCTGCTTCATCTCTCCAATATTTCAAGCTTTGGTGGGCTTTGGTTCCGCTTGCATTTCTTGTTATTGGCTTTGGATACTAGCTTTAGTTATTCTACTTGTATCAATCATATGCAAAGTACGAATTAATGAACGAATGCTAATCTAATTCCAATCCTTTTATGGGTCAAACTTGGAAGATTTTTTTGGCAATGATGTATATTAATTTTTAGAGCTCCAATTGCATATATACATGATTCATCAATTAACTGTTTTGATAATCAAAGTGCGAAGTTTTATTTATTAATTAAATTGGCAAGCTTTTGGTTAATTAAATTAAAATTATGAAACACAAGTTTTTAATATTTAGTTCTTAGTTTCAATTTTTCTTTGAAAGGACTCCAACCGTTCAAAACTAGCCAGCAGCAAAAATCCACAAGAAATACAAAAAGTCTAGACTCCTTCCAGTGCTTTCACATTCAATCCAAATATAAATCCGTTAAATTAGTTCTTTCTAGAAAATTATTATAATTGAAAGTTTAATATTGGCAACACACGTGTCATCAATATGTCTATTCTATAAAAACTTGTCAAATTTTTATTGGACCGACATATATTTCGTCCCTGCTATGCCGAAGAATTCTCACTCAAAGTTCAATAGATTTGTGTATATATATATATGCCCAAGCATACCACCTATTACACACACATACACTAGTTGATCTTTATTCTCCCTGAGACTCTGGTGATTACTGATTAGTGATGGCTTTAGCAATTAGGGAGACACTAGCTTTCTTGATGATCACAATGCTTTTCCAAGTCTCTTCTGCCACTGTTTACAAGGTGGGTGGCTCTGCTGGGTGGACGTTGCCTATTTTAAGAAATGTTGATTACAGTAAATGGGCTTCTAACAAGCCATTCCATGTTGGAGATGTTGTTGGTACGCTCTTACACGTTTTTTGCTTCTTTTGTTTTTTCAAGTTCATTCAATATTTTTATAATATGTGTTTAGTTAACAATGGATTAATATGTATGTGCAGTATTCAGCTACAACAAACTATTTCACAACGTGGAGCAAGTAACCCAGAAAAATTATCAGGCTTGCAATGCAACATTTCCCATCGCTTCTTACAACACCGGCAACGACTCTATCACCCTCGAAAAGGTTGGCCACAAGTATTTCATATGCGGTGTTCCCGGTCACTGTCAGGTTGGACAGAAGGTTGACATCAACGTCACTCCACTTGCTCCTGTTCCTGCACCAACAACAATCTGATCTTCACTTGTTCAATCTCTGCTAGGATTTAATTTTCTTTTGCTTTTTCATGTACTAGACCAACAGGTTTCTCAGAGATAAATAATACTGTTGAATCTCTACGAGGTTTAGTGTTTTAATTAAGTGTTAGTTTATCGGACATGATCTTTATGTATATCTAGGCAGATGCAAAGTTTAATTAATGTTATACTTTAATAAATTAATTACCTTTAATTCTACTGCTTCCAATGGGATGTTATTTGGACAAGATTTGATAATTTTTTACAAGTCAAAGTCTGGAAGATGTGTTTATTACTAAACTAAACATAAACTATACGAGAGATTCAATTTTATTTCCTTCAATGCGTAAATCATTTTAAATACTTGGGAAATTAGAGTAGTATAGAGTTTTATGAATAGTGAACCAATGAGAAAGTCCCACATAAGTGGATATGGTGTGTACAAGATACTGTATTGGTCAAATAAGGAGACACACTACTTCCCAACTAACCTGTATAAATTTATTCAATTATATCATTTTTAGTTACAAATACGGAAACGTTTTGAGAAATAGGAAAGACAGGCAAGTTAAACAAGGATGACATGATTATCAGAGACGCAAATACAACATACATGAACACAGCCATTTTTTTGTTCTTCTTAAAAACTACCATCTTCAGTATTGAACAATATTATTATAGCTTAATAACCCATATGCTAGAAGCTTCTACCCATATATATATATGCTAAACATAAAATTTTCATTCTAAAATAAATCAAACAAACGAAAAAGGATAGTAGTGCTGCTTCAGTTATGTACAACATGGTATTCATTTCTGAAATTCAAATGGTGATCAGGACTGTGAGGATTTGTATAAAGGGTTTTTAAAATTTCATGTTGAGATCTTTTTCCTTAGAGTTTGGATAAATTTAAAAAAAAAAAAAAAAAAAAGACTTCACATTTTCTGTCCTGCATGGGTCCTCTTTTCGTTTTAATAAGGTTAATCTATTTATTAAATGGTTGTTTACACGATATAATATCTTTTTGACTCATTAAATTAAAATAGACGCATGATATATCATTTTAAATTCACAAGATATGCATCTACGTACTTTCCAACTTCATTTGTATCGTTGTCGTCATTTTCCATAACAATAATACAAACCCTTTAACAGACAGAGATCGAATACTAGTTCTTCTGTGAGAAAGATCATTAGATTAGCACCAGAACGAACAGGAGGAAATCATTGATTTGAGAGATAATATAGGATACTCAACAGGAAGAAGTGTCGTTGAGCAGGCTGATTAATTGTTAATTTTTAAATTCATAGAATGATTTAATATTTTTATGTTTTTAAAACAAATTCACAAAATCCATTGTAATTTGTAATCATAAGTAGAATAAAGAATTAAACATTCATGTCTTGCAAAGTAATTAAATGTACGGTAAAACCTCATGATGGTGATCACGAAACAACCCCAGTAAAATGTGAGAAACCCGAAACCCGTTTAGTATATGCAAAACCTGCAATAACACAAATTGCAAATAAAGCTCAAAAAGATCGGAAATGGAAAGTGTCGGTAGTAGTGGTAGATGCCGTCAATAGAGAGGATTCTGATGCATTAAGGATTACGACTGGCAGTGAGCACGATGTCAACCTTCTGTGTCCAGATTCACAATGAGTTTTGGGGGTGATAGAGTCAGCCCCAACGTTCATGGCAATTCATGAAGATGTTGCATTGCATATTTGCATGATTTAAGCGCAGTGAAATTGGTTCTTGTGATTGAATACTGCACATAAATGTACACCATTGTTAAGATATATGTGTAATCGACCTAATAACATCTCCAATATGGAAATTCTTTTCCAGAAGTCCGTTTGTTGTAATTATCGACATTGGCACATCGTTCATGTACTCATCAACCGTCTCAAGGATATTTGAGGCTTAAGGCGAAAATTTTAACTTTAACTTTATAATAATTATTAATTTTTTTATACTTTTACTATATCCAAATATATATTTTCTAATAGATATTTTTGATTAAAAATAATTACAATCTAAGCCATAATAATTAAAGATTCAATAAAAAATCATAATGATATCAATTTAAAATAACATACAAAAAAGAAAATAAATAAAATTATAAAATGATATCAAAAGGTTAACTCCCCCTTGTAAGCCTAAAACCTGTCTAATACGTTTTTGATGTGGAATCCGTGACACTAGGTAATTGCTTCACTTGCGTAAGGTTCCAACCGGTCCAGCAAGAAGGAAATATTCTTTGCCAAATTCATCAGTCATCAACCAGTTTAAGTGAGCAAGAATGAAATCAAGGAAATATTTCATCACGTATCGTCACAATTATGAAAAATTCTCAGAGATGATCAGATTACTGCAACACATAACTACTTTTTTAAATCGATTACACTGGTAGAATATCAACAATACTTGAACAAGAAACTGGAAAGAGCAAAAAGTAAAGAAATACTTTTCACATGCAATCGCAATAAAATTCTGTGAAAACAAATTCTTTCCTAATAATAATAATGAGTAATGCTAGAACCACCGAAGGTTTCGCACCAAATCTGTGCATCTAATGACGTAGCAAAATTCTGACCGTTTATTTATTATCAATTAATATTAATCAATGATCAGGATTTTACCACGTCATTTGGTGCACAGATTCGATGTACAACCTTCGATGGTTCTATCATTTTCGAATAATAATTTTAATCGGAAGCTTAGATCATGGTACCACGTGTCCATTAGGACATCTATTCAATAAAAAATTGGTAAATTTATATTTGATCACAAGATGAGAGGGTATCTAATACAAAAAAAGAGTACCACCTTACCAATAATATAAACCAATAAATTTATGTCCTGTACAATAACTATAGTGAATATATAAATAAAACAAAAAATAATATATATTTGGCATAAATATATTGGTTTATTATACATTAAAACAGTATGTTATTGTATTTCATAATTATTTATTGAGTACGCGGGAGATCCGTCCACCAAAGAATTATTTCTCACAAACTTCAACACTAGGACAAGAAAATCCAATATATATATATATGCCCAAGCACACCGTGCTTTGTCTCACACACATTCTTTCGTTTTGATAAAACTCTACTTGATCAGTGATGGCTTTAGCAGTTAGGAATTTAGTAGCTCTGTTGATAATCACAACTCTTTGTCAAGTCTGTTTCGCTGTTGTTTACAATGTCGGAGACTCTGCTGGGTGGACGCTGCCTATTTATGGGAAAGTCGATTATGAAAAATGGGCTTCTCCTAAGAAGTTCCATGTTGGAGATGTTCTTGGTATGCTCTGACACATTTTTTTCGTTTTACTAGTTTGATGGTGACCTTTCCATCATCATCGAGTAATCTTAACATATTTTGATTGCTTGCGTTTGCGTTCAATATTATATCGTTTAAATTTCTTCTTCAATAATTTGTAGAGATATGACAAGGGTTTTAATTATAACAGTGGATTTATACGTATATATGCAGTATTCAAATACAAGAGGCTATTTCATAACGTGAAACAAGTAACCAAGCAACATTTCAAGACTTGCAATGCGAAATTTCCCATTGCTATTTACACCAGTGGCTCCGACCATATCACCCTCAAAACACTTGGAGACTTATATTTCGTGTCTGGTTTTCCTGGTCACTGTCATATTGGTCAAAAGCTTCACATCAAAATCATCCCATTCCCAGTGATCATCCCGATCCCAGTCATCATCCCAATTCCTGTACCCCAAAGTAACAACACTAGTCCAGCACCATCTCCGGCTTTTGATGTTTTATCGCCATGAAGCTGCAACTGCTGCGTCCAAGAAACATGGCTCCATCTTTCCTATCGCTCAAGCTCTGGTGGTCGTCTTTTGTCCCCGTATCGATCTTTATAGTTTATATCACTGCTTTTAATTAATTTGGGTCGTCTCTCAGAGGTTTACTGTACCTTTATGTAATTTTTTAGTCTATTCTAATGGACATGAGGTAGCAAGATAAGTTTTTATTGTGTCTGCAAACGTTGATGATCACGTGGTCGTAATTTATAGTTTGATAATTTAATAAACAAACTTAGATTTTAATATACTCTATTGCTTGTGTTTGGATGTCCGCAGCAGTTGCATCTTAATTTCGATCAATTCTTTTGGTGGACTTTGAGCTCATTAAAGATTACTTTACTGATCTTTTACTTCATAATTAATAGTTTAAGTGCTATCTAATCAAAAGCTAACTCTACTTAAATGAAATAAATTTATTTTTTTTCTATGAAAGATAATTTGACCAACTATGATATGGCAAGTAATTAAGAATAATTTTATACCATGTATAACATAGACTAAATGACTTTTTCCCACCCAAATAATGACTTAATGACATTTTTCCACCCATAGACTTTTAAAATATCACTTTATTACCCAAATTTATATTTTGTTTCTGATTCTGACATCGTTGCGATCCGATATCACCATCATTCTCTTTCCCGATCATCACTCACTAAAACCCCTTAAACCCTACTCCCATCGACCTCATCAATCGTCAGCAATTGAGCTATTAAGGTTTGTGCAACCGTCCCTTCCAAGTCAAATTTCGATCAATTTCAACCACCAAAACTCAATCTTCCACACCAAAAGACTCATCAATCTCCCCTCTTCAAAAGCTTCAACAGTTTGTACTGAGTTTGCTATTTGTTTGCCGTTGGAATATAAATTTGAGTAATAAAATGATACTTTAAAAGTTTATGGGTAGAAAAGTGTCATTAAGCCATTATTTGGGTGGGAAAATGTCATTAACTCTATAATATATGTAACAAGTATAGGATAGTGTCAAATTGGGTGTATATAATTTACTGGCAATCTAAACATAAAGTTTAGAGATTTAATGTATTAAATAATTAACAGTAGCACAATATAATTATGTAAAATGCATAAATCACGGCATGCGTCTACTTCCCAACTTACTTGTTCAATTATGTCACATATTTTTTTGTCAAAAATATGAAATCATTCGAGAAAGAGGAAGATGTCTAGCATCCTATAAGAACTAGGACATTCTGAAGAAGGCTATGCTTCAATCTTCATGAAGGGTGTTATCTAGAAGGAAGAAGCCTATTCAAAGTAAAGCAACTTTAAAAGAAAAATATATTACTATCACGGATACAAAAATTCTAATGATATTATTGTGAATAAAATACATTAATATAATTCATATTTTCTATATATTAGACAAACTTTACGTGTCCCATTCCCATATGTTAACATTTCCCTTTATTCATTTATCAATAAAAAAAAAATATATATCAATATGATCTCTATTCTCTAGTTATTGTCTAAAAATACATATACAGTACCTCTTTATAGTCATAATGTTAGGACCAACTAAATTTATTACTATGAGAAGGTTATAACTTAATAGAGGTGTAGTTATCAATGTTTTAAAACCTGACCCGGGGGGTGACCCGATTAGACGACTGGGTCACGAGTTAACCGGTTTAGCCGATGGTTTAACAAATTTGAAATTTAGCAAACACACCCCTAATAAATACCATCAATCCATATAGGTTTGAAATCTAGCAAACACACCCCTGACCAAATGCAAATTGACAATCGTCTAGGAGAGCGGCGATGACACACCAGGGAGGGTAGATCGGGTGCTGGGGAGGACGAATCGACAGATGGCAAGTTAAGGTATTTTCGAAAAATGGCATATTGGTGATGAAAGTCAAATGGTCGCGTTGGCTTTTTTTGGCGAGATGATGGTGGATCTTCGTGAATGGCAGCAAGGGAGCTTCAGAGAAGGTAGATGAGTGGCTAAGGAGGCCTATTGATGCCAAAGAAAGCCGATCGACGTTGGGAAATGGAAGAAAAATTGCTGGACAACGAAACATCATGCGGCGGCGAGAGATGAAGCGGCATGGCCCTGAAGAAAGTCAAAAGGTGGTTTCCGATGGCAAGGGAAGGTGGAAGGTCGCTAGAAAAGGGGAGGTCATTGCCGATTTGCATTTGGCTAGATGGTGTGTTTACTGGATTTCAAACCTTCAAAGACTAATGGTATTAATCAGGGGTGTGTTTGCTAGATTTCAAACTTAAAACAGTTGAAAGGGTAACCGACCCTAAAAAGGCCCCGAGTCCCGGTCTAACTGGTTAAACCGACCGGTCCGGTCTGGGTTTTAAAACAATGATAATTATAAGAATTATTGTTTTGATTTCTTATTTTATAATTCATGTTTTAGTAGTATAAATGAATTGAGTGATCCAATTAGACAATTTCACTACATGAATTAAATTAACATTAATGTCTTCCTCAATCATCAAAATGAGCAATGAGTCGTGTATGTTTTAATTGAGGAAGAAATCATTACTGAAATTAGATAAGAAGATGAAAAAGATAATCATGCGGATGATATTACAGAAATACCAAAAGTTTCGTGTCAAGAAGCTCTAAACATACTTGAGAAGGTAGAAATATTTTGGCTTCAATAAGAAAGTGTTCATGCTGACGACTTATTATGTATCCACAAGATAGAAAATGTGATAATAACTCTAAATTATAAATTATTGTTCCAAACAACTTTAAATAAATATTTTATTTCATCTTAACTTTTAATGTAACATATCACATATTTCTTGCAATATACATATAATTATTACTGTATAGAAACAAGTTCCTTAAGACGTAGTTTAGAGAAATTATAATTTATTATAATATTTATTCTATATATAAAAAATTTTATAACTATTTGTAGATTATTTCTATATATAGTATAAAAAGGTTTTACTGTATGATACTGTATGTGTACACATTATATAAATGTACACAATATACTCATTATTGATTATATAAATGTATTATTATGTAAAAATAAATAAATAAACGTTTTTTATTTGAGTGCATTAATTTCATCCAAATTTGAAATTTTTGCACTGTTTAAAGTGTTCCCACTAGCATGCGCAGAAACCTGTAACAAGATTGTTGTCTTGTCTAATAAGAATTATTAAATAATAATTGCTGTGCATTACAGTCATAAAGGTGACGTGAGCTAGAAAAATGAGCTGCAGCTGACTCAGCCACGTTAATTTGTGGTGAAGAAAGGATAGAATCCGACCGTTAGACGTGGTGCAATCTAGGAGTCGGATACTTACAGGCAGGTCAAAAGCTGAACTCAACTCAACAGCTCTAAATTCAAACTTAGTGGCTAACATGATCTGTAGCACGATCCCAGGCCCTGCCACAAATTAAGAAAATAGTGCCAATCAGGGAGCCTTGTGCTTGTGGCTCTGGACCACTCTTCTGACTAACATTAACATTCTACCATATCAAAACTACTTTCAACGACAACTGCTACGAATTTAAGACCCATAACTTATTAAAGATTTTATGTCCTGGATATGAATGTTGAAGAGTCTATGAAAATTATGTTAACTAAGAAGATGCAATAAACTGCAGAGAAAAGAGAACAAGAACAAAAGAATAATATGCATCATTACACTGTAGCATAGTAAGTGCATTGTTTCTGCTTGAAATCCAGTGGCACAAAGAGGGGAGCATAAGAAATTGATCATACTTTGATGGCCATTAAAGATGAATAAATTATAATTGGCGAAAAAGAGAGAATGAAAAAGTGAAACCGAAATAAGTAGTATAACCATTCCAAGAACAGTAACCAAGTAAAAACACCCAGCCAAAAAAAAAAGAACTGTAATTATGTATGAAGGACAGCCCGGCCGCACCGGAGACACATCTGTACAAACACTTCACTTTCTCATACATTCAGGCTTCAGCATCTCTCCCTTAATCCTTCCTTGGCAAATGCATGAGAAGACTCACTATCCAAAGGGGCTATCTTCAATCCAATTCGTTTTACTTGAGGAAAACTTTCCAAAAAACAAAATTCTGATATTTGATCACGTATCAATGGTTACCAAAAGATTTAATCTAATGTAAGGCAATAAATACCCAGGTCACTTGTTTGTCAGTTCTATCCATGGGTCGACTCAGATATATGGCTCTCAGAATCTCCTATTTTGCTTTCAATATCAGTTGATTCCTTCATGGATTCAATTTCCATACTTGCTGTGCGGCTCTTTCTGTTCCTCCGATCCTGAAAAAAAGTGTGTTACAAATTTTGTCATGGGCTTATCAGTTTAACTTGAAATGAAAAGTATAGGAACAGACAGAATTATTAAGTCTTTCCTCGTTAAATTAATTCAGTATTTTGCAAATATGGGAAATATCTGGATTATAGGGGAAAAGCCACAACATTCCACTTGAGGAGGTGTTATATCATAGTTATTACCAATATATCTGATATTATACCTCACAATCGGACCAGAAGATAAAGGTACTGTGATTAAATCTTCCAATTGTTAGTCAAAATGTTGATCATGAGAAAAAAAAAGGAATGCCTGAAGTAAATTTTCAGAGAATTTGTAACAGTCGGACAAACAACGGCTCTTATCAATCCAGGGAAATACAAAATTTCATACCTCACGAAATGGATAATCGTCAGCTTCAAGCATTCGAACAACTTGACTCATTTTGGGTCTCTTGTCTGCATCAGGATCAACACACCTAAGTGCAACTAGAAGCGCACGTTTTAATGATCGGGTTGCAGGTTTTACTTCAAGGTTTGGATCCACAACTTCCTCAGCTCTTCTTGTTCCCACCATCATCTTCAGCCACTCAACAAGATTGACCTGCCATGAGCAGATGTAAGGCTTAGCAGATGTTCTCACAGACATTCTACTTACCAATTTAAAGAAGCTTCCACATACAGCGAGAAGAAAAATTCTTGAAAAACCATGAATTCAGCATTATCAGTCATTGAACTTAAAGAATTTGGCACCTCATTAGCAGGTCGGCCATAGTCCACAGGGTCCCTTCCAGTAACTGCTTCTAGTAGTAGGACCCCAAAGCTGTAAATGTCACTTTTTTCATTTAACATTCCGGTATTAGCATATTCAGGAGCGACATAACTGAAATTCACAAAAGAGAACTCCCATTTTTAGATACTTCACGTAAGTTAGAATTATCAATTAGAAAGAGAAACTGATCACATACCCAAATGTTCCCATAACTCTGGTTGTTATGTGACTCTCTCCAGAATCCAAGAGCTTTGCCAAGCCAAAATCAGAGACCTTAGCATTAAACTCATCATCTATCAAGATGTTGCTTGATTTAATGTCCCGGTGAACTACTTTAGGCTCTATGGCTTCATGCAAGTACGCAAGCCTGCAATATGTAAAGCAAATGAAAATTTCAGTTCTGACTTCTACCCCTCAAGAAGAATCAGAATGCTGGAATTAAAGTACTTCTAATATTTAAAAAATTTTAATGTACTATAGTCTTTGCTTTTAATCTGAAAAAGAAAAAGATCTCAAAAAAATGGAAACAATCTAAAATGTCTTAAAATTAATTGAACTATCAAAAATGTATCAAACTTCAACCAAAATTACCATTAGGGTTTTAAACTATCATACGAATCTTCTGTGGGATAAAGATTAACTTACGCCTTGGCGGTACCAATAATAACCTTCATGCGGGCCTCCCAAGTGAGGGCACCGTGTTGACGCATAGCCCCATGTAACCATTGTTCCAAATTGCCATTGTTCACATATTCGTACACCAGCATCCTGAGTAATTAAATGCAATACGATCAAATTTGAGAAGTATTTGTCTCCAAGCCACAACTTAAGCAATTAAACACGAAGTTTGTGAGACATTAATAAATTAAATATGCTGAACTAGCATACATGGCTAAAAGTTAACATATGATGAGTGATTAACCAATCAATGAATAGTAACTGCATCACACCTGTGAACTCCTTCTATGCAATAGCCTAGAAGTCGCACTAGATTCTTATGTCGAACATGACCAATAGCTTCCACTTCAACTCTAAATTCTTTCTCCGCCTGTCCCCTGATTCCCAATTCAATACAAAATCATAAAGCTGACTCAAATACATAACTTAAAAAAAAGGTACAGACATGATGTCATTAAAAGTATCCTTACAAATTATTAAGAAGCTTCTTCACTGCTACCTCAGTTCCATTGATCAGTCTACCGCGGTAAACAACACCATATCCACCCTCACCAACCACATTCTCTGCCGCAAAACGATTTGTTGCTGATTGAAGATCTCTAAGAGTAAACCAGTGGCCCCATCCAAGATGTGAACCTTCTGGCAAACCAACTAAGGGAGAAGCTGTCACTAGTCCTCCATAAGACAATGAAGAATGCTTTTGAACAATCCCAGAGCTTCCTTCTTCTCCTGACTGTGAACTACATGCTCTCTCATGAAGATAAATAGAACTGCATTGACTCATGTTATCAGGATCACTTGATTTGCGAACAAGCATTTTCTCTGAATTCCTATCACTTGATTTATCTTGGACTGAAAGAAATAAACTTTCAGGGCGGTCATTAAAACTCTGACCCCCGACTATGTCAACCTTAATTTCTTTTGATACGTTGGGTATTTGGGTGAGGGAGAACTTATCTAATGATCTTCTAGATTTCCTCCGAAATGAAACCCATACAGATAAGATACAAAGAATCAAAACTATAAATGCACCAACAGAGATACCAATCAAAACCCATAGTTTTAGACCCAAAAATGCTGTCTTCTTTGATAATTCAGTATTTAGAGAACCCTCAGACGACATTTCTGATCTTCCAGATATTAAGAAAGAAACTTGTATATGGTCCTTTTGCTTCTGATACAAAAAAATTAGCACATTCCGTCCTGTATATTAGAAACATTTAAGGTAAGTCTACACAGCATAAAATACGAACTCATCCCTGAAATTTTAAGTTCTAAGATGCAATTTTCAATTTTGAATAAACTTGATTCATAATAAACCAAAGTTTAAACAACACAAGCAACCCAACACTGTTAAAAGCATCCTTATCCTAATTCTAACACTCAAATCTCATAGATAAAAGTAGTAAAACTAGTGCATTTAATATAATCTGAATGAACGATTAGATTCTTGGCTTACACTGCAACTATTAAGAAGAATCAAACAGAAAAAGAAAAGGAAAGGAAAGGAGAATCTGATACCAAATTGAACCAAGTTCAATTGCATTTTTTAGTTTTTATTTTTTTATTTTTATGGTTCAATTAGAAAACTGTAATGCTAAAAGAAAACCTAAGTACAATTGAAGGGCATTTAACCAATCAATAAAAAACTCATTTGCATTTAAATCATACTTTTAAAAAAAATCAAAAGAACTTCAACAAATTACATTAAAAAGACAGCATAAATAAATCTACTGATGACTCATCACGCTTACTGAAAACACCAATCAAAGACTCTGAGCAAATGGAATTTCTGATAAGAAAGCATCACTTATGATCCAAGCAAGAGTCAGAAAAAGAGAAATGTAAATACACTATAAAGTGATAAAACAGCAAAAAAGAAAAAGAAGAAGAAGAAAGCAATAACCTTTGTGGTATTGATCTAAACTACACTAACCCCCTTGATCTTCTTCCTTGAGCGACCACAGAAGCAAAGAAAAGGCTTCTTTGTTTAGAACCAAAAGAGAGTCAATGAGCATAGATAGGCCAATGTAGACCTCAAATAACACAATCCCACAAAAAAACCCAGATGCCACAGAAACAAAAGAAGAAGAAGAAGAGATGGAATTACAATTGGAGAAGAGTAGTTTACAAGTAGAGGTTTGTGCCCCCAGGTGGGCCAGAAAGGAATTGAGAGAATGATAAAAAAGAATGTGAAGCAATGTCAAGGCCAGACAAAAATCCAATCTTTGAAGGAAAATGTAAAGAGAAAGAGAGAGAGTTATTTAAAAGGACCAAAAAAAAGAGAAGAGGTGGGTGAAATGGTTGGTGGGTCTTTGTGCAAGAGAGAGGGACCTCCCAAATAGAAAGCTGGAAAGGAAGCTTAGTTTGCAATGGAGGTCAGGTCAGGAAAGTAGGAAACCAAAGAATGAAAGAGAGAGAGAGAAAGAAACAGTAAAGGAAAAGCAAAAATGAGGTGAACAGTATTGGCATTTATAACTAGGCAAAGAAAAAATTAATTAATATTTGTTAAAAAATTTAAGAGAAAATTTAAGAAAGGAAAGGGACAGTGAGAGATGAGATCAGTCAACACCAACTTACAAATCTAACCCCATTACTTCTCTTTGTACTTCCTTCTTACATCTCCTTCTTACCCTTCTTACAAGTTTTACTCTCTCTACATAGTACATAACACAACCTTAAACATTATTTAACCTTACCTTTCAATTAATCCTTTGGTTTAGTCATTTAATTATTCTGGTTCTGGTATATGCTTAAATCATCGTTAAGTTCCCTTAATTATAAAAGTAATTGTACAAAAGGTTTGTTCCTAACTTTGGCCATTTAATTTCATTATTGGTTAAGAATTTAGGTAGATTTTTTTTAATTTTTATCGGATTATTCAACTTAATTTACCATTTTTAGTCCACTTATTTCTTATTTGTCAATTGGATCAGATATTCGTACTTTTCTTGAGAAATTAGTTTATTGAAGGAATTTAAATATTTCAATAAAATTATTTAAATATTTCAGTTTAATTATTTCTTATTTAAAGTTGATCTACTTTTCTTAATTAGGTAAAATATTTTTATTTCACATTTACCAAAAGGATTTGACATTGACTGTTGAAACTTGTTTTTTTCTTTGGTGTCTATTACCTGTCTGTCTCCATTCATTTTGATAAGACCATAATTTAAATTTTCTTTTTATCAATCTTTTCTAAATTGGTTTGGTAATAAAAATATGTTGGTATACTGTCATTAAAATTTATAAATAAATAAAAAAAGCATTAAATAGAAGATCATTAATTATGAAAACAAGATCAGTTACCATAACATAGACAATACATTAATTGATAAGCATGACCGAAATTTTCAGGCTTAATTACTTACAATTAATATATATGATGATAACTAGGTATCATTAATAATATAAAGTTGGTTTGACCATAGTAACAAACATTTAATTCAATTTTAATTAAGGTAATTATGTTGTGTCATATTATTAGACTAAAACATTATTATTTATTTAAAGTAAATAAATGTGGTTAATTAATATAATCATGGGTCTACCATTGGAGGCTTTGATTAGAAGCATAACCTTTTCCTTAAAGTATGTCTCAAAATTAATCTTTTTTACAGATTTACATTAATTAATTATATTTTTGAAGATAAGAAAATCTAATAAGATGTTAAGTGTCTCCGACAAACTTTGACTTAAAAGGGCCAATTCTAACCGCCGATCACCGTAAATCATGTGATATCTTGAAAAGGAGTTGATCAGTGATGAGCACGTTGCTTCAGCTTTACTGGAACAAAACTTGCATGGGCATCACGTGTAAGGCACGTGTAAAGACTGCCCTTTTCAGCTGCCTGCATGTATTAATTAATTAATTAATTAATTAAAAAGATTATGTTTTGTTAAATATAGATAGAGGGAAGGAATGTTTCCACGGTTGCATGAATTTATGAATATATATTTGTACACAAACATCAACACATTAATTTTTAAAAAATACAAAATCCATTTTATCCAAATAAAAACATGATATTCCCACTACAAAAATATTTAAATATTATTATTATTAATTTGCTCAAGTATCACGTTGAAATATAGTTGAAAAAAATGTTGCATGTTTTGTAAATTGTAATTGTCTTGTTGAGGAATGAATCCTGGCCGATCTCATGGATGTTTGAACTCATTCATACTTTGATTTTATATTCATCTCCCATTTGTCTATAACAACAAGCACAAATTATAAGTGGGCATAATACTACACATACAACATTTTATCATATAATATAATGTGACAAAAGATCATTGACTGATTTTAAATTAAAAATAAACTTTCACTCAATCATCTTTTATCACATCATGTTGTATGAGAATGTTGTATATGTAATATTGTTCTTATAAATGGTCATCTCACAATAATATTGGTTGACCTTATTTGGTAAAAGCCTATCCATTAATTAATTACACCCCGTCATGAATTGATTAAAAATAGCTTATAGATCACGATTTGGTATTGGTTGATGAACAATCAAGTCAAGAAGCTCTGAAGTGAACCAATGGGAAGAGCTAGCTTTCCAATTGAAAGTGAAGAATTTGTTTGGTCATATATACGACTGTCTACAGCTTTTTATTTGACTGGAGGTTTAGCTTTGCTTCCATATGAAAATTCCAAGTCACGAAACTCATAATTAAGCAGTTTGTTTTAGGTAAGAATTAATTGCTTAACAAAATATACAAATGCATAATAAACCTTCTTTCTCTTAACACTAGTTTCCTCATATCAATCTTCTACTTGAGACTTCAAACCATTAATAAATCAAATGAAGACAAGCCTTTGAGCTTCACAGTGCACTGATCAAAGTGTTTGAAATGAAACTTGTAAACTTGTAATTTTGTTGGTTTATTTATATCTTCTTACCCCCTTGAGAGTCCAATTAGATGCTCTCCTTTTATGGAATGCTTGCACGAGGGACTTATACAAGTTATTAACTTTGTTTATTATATACCGCAACCAACCCATTATCTAGCTAGCTAGCCAGCACAATCAATTATTATTATATTCTAGCAAACATAATCATCTCTGAACACTCATGCTTTTAATGAATCACATTCTATTTCCAAATATGTAAGTGAGGTAAATACTCTTAGAAATGAAGAGAAAATTAAAAAAATAAGAAAGAGTAATTGGTAATGTGAAATAGAAATTGGTTGCTTAGGGGCAGGTGATGTAGGCCATTATAGAGGCTAAGTTGGAGAGGTTAGATTCCATTTCAACTTCCAAGTCACCTCTTGCTACGCAGCAGACATAGAATAAAACCAGGATAAGAGCTGTCAACAGCTCAGAATTGGGTTAGAACTTCTAAGAGGGAGAGAGAGAAAAAAAAGAGGATCCCTATGTCTATGCTGAATTCTCATTTGAGAGTTGAAAGGTCATTTACATGAGTTAGGGTTACAATAGAGAGAGAGAGAGAGAGAGAGAGAGAGAGAGAGAGAGAGAGAGAGAGAGAGAGAGAGAGCCGGAGAATAAAAAGGGAGAAGAAGCAGATGTTAGGAGGAAGAAAATAGAAGGGAAAACTAGGAGGGGCTAGCCCTTGAAGTCTAGCATTTAGGGAGAAGCTAGCCCTCGAAGTCCAACACTATCTTAGATTCTCTTGTTTGAGTTATCTGTTTGTTTTTCTTGTGTTGGGTAGCTTTGCTAGTTTCTATTTGCTGTGTATTTTGTTTTAGATTATCAATAGAAGTGTTGCTTATCTTACTTTTCTGGATTTATATTGTTTTATTCCTTGCTATTCCTGTTGTCGTTGGCTAAGTTAGGAGAGGTTCATATCAAATGGTATCAGAGCCAAGGTTGGGTTATGGTAAAAACGAAAATGGAGAATATAATGGATAGCGTAGAAAAATAGAATAGTACGATGAAGGGAGATATGAGTACGGTGAAAAAAGATTTGGGAACGATCAAAGAGTGCTTAAGGGAAATGCTAGCCTGGATGAGGCTCAAAAATGAGGAGGAAACCAGGAGAGTAAAGAGTAGAGAGAAATGGGTTGACTGAAATACCTTTGGGTGGCGATCAAAATAATGGGGAAATAAAGGATAATCCATCAAGTGCGAGGACAGTCGTAGTATGGTGGCTGGAAGCCAGAGGTTCCACTATTTTTGGGAGAGGATCCTTATGGTTGGCTCTTCAAGGTTGAGAGATACTTCAGTGTGTATCGAGTTCCGAAGGCTGAGTGATTGTCCATGATGGCGGTGTGCATGGACAGCGTTAGATGTGAACTGGTTTCAGTGGGTGGAAGTAAGAGTCCAATGACGTCGTGGCCTACCTTTAAGTGTGCCCTTCTTCATCAATTCAGTAGTTCACAAGAAAGGGGACCCCACGAAGCTTTAATAGAAATTAGACAAACTGGGACAGTGGAAGATTATCGCTGGAAATTTGAAGTTGTGGCTACGCTATTAGTTGAAGAGAAGGAGGAGATCTTATATGCTGCATTTTTGAATGGGTTGAAGATGGAAATTCAGGTTGAAGTTAAATTGGCCCAACCAACTTCATTGATTCAACTTATTGAAATGACCCAAAAGATTGAGGAAAGAAATTGAACTTAAAAGGAGTTAAAGTTTGGGCTGAGTAAAAATGGCAAAGCAAGCTTAATTGGAAGTGGGTTTGGTGGATATAGGCAATTAGAAATTGGGCTTGGACGTGAACATGGGTCAATGGGAACTGGATCGAGTTGGCTAAACGGGTTAAATGAAATTGGGATTAGGGCTAGGACTTTTTCAAATCGCAACTTTGACGATTCCAAGACTACTTTGACCACCAAACAGCAACGATACTCCATCAACTCTTTGCTGACATGTCGATCTTGGGAAGAAGCACAGTCTGACGTAGCAACAGTCGTTGGTCACCGAAATACAAGCTCAACAACGCTTCGAACGATCAATTCCAACCTCCCTCAACTACAAACAACCTCTCTTTAGCGAATGAAAGAAGATGAGGAAGAGTTGGGTAAAGAAGAAGATAGCAATGAATGAGTGGAGGAGCCTCACAGATTGCGATGTGGTGTCGGGAAAAAAAAAATTCTCACCTTGAGGACAAGGTGGTTCTTCAAGGAGAGGGTAATGATGAAACCTCAATAGTGTAGGTATATGGTAGGAGAACAAGGTAGTAAGATAATGGACTGAAAAGAAGCTGGCCAGATGTGAGAATTTTGTTATGAGGGATTCTGTTATGGAGAGAGAGAGTGATGGAGAATAAAAAGGGAGAAGAGAGCAGATGTTAGGAGGAAGAAAATAGAAGGGAAAATTGGGAGGAGCTAGCCTTAGAAGTGTAGCATTTAGGGAGGAGTTAGCCCTCGAAGTCCAGCACTATTTAGATTCTCTTGTTTGAGTTCTCTGTTTGTTTTTCTTTTGTTGGGTAGCTTTGCTAGTTTCTATTTGTTGTGTATTTTGTTCTGGAATATCAGTATAAGTGTTGGTTATCTTCTTTTTCTAGATTTATATTGTTCTATTGCTTGATGTTCTTGTTGTTGGTGGCTGAGTTAGGAGAGGTTCGTATCAAATGGTATCACTACAACAAAAATGGCCTACGGTAACACTGGATAGTTGCACTTTTCCTTAAAGTGTTACTATAGACTATCTATGGTAACACTTGATATTAAAATGTTACGATAATGATAAGAGCTTGAAAAAACTTATTTTGTTAGTGATTCAATTGGATTATTTATGGAAAAATGTGTTTTTATTGTGAAATTTTAGTTAATTACTTCATAAATACCTTTTATGGGATCACAGGTGTATTTTGAGTATTTTCAGGTTAAAAATGATATTTGAATGAAGAAGAATGATGCGGATGGAATTTATGACAAGTAGGAACAAATGGTGAAAGAATCGGAGTTGAAACGATAAAGTTGTGACGCATTGAAGATGAGACTTAAAACCTGGAAATTCTTCAAGACGAGCATGCTTCAATGTTTTAATCATAACTTGATCTGTAGAAATCAGAATTTGATGATTCTTATGGCGTTGGAAAGATTATTCAGAGAGCTACAAAGTTTATGTTGATGACTTTATTAAATTCTGAATATTCCAGACTCGTAGGACAGAAAGAACGATCGCTGCAGCGACCATTTTTGGCGCCGCAGCAATGGATTGCGGGCCTGTTTGGGTTATTTTATTTTCCTAGTCCAAATCTGAATGGTTTAAGACATTTAATTCTTTCCTAATTAACCTCCAAACCCTAGCACTATAAATAAGGGTCTTTAATTAGTTTTTAAAGAGGTTAGAGAATGAGAAAGAGCAACTACTATTTTAGAGATCATAATTCTTGTAGTTTTTGTTCGCTAATTAGAGAAGTTTTTCTATTTTTATTTCTTTAACGCATGTTTGTTAATACAATGGTTGTTTTTATTAATGTAATTATGAACTAAATTCCTTTTCTAGGGCTAAAGATGTAGCTCAATTTATGAATATGCATTGACTTTATTGTTGTTAATTTTAATTGAGCATTAATTCTAAGTTTTATTATTGGGTGTAATGCTTTCAATTCTTAAGGGCCCGCTAGTTGAATGATTTTATGGGTTGGGTTGAGATCGAGAGATGAAACCTGATTAGTCTAAGGTAATAAAACCATAGATTGAGCGAACGCTAGAGATAGGTTATCGCAATCTGTGAGGCTCTGGTAAATTCCATAGAACTTAATGATCTCTTAGCTTCTAAATCTACTTTAGAGATATTTTCAGTTGTTGCTTAAGAGTTAATTCACTAATTATTTGAGAGAAAGTTAGTGAAATATTAGGGAGTTGGCGTTTAGAATAAATTTAATTAGGTTAGCAATAATTGTCAATGTATATGATTAAATTGGTGTGAAATATGTGCCCTAGGTTTAGTCTTATTGATCTTTTTACGAGAGTATTAATACAATTCTAGTTTTGTTTACTTTTTAGTTTGTTTTATTTTTCATTAATTCATTCTTAAAATTTTGTTTCATCAAATAGCAATAAAATAGACTAGTTTGGTACTTAGTAGGTAGTTCTCTTGGGATTCGACACTCGTTTACTCGAGTTTTACTACTTGCGCGATTTCGTACACTTGCAAATAGCCTGTCAAATCACAATTTTTATATGTAACACTTCAACTTTTTGTAACACATTTTATATCAATGGTAACTCATTTTTTTAAATGTTATGAAAAATATATCTCCAGTAGAATTTTTAAAGTGTTACAATAGACCTAATAATATAGTAACTTTTTTATAATGTTACCATATAATCAAAATACAGTAACATTTTATAAGTGTTACCATAAACCCAATTATTTATCGGGAAACAAAATATTATTCCTACCAATGTGAAATGAGGTTGATTTTGTCTCATTTTTATTGTTTAGGGGTCAAATTTTATTATTTGGGGTATACTTTGTCACTTTTCATTCATGTAGGACCAAACAAATGCTTTACATATAGCAAAATTTTAATCAAGAAAATAACACTTAATACCGCCATTCCAACCCAAAATTTCCCTCACAACTTATTCACACCATTCCAACCCAACATTTCCCTCACAACTCATTCACAGACGATGGTGGTGTCAACACTTCTTCCACCAAATAACCATTTCAATTTTTACTTTGAGTTTCAGAGTTTGCCTTTTCTTTCCTTAACCCTAAACCCATAGATTTTACACCAACATCTATGTTCTTCTTCTTCTTCTTCTTCTTTTTCATTTTATTACACTTAATTAAGGAGAAAATCTCCATAAGACACGCAATTAATTAAATTTTTAAAAGACAATTTGGATTGAGGCATTTGGTCGGCGTGGGGTTTGTCTTGTCAAATGGAACTTCTAAACCCAACCCAACTTCAATACGGTTAAACCTAATTGGAGAGATTCTAAAAGTTGTGTAAATTAGAGTTATAGAGGAAGGAATGAAAAATATTGGTCTCGGTACGAATGGTCCTTATTACAAACTTTTTTTTGGGGGTAAGTATCCTTATTACAAACTTGAGACACAACAAAAGATAAAAAAAATTGTGTTGTGGTGTATTATCTTTTGGTTTGGCAAGTATAAAATTGTTTCATTTTGATTTAGAATCCTTATATTTTTGAAGTTCTTCCAAGAATATACCCATCCTTTAAAGTAATAATCTATTTGTATGTTTTAGTGATTAAGGCTAGCTTTGTAATTGAATATAGAATTCTACAGAGTTGAGGATTTAAGACACCCAATTAATCTACGTTTACATTTTGTAGACTTCACTCACCTAAAGCATCATAGTAACGAAGCTTAAGGGAGGGTATATCTTTTGCCTCAGATAGCAATTATGAGTTTATAAATACTACTACTGTGTGGGTTTATTAACTAGAGACATTATTAATTCAATGGCTATGGCATATGAAGTGAAGAGATTTTATTTGCATATCACTTCTTTTTGTGGAAGCTTCTCTCTTAAATTTTTGAGTTTCATAGTCACCTTTGAAGTCAAAAACTTACAAAGGCACAAAGAAAAGAAAAAAAAACAGTGTACTGTGCAAAGTGAAGTTATGTCTTGTAATCTGCGATTGGCAATTTTGCAAACTATAGTTGGCATTTTTGCAAACTGCAATCTGCAAAAATGCAGATTTTGTGGCTTGTAGTCATTTGGAGAGTGCCTTGTGTCATCTGACTGTTCTCGACTTCAAGTTCTCATTCCCTGTTTGAGTGATAACAATTCCTTGCATTGTCTTTTTGGACGAACGAAAATAATTATTGAACTTGTGTTTGATGGTTTTTAATCTGTCGTGTAATTAGTTTTGTAGATTTTGTTGTTTTCCTGCTTCCTTGGAGAACAATGAACATTTTATATCTAGTTCTTCATATTGGTTTGATATAGAACCCAGAACTTTCAAGCGCTTTAGTTATTTAAATTTGCAGACATTAAAGGTGGAACATGGTTGATATTCTATTGAAGATTAAGGAGCAGAGATATGATGGTTCCAACTGTAGTCTGCATTTTTACAAAATGTAGCTTGCAAAAGTGCAGACTTCGATTTGCAAAATTGTAGACTGAGTTTGCAAACTGCAGTCTGCATTTTTTATCCCAGCTTCCTATTTTGATGTGTGCTTTATGTTCTATAAATTCTTTATTGGGTTCATTGGTTTCTGATCATGTAAGGTTTTATGCATTCACTAGTCAAGGAGATAATTATATGTCTCAAAAAATTGCAGACTGTAGTCTACAACAGTCTGCAATTTTGCAAACTGCAGTTTGCAAAAAGCAAAGTCTCAAACAGTTTGCATTTGCATATTTGAAGATGAATTTATTGTATTTGTTAATATAGTGTTTCCGTTTGTGCAGATCGAAATTTGTCCCATATCAAGAGGGAATTAAAGATTATTGCAACAAGAAGGATTTGAGTTAATAAGCTACAACCATTAAGTATTTGGAGAGTAAGCATTGTTGTGTTGTTCAATGGAATTTGCATATTATGTTGGTTATGTTCAACTCATGTTTCGTTGTTTTCATAATGTTCTTGACATGTTTACCTATAATTATTCATATATTGTTTGACTTTTATTAATTGTGTAGATTAAGTAATGTGAAAACTAAAGGATATTCTTGTAAAATTAGTTAGTACATAGTATTTTTAGTTTTAGAATTCACCACAAACTTCATAAACATTATGGCCAACATACATAATTTGTGCCTAACAAAAGGGATTTAAATTTGAATTTGATGCATTTGTCATATCAGGACAAACATTTCACCAGTGCTATAATGATGATGAAGAAGGATTGGGTGAATCTAAACAGGTAAGAAAAGGATAATTAAAAGGCACACTTTCATATGTATATGAAGTAATAATGATTTTCCTTAACAAGGTTTTAGATGTTTTAGGTTTTTTTTTTTTTTTTTTCTCTTTTAATAGAGCTACGGATGCATACATGCAAGGTACATGGGACTTTGTCAGGTTGGCTGAAAAGAATGCAAGCTATGAAGCAAAGCCCTTGTAAAGATTGTCACAACTTGACTCATCATGGTATAGACATTGTTTATGAGCATCTGATTATACGAGGAATGGATCCTACATATACAATTTGGTTTCGTCATGGTGAAATAGAAGATATTACAGAAACTGTTACTCAAGTAAAGAGTTCAGATGCTTTTAACTTAATTACTAGTGCATATATGGGAGCCAATCATTATGCATCAACATCAGAAGAGAGAAGAGACAATGATTTCACGCAATCATTAGAAGATGTTGTAACTCATTTATATCTCGGTTGCACCAAGTATACAAAAATGTCTGCCATTGTAGCTTTGTACAAACACAAAGTTACGAATGGTTTGACTGACAACAGTTTTGATGGTCTTTTAGAGATGCTTGGAGACATGTTACTAGAGCACAATGTGTTTCTCAAATCAATCTACTCTGTGAGAAAATTTATTAAGGAGTTTGATTTGGGATATGACAAGATTCATGCTTGTGCGAATGATTGTTGCTTGTGTAGGAAAGAAATAAAAAACTTGCAAAGTTGTCCAAAGTGTGGCTTTTTGAGATGAAAGGTAGATAAAAGAACGAAGAAAATTAAGAAGGGTGTCCTGGCTAAAGTTTTGCGATACTTTCCTATAATACCAAGGTTTAGAACGATGTTCAAGTCACCCAAAATGGCGGAAGAATTACACTAGCATTTCAAACGCAAAAGTGAAGATGGCAAGCTGTGTCACCTAATGGATTTTGTAACATGGGACTTGTTAATTATAAATGGCCTACTTTTGCAAAAGATCCTAGAAATCTTAGACTTGGCTTGGCTGTTGATGGCTTTAATCCCTTTTCAAACATGAGCACAGCTTATAGTAGTTGGCCTATAATGCTTGTTACATACAATTTGCCGCCTTGGTTATGTTTGAAGAAAGAAAATATCATGTTGACTTTATTAATTCCAAGGCCTAAACAACCAGGTAAGGATATTGATGTTTATTTATAGCCTGTGATAGAAGATCTACAAGAATTGTGGAATAATGGTATAAATGTTTATGATTCATACACTAATTCTTGTTTTAATTTAAGGGCTATTTTGATGTGGACCATAAATGATTTTCCAACCTATGTAAATCTTTCTGGATGTATAACAAGGGAAAAGTAGCATGTCCGTTATGCGATTACAAGACAAATGCTTATTGGTTAAAGTTTAGTAGGAAATTATGTTATATGGGTCATAGGAGATTTTTATCACCTACTCATCCATTTAGAGAAGAAAAAGGCTTGGTTTGATGGAAAGGAAGAAAAGGGGAGAAGCCCTATGATCATGAATGGTGCAAAAATTTTGTCCGAAGAGAGATTGCGAAGCTACTCCATTATGGAAAAAAATTTCTATCCTTTTCGAGTTGCCATATTGGAAGGTACATCTTATTGGTATTACAGAATTTTATTTATGTTGTTATCCATAATTTTTATATGATTTTTGTATTGCTTATAACTTTTTGCACATTTTATTTTCAGGAGTTGCCATTATGCATAATTTGGATGTTATACACATTAAAAAGAACATTTATGAGAGTATCATTGGCACATTATTGGACATCAGTGGGAAAACAAAAGATGGAATCAATGCTTGAAAAGACTTAGAAGATATGGGAATTTGTCATGAGTTCCATCCAAAAGATCATGGGCATAGAACATACCTTCCAGCAGCTCTACATACGTTATCAAAGATGGAGAAAAATTTTTTTTGTAAGAAATTATTTAATCTAAAGTTACCTGACGGGTATAGCTCAAACATTGGGAATTGTGTATCAATTGAAGAATGCAAGATAATAGGTCTTAAATCGCATGACTGTCATGTTCTAATACAACAATTATTGGTGGTAGCATTAAGAGGGTTGTTACCCAAGAGACCAAGAACAACAATTATGCAATTATGTGTATTTTTTAATAAATTATGCCAACGAGTTATTGATGGAAAAGTTGTGGTTGCACTTGAAGATGAAGTTGTTGAAACCATATGTATGTTTGAGCGATTCTTTCCCCCGTCATTCTTTGATATCATGATCCACCGTTCAATTCATTTAGGATGAGAAGCACGACTAGGTGGATCCGTTCAGTATCGATCGATGTATCCGTTTGAGAGGTGATCAATCATTAAACCCATCTCTGTTTAAATTCGTCTATTATTTAAAGATATTAATTTAATATGATATATTTTTATTTGGTACATGAAGATTCTCAAATGATATGTTAAAAATTATACACGACCTGAAGGTTGTATTGCAAAATGTTATCTTGTCGATGAAACTGTTACTTTTTGTAGTGGGTATTTTAAACATGATTTTGGAGGAAATGATCAAAATGCTCGTAATCAAGATTTCTTTTCTGACGTAATTCTAGTCGTCTAATCTTGGGAGCAAAGTCAATGTCATTAAGTGATGAAGTGTTAAAGAGTGCACATCATTATGTGTTATTTAACACAACAATGATAGAACCATTTCTACAATAAGTATTTATCTCTAGATTTCCAATTTAGATAACTTTTTACATTGTATATGACTTTTGCACTATTTGGTTTCATTTTAGGATGTCTTTGGAAGAGTTAAGGCAATCCAACAAACCGTAGTCTGCATTTTTGCAAGCTGTAGTTTGCAAAAATGCAGACTACAGTTGGAACCATCATATCTCTTCTCCTTAATCTGCAATAGAATATCAACCATGTTCCGCCTTTAACGTCTGCAAATTTAAATAACTAAAGCGTTTGAAAGTTCTAGGTTCTATATCAAACTAATATGAAGAACTAGATATAAAATGTTCATTATTCTCCAAGGAAGCAGGAAAACAATAAAATCTACCAAACTAATTACACGACAGATTAAAAACCATCAAACACAAGTTCAATAATTATTTTCGTTCGTCCAAAAAGAAAATGCAAGGAATTGTTATCACTCAAACAGGAAATGAGAACTTGAAGTCGAGAACAATCAGATAACACATGGCACTCTCCAAATGACTACAAGCCACAAAATCTGCATTTTTGCAGATTGCAGTTTGCAAAAATGTCAACTGCAGTTTGCAAAACTGCCAATCGCAATTTACAAGACATAACTTCACTTTGCACAGTACACTGTTTTTTTTTTCTTTTCTTTGTGCCTTTGTAAGTTTTTGACTTCAAAGGTGACTATGAAACTCAAAAATTTAAGAGAGAAGCTTCCACAAAAAGAAGTGATATGCAAATAAAATCTCTTCACTTCATAGGCCATAGCCATTGAATTAATAATGTCTCTAGTTAATAAACCCACACAGTAGTAGTATTTATAAACTCATAATTGCTATCTGAGGCAAAAGATATATCCTCCCTTAAGCTTTGTTACTATGATGCTTCAGGTGAGTGAAGTCTACAAATTGTAAACACAGATTAATTGGGTGTCTTAAATCCTCAACTCTATAGGATTCTATATTCAATTACAAAGCTAGCATTAATCACTAAAACATACAAATAGATTATTACTTTAAAGGATGGGTATATTCTTGGAAGAACTTCAAAAATATAAGGATTCTAAATCAAAATGAAACAATTTTATACTTGCCAAACCAAAAGACAATACACCACAACACAATTTTTTTATCTTTTGTTGTGTCTCAAGTTTGTAACAAGGATACTTACCTTAAAAAAAAAGTTTGTAATAAGGATCACTCGTACCGAGACCAATATTTTTCATTCCTTCCTCTATAACTCTAATTTACACAACTTTTAGAATCTCTCCAATTAGGTTTAACCGTATTGAAGTTGGGTTGGGTTTAGAAGTTCCATTTGACAAGACAAACCCCACGCCGACCAAATGCCTCAATCCAAACTGTCTTTTAAAAATTTAATTAATTGCGCGTCTTATGGAGATTTTCTCTTTAATTAAGTGTAATAAAATGAAGAAGAAAAAGAAGAACAGAGATGTTGGTGTAAAATCTATGGGTTTAGGGTTAAGAAAAGTAAAGGCAAACTCTAAAACTCAAAGTAAAAATTGAAATGGTTACTTGGTGGATGAAGTGTTGACATTACTGTCGTCTGTGAATAAGTTGTTAGGGGAATGTTGGGTTGGAATGGCGTGAATGAGTTGTGAGGGAAATTTTGGGTTGGAATGACAGTATTAAGTGTTATTTTCCCAGTTAAAATTTGGCTATATGTAAAACATTTGTTTGGTCCTACATGAATGAAAAGTGACAAAGTAAACCCCAAATAATATGAATTTGACCCCTAAAATAAAAATGAGACAAAATCAACCTAATTTCACATTGGCGGGAATAATAATTTGTTTCCCGATAAATAATTGGCTTATGGTAACACTTATAAAATGTTACTATATTTTGATTATATGGTAACATTATAAAAAAGTTATTATATTATTAGGTCTATTGTAACACTTTAAAAATGCTACTATAGATATATTTTCCATAACATTTAAAAAAATGAGTTCTCATTGATATAAAATGTGTTACGAAAAGTTAAAGGGTTACATATAAAAATTGTTATCGTAACATTTTAACATTAAGTGTTACCATAGATAGTCTACAGTAACAATTTAAGAAAAAGTGTAACTGTCCAGTGTTACCATAGGCCATTTTTGTTGTAATGTATAGAAAAAGAGATGAGTACGATGAAAGGAGATATGAGTAAGGTGTAAGAAGATTTGGGAACGATCATAGAGTGCGTAAAGGAAATGCTAGCCTGGATGAGGCGTAAAGATGAGGAGGAAACCAGGAGAGTAGAGAGAAATGGGTCGACTAAAATACCTTTGGGTGACAATCAAAATAATGGGGAAACGAAGGATAATCCAGAGAATCAAGTGCGAGGACGACCAGAGTATTGTGGCCGAAAGCCGAAGGTTCCACTATTTTCGGGAGAGTATTCGTATGGTTGGCTCTTCAGGGTTGAGAAATACTTCAATGTGTATTGAGTTGTGGAGGTTGAGCAATTGTCCACGGTGGTGGTTTGCATGGAAAGCGCCATGGTGAACTAGTTTCAACAGGTGGAGGTAAGAACTCTAGTGACATCGTGGGTTGCCTTTAGGCTTGTCCTTCTTCAACAATTCAGTGGTTCGCAAGAAAGGGGGCCCCACGAAGTTTTAATGGCAATTATAATTAGACAAAATGGTACGGTGGAATATTATCACCGAAATTCAAAGTTGTGGCTGCGCTGTTAGTTGAAGAGAAGGAGGAGATCTTATACATTACGTTGTTGAATGAGTTGAAGATGGAAATTTGGGCTGAAGTTAAATTCGTCCAAGCAAGTTCACTGATCCAACTCATTGAAATGGCCCAAAAGATTCAGGAGTGAAATTGGGCTTTGGAAGAGTCGAAGTTTGGGTCGGGTAAAAATGGTAAAGTAGGCTTAATTGGAAGTGCGTTTGGTAGATATGGGCAATTAAAAATTAGGCCTGGACGTGGACATGGGTCAATGGAAACTAGACCAGTCGGCTGAATCGATTAAATGAAATTGGGATTAGGGCTCAGACTCCTATGGGTTTGCAAAATTACCCATAACCCGAACCGAACCAAACCAAACCAAACCAAATTTTTCGGGTACCCGAAAATCCGTGTCGGGTTTGGGTAGTGCATTAGGAGATACCTAAATTTTCAATTTAGGTACCAAGTCAATTTTAAAATAAACCAGGTACTCGACTTATACACGGTCTAAATAAAAAAATATATACATATATATGACCTAAAATTCTAAAGTACAATTTCAATTACTCAAAACTCCAATTCTACAGTTCTCATCCTCTTCTACTTGAATCTCAATTTCTCCAAATTGATTTAACTTAACCCACCGCCACTCTTTTCTTCCTTGAGCCTCACCCATCAAAACTCCTCAACCTCTGTCCTCACTAACGTTATCTTTCGCCAAAAATCATGTGATTTGTGGATCACACGATTGCCACTTCTCTCACCAGATTCCGAACAACTCCAACCATTGAAATTCGACCTTTAACTACCAAAAGACTTATTGACATTTCCTCTCCATAACCCCTTTCTGATTGGCTCTTGATTGTTCACTGTTCGCTAGAGGATACCTCTAGGGTTTGTTTTGTGCAATTCTATAGTTGGATTTGATTGGAACACTTGTGGAGTTAATTGGGAGAAATTGTTTGTGTTTTTTTGGAGTCTGGGTTGTTTTCTCTGTCATCATAGGTTTTCCAGTTGTTTCCTGTCGTCGGCAAGCTGTCTTTCCTGGGTTTCGCTTCACACCCACCAAGTGTTCGAAGAAAGGCCGCAGCTGTTATGCCGTATTTACAATGTTGATGTTGATCGTAATTTGAAGAAACAGATTCGGTTAAAAAACCAGGTACTCGATAACCAAACCAAAAATTTGGGTATCCAAAAATTTAGATACCCCAAAAACCAGTTCGGTTACCAAGTACACTCATAGGGTACCCAAATATTTGAGTTTGATCAGAAAGTTGCAAAACCAGTTCAGGTACCTAGTTTTGCACACCCTACAGACTTCCTTAAATCGCAACTTCTACAATTCTAGGACGACTTTGACCGCCGAACAATAGCGATACTCCATCAACTCTTCACCGACACGTATCTTGGGAAGAAGTACCATCCGATGCAACGACAACCGTTGGTCACCGAAGTACAAGCTCTATAGCGCTTCAAACGATCGATTCCAACCTCCCTCAATTGCGAACAACCCTTTTCTAACGAATGACAGAAGATGAGAAAGAGTTGGATAAAGAAGAAGAGAGCAGTGAAGGAGTGGAGGAGCGATATGATGACAAGTAAAAAAAAAAAAAAAAAAAAAAAAAATTCCCTCCTTGAGGACAAGGTGGTTCTTCAAGGGGAGGGTAATGACGAGCCTTAATAGTGCTGGTATATGGTAGAAGAACAAGGTAGTAAGGTGGTGGATTGAAAGGAAGCTGGTAAGAAGTTTCCTTGGGTTTAGGCAGGGACAGATGGCAATAAAGGAATGGGTAAGTGAGGGATTTTGTCATCGAGAGAGAGAGAGAGTGTTGGAGAATAAAAAGGGAGAAGAGAGCAGATGTTAGGAGGAAGAAAATAGAAGGGAAAATTAGGAGGAGCTAGCCCTCGAAGTCTAGCATTTAGGGATGATTTGGCCCTCAAAGTCCAGCACTATCTTAGATTCTCTTGTTTGAGTTCTTTGTTTGTTTTTCTTGTGTTGGGTAGCTTTGCTAGTTTCTATTTGCTATGTATTTTGTTTTGGAATAACCATAGAAGAGTTGGTTATCTTGCTTTTTTGGATTTATATTGTTTTATTACTTGTTGTTCCTATTATTGTCGGTTGAGTTGGGAGAGATTCGTATCAAATGGTATCAAAGCCAAGGCTGGGCTATGGTAAAAAAGAAAATGGAGAATAGAATGGATAGCGTAGAAAAAGAGATGAGTACGATGAAGGGAGATATGAGTACGGTGAAAAAAGATTTGGGAACAATTATAAAGTGCTTAAGGGAAATGTTAGCCTGGATGAGGCGTAAAGATGAGGAGGAAACTAGAAGAGTAGAGAGAAATGGGTCGACTAAAATACCATTGGGTGACGATCAAAATCGGGAAACAAAAGATAATCCAGAGAATCAAGTGAGAGGACGGCTGGAGTATGGTGGCCGAAAGCTGGAGATTCCACTTTTTTTGAAAGAAGATCCTTATGGTTGGCTCTTCATGGTTGAGAGATACTTCAATGTGTATCGAGTTGCGGAGGCTAAGTGATTGTCTACAGTGAATAGGGTGAGCATGGGTAGTAGGTAGAACAGGAACTGACACTGTGCGAGTAGGTTTCAGTTCCAATTCTTGCATGTGGAGGAATCAAAACCGAAACCTGGGAAAAGAACCTGAAGCGGGTACCCAGTTTGGAGTTGATCATTTTGAGATAGTGTTAAATCTGCTGCTTCTTTGTTTGCTTTAGTTGTTCTCTCATTCTTCTTTTTCTTATTTCACTAATTATTTGTGTTTTGGTTTTGATTGAAAAATTTTATGTGAATTGTGATGAATTAATTGAATTCAAGTATTGCCTAGAGATTAGAGGATTTATGAGTCACATTGGACACAAATGAATGAGTAATCAAAAGTTGAAAACTACTAATGTAGGTTTTCTTAATTTGTTAATGATGTTTTGTAAACTTTTAATGTATTTTTGTCATTTTTTAAACTAATAGGGGGGTAATTATTTTTTTACAAGGTACCCGGGTAAGGAACCGGAACTTGCATTTCAGGTTCCAATTCCTTGAATTTAAGAACTGGAACCGATAGGTTCCAATTTCGGTTTCTTTTTTTTTTTTGGGAACCTACACTATGCATTTCCGATTCCAATTCTCCCAAAAAATGCAAGGTACTCGAAACCGCTCACCCCTAGTGGTGAACTGGTTTCAGTGGGTGGAAGTAAGTGCTCCGGTGGCGTCGTACGCTGCCTTTAAGACTGCACTTCTTCATCGGTTCAGTGGTTCGCAAGAAGGGGGACCCCATAAAGCTTTAATGGCAATTAGACAAACTGAGACGATGGAAGATTATCGTCGAAAATTTGAAGCTGTGGCTATGCTGTTAGTTGAAGAGAATGAGGAGATCTTATACGCTGCATTTTTTAATGGGTTGAAGATGGAAATTTGGTTTGAAGTTAAATTGGTCCAACCAAGTTCACTAATCCAACTCGTTTAAATGGCCCAACAGATTGAGGAGAGAAATTGGGCTTTGGAGGAGTTAAAGTTTGGGCCGGGTAAAAATGGTAAAGCAATTGGAAGTAGGTTTGATGGATATGGGCAATTAGAAATTGGGCCTAGACGTGGACATGGGTCATTGGGAACTGGATCGAGTCAATTGAACGGGTTAAATGAAATTGGGATTAGGGCTCAGACTTCTTCAAATCGCAACTTCGACAATTCCAAGGCAACTTTGATTGCCGAACAACAGCGATACTCCATTAACTCTTCACCGACGTGTCAATCTTGGGAAGAAGCACCATCTGACGCAATGACAGCCACCGATCACCGGAGTACAAGCTCGACAACGCTTCAAACGATCGATTCCAACCTCCCTCAACTGCGAACAACCCATTTTCGGTGAATGACAGTAGATGAGGAAGAGTCGGGTAAAGAAGAAGAAAGCGGTGAAAGAGTGGAGAAGCAGTGTGGTGTCGGGAAAAAAAATTCCCACCTTGAGGACAAGGTGGTTCTTCAAGGAGAGGGTGATGATGAGACCTCAATAGTACTGGTATATGGTAGGAGAACAAAGCAGTAAGATAATGGACTGAAAAGAAGCTGGCAGGCAAATGGCAATAGAGGAATGGGTAAGTGAGGGATTCTGTTATGGAGAGAGAGAGTGCTAGAGAATAAAAAGGGAGAAGAGAGCAGATGTTAGGAGGAAGAAAATAGAAGGGAAAATTGGAAAGAGCTAGCCCTAGAAGTCTAGCATCTAGGGAGGAGCTGGCCCTCGAAGTCCAACATTATTTAGATTCTCTTGTTTGAGTTTTTTGTTTGTTTTTCTTGTGTTGGGTAGCTTTGCTAGTTTCTATTTGCTGTGTATTTTGTTCTGGAATATCAATATAAGTGTTAGTTATCTTGCTTTTCTGGATTTATATTGTTTTATTGCTTGATGTTCCTGTTATTGTTGGCTGAGTTGGGAAAGGTTCATATCATATCAGTATGTTTTTTATACGTACCCAAATATTCAATTGGTATCAGCTATTGGCCTTATGAGAGGGTGAAGAATTTCCCAATCTAAACGTAAACAGCTTTGGTTTATTGTAAACGTTTGATCCCATCCCACGTTAGCTTCTTGTTTTCTAGCAGGTTTTGTGGCCGTTTAATTGGGTCATCAAAGAGAATTAATTATTTAATTTTGATGACAGTTAAATGTTGACATTCTATATATATATACAGGGGCGGATCCTGCCCACCCTCAATTTTTTTTTTAAATATTAATATATATAATTTTTGGATTTTGGCCCACCCTAATAAAAATATTAAAGGACAAAAATATTAATATGTAATTAGTTTTTATTTTGGCCCACCCAAAAAAAATTTATGGATCCCTCACTATATATATATATATATATTAATTAGATATTGATATGGATCCTAGGTCCAATCATAATATTTGGGTCTGAGTCGAGCCTAGCCATCTTCTTAGACCCAGGCTCGATTTTTGCAAGGCTTACGGGGTTGGGAATGGAGTAGATCATTTGTTTCCTCTTAATCTGAAAATTATGATTAAATTATAACAAGGTCTAAACTCCATCTAGGATAGAATAGATAGTGTGTTCATGAGAATGAGATAATATTCTTTTAATAATGTAAGATACATTTGATTGTGGGAAGAATATGGTTACATGCCAATTCAATGGACGTCGGTTACTGTATTGGAGGCCTAATCGTTATCAGTTTGAGCTGGTTTTAATTTTGTTTGTATGGCGTATACTAGCTTAAAAATTTCACAAACTTTAAGAGTTTTGTGGCTGTGTTTCAGGGAGGAAATAATTAATTTGGGTTAAGGGAACTTATTATTAACCAACTGTTTTTCTTGAATTGTGAAAACTACTTTCAATTTCTTTTTTTTTTTTTTTTGGCTATGTGCTTAGAAAAATAAATTTCCTGAATTGATTGTTTCCCCAAAAAATCCACTTCCACTCTACATCAATAACGGCAATCTTGTTAGACCCCAGATTTTAATTTGCTGAAATCAGTTGCCAGGGACAAAGTTTGTGGCATATGCCCAAGCATTGTTGTTAACAGGATCGGCAAGATGGTCAGCCAAGTTCTCCAATGGTCCCTTACCAGTTACAATAGCTTGAATTAAGAATCCAAACATAGAGAACATGGCCAATCTTCCATTCTTGATTTCCTTCACCTTAAGTTCAGCGAAAGCCTCAGGATCATCAGCTAGCCCAAGAGGACCAAAACTCCCACCAGGATAAACTGGGTCTGTCACCTCACCAAGTGGCCCTCCAGCAACTCTGTAACCCTCCACAGCACCCATCAGAACAACCTGTGTTGCCCAGATGGCGAGAATACTTTGTGCATGGATTAAACTTGGGTTACGTAAATAATCTAACCCTCCCTCACTGAAAATCTGAGCACCTGCCTTGAACCAAACTGCTTCACCAAACTTTACTCCATTGCGAGCCAAAAGCTCAGGGAAAACACAACCAAGGGGTCCAAGCATGGCTCATCTGGCATGGATGACTTCAAGCTCCCTGTTCTTGGAAAAAGGTTTCTGGGTCAGCCGAGAGACCGGCCGTGTCCCATCCATAATCTCCTGGGAACCCACTGGTCAGGTAAGATGGGGCCTCACCTGAGAATGGGCCCCAGTATTTGACAAGGTCTGGTCCATACCATGGGCTGCCTGTTGAGACTGACTTAGGTTTGGCCACAATTTTTCTCATGGTTACACGACCTTCTCCGAGGTCACCGGAGAGAGCTTCAGGGCTTGGCCGGCTAGAGAAGGAGATGAGAGAGCCATTGTTGAAGCAGCCATGTGAAAAGTTGGGAGTATATGAGGTGTTTTGATGAGAGTGGCAATTAGTTTGGTCGGGTATTTATACTTTTTTAGTATTAGAGAAAGTTAAGGGTCCTTATCTTTTGATATCTATATATGTTTTCTGATTGGAGAACATTAAGTTCATTATTTTAATACGAATATCTACTCCAATTGGCTTGCTAGTTTTTGTTCATCTTCCTTCAGCTTTTGGATTCTGGATTGCTTTTTTTCGCAGCCAGTAAGAAGAGTCCACGTGCTGTGATTTGATGATATTATCACTCTTCTGTAAGGATTGAAAGATTGGGATTTGAAACAGCTAGAGCCTTTCATGTTAACTGGAGATTGCCTTGTTAACTCTCCCATTAACTTTTAGACTAGGTGTAACTTAGTTTTGGAAATAAATACAAGCAAAACAATAATCCAGTGAAAATCAGAAGATACTTGGCACCTCATTTGAATAATTTATACAATGATTTTAGTTGTATTACTCTGTTTACTTTTTCTTTAAGATCATATCTTAAGAATAAACATTCTTAGCGAATATTTCTATATTTCATACTTGTTAAATTTGATTTATAACTCATACTCATAATTTACCTTTGAATCACCATTTTATGGGGGTATGAAAGAAAATGCTCATAGTATTGTATTTCTTATCAATTTGAAATTTCAATATCCAAGAATCGAGTGACGAAGAGAAACATGCACAAAATAGGGTGTTTTTTCATTGTTGTTACTCCACTAGATATAAAGTGATGAGAACTGGTGTCCCTTATGTGCGAGATCCACCAGAGCACGAACAAAGTGGGTTGAGTCCATGCATGGACAATCGGATTTCTTGTCAAATCTAATCCACTTTTGACTGTTTTTTCATTTTCTGCAGAACATCTAAGCTGACTTTCTCTACCCTATGGTTAGGAAGTAGCCAAAAACATTATACCACTTACAAAATGAAAATGTAACTACTGGTGGATGTAGAATCTCTCTGCCAAATTCAGCATCCCCATGAATACATGCTAACTACCATAAAGATATGCGTTAAACATTCCAGCCAATATGCAATTGATTTTTAGATATGATAACATCGCGGATATTGCACATTTAGGCAGCAGTATGAGCTCTGAATACAGCAATCTAGTATTATCCACACGGCCTCACCTTCAATAGTTAAGGATCTTTTGCATGCAGAGTAAAATTTAGGATGACTCAAATACCCACTCTTTAGGCAATGCAGATCCAAATACTCGAAGAAGCAGCAATCTCTCTTTCCTGCCTAGCTTCTTTACACAGTACTTCTTTTGGAGACCAAGTTTAAGTGCTTCTTTTCCTTCCTCAACACTTCTCTTTCTAATAGCTGTCAGCAGACCTGACCCTTGAGGATCAATGTCTGTCACCTTTTTCACATTTTCAGATATCTTATTACCCACTATTGAAGTGGCACTGCCATCTGCTTTCTCTTCAGATTGATTCTTGTCAACTTCATCAGTTTCCGCTTCCTCTACATTAGTGCTCCCATTAACATCCGAACTGCTGCTACCCCACCACTTATATGTAGCAGTAGATAAGCCATCTGATGGAAATCCATATTTAAATTCATCTGGAGCCATAGTTCCTTTTGTCAAGCTTGCATTAAGCAGAACCTGCGGCTGCCCAACTACAGTGTTCTTGCTTCCTTGTTGCTGCGGCAAATTTGTAGGTGATGAGACACCATGCAATTTGGACATATTATTGTTTTGGGGTTGCATAGCGCTGCATTCACAAAGAGAGTGAGCAAATTTTTCAGGCTGCAACTTTCACATTGTCACAAATATGTAAAGACACGAATGTTGGCATAAAGTGCATGAGATGATAAGAAGACACTACACAATGTATCAACTTTTTGAACAAGAATTAACAAGACTGCATTGATAACTAAAGCAAGGGCAAGAGTAAACAAAAAGTATACAAGAAAGCCACAAAGATCAGTAAAACAAAAGCAGATACTTGTTAACTTAAAAAAGTAAAAAAAGAAAAGAAAAATATGTTTTGAGCAGCAGATATAATGAGAAAAAAGAATTTCCCCTTCATTACAGCGTCTTTGTCACACTATGAGCACTGTATCTTGCCCTATAAGTGTGCTTGTTCTAAAATATATGCTTATGCGAAAGCACTTCATAGACATTCAAAGATATGAGGAGACAATGACTCTTACAATGAAACTTAAACTGGATAATATGCTAATAAGTAAAGGTCACAGCCCTAATAATTCTCCAAAATCGTCATTCCAACTTGCTTGTTTTGATTGGAAAGTCAACCATACATCAGTTTAAAAACACATAATGTTGTTCATTTCATCTCTTACAACCTGATATCAGCTACATATTTCTCTCACTAGCTGTTCTGTCAGCATACGTGAAAGTAAGAAAAAAAAACAAAAAAAAAAAAAAAACTTTGAAACAAAATTAATTTCCTTTTTCATCCATAATATCTCCAAGATTTTACAAATGATTAGTAACTGTCATCCAAACAAATTGTTAAACCATACCTTTGCCTAGCAAGCTTTGAAAGCTCAGCAATTTGTTTGTATTTTTCTCTAGCAGCATACTTTTTGATTTCTTCAATGCTCTTGCCACATAAAAACTACACCACGATTCACAAACAATCTCGTGAAAATAAATATCACATAATCCATTGAAATTACTAATTACACTGAAGAAGTAGAAGCCAGGAGGTATACCTTGCGATAGGGCCACCGATCAAGGCCGTTCTCGCGGCAAATTTTCTTGAGAACACTCACGCAAACACCTACCACAAGGCAGGCTCAAAGATTAACATAATCTTGATATAAATTTAAAATAAAAAGAAACATTTGTACGAAAAAGAAAAAAAGTTACCGAGATGAGTAGCGGCGTCGGAGAGAGGCAGAGAGAAATAGTTAGCAACGTCATCGAACGAGAGAGATTGAGTTGAGTTTGAGCCTAACTTTGAAGTATTTTGTAGTGAATTCATCATATACTTTTTTTTTTTTTTTTTTAATTAAACAAATAATAACACAGATTTGGAAACGAAACGAAACGAAACGATTTTAGATCTCTCTGTCTTTAAAGTTGTTTCGCTCACAGTGCTGACCCAGATCCAAACCCGAAAACTTTTAAAAGGGTTTAGACTCTATTTTGGACGTCCCCTGATTTTGTTTTATTATAAATACCCCCTATAGTTATGAAATTATACAGCATCTACCCGGTAAAGTATCACTTATCTTCATTATATTTGCTTAATTATGGTTTAGTGTTTGTTATGTGATTAATTTGATTGTTGAATAAATAAAGGAATTTGAAACTTGATTTATGTTGGTATTGACTGAAATATGAGGTAATTAAGCCAAATTTTTTTGCAATCTTACATGATTTGGCTGTGACTTTCCGAGGTTTCCAACTCAAATTGTAGTGAAATCTCTAAACCAAGTCATGTATTCCGAAATCTTACACATTTGACTGAAAAAAACAGAGATTCACCTAACGTAGTTCAATTGAATTGAAATAACCTCATAGATATTAAAAGATAAACACAAGATAGAAATATAATTTTTAAAAAAATTTAATTCACAACCTAATCCTAACTTCTTAGAGTCACACACACACACACACACATATATATATATATTTTTCTTTTTCTTTTTTTTTCTTTTTTTTTTTTTTTTTTTTTTNACAAAATTAATTTCCTTTTTCATCCATAATATCTCCAAGATTTTACAAATGATTAGTAACTGTCATCCAAACAAATTGTTAAACCATACCTTTGCCTAGCAAGCTTTGAAAGCTCGGCAATTTGTTTGTATTTTTCTCTAGCAGCATACTTTTTGATTTCTTCAATGCTCTTGCCACATAAAAACTACACCACGATTCACAAACAATCTCGTGAAAATAAATATCACATAATCCATTGAAATTACTAATTACACTGAAGAAGTAGAAGCCAGGAGGTATACCTTGCGATAGGGCCACCGATCAAGGCCGTTCTCGCGGCAAATTTTCTTGAGAACACTCACGCAAACACCTACCACAAGGCAGGCTCAAAGATTAACATAATCTTGATATAAATTTAAAATAAAAAGAAACATTTGTACGAAAAAGAAAAAAAGTTACCGAGATGAGTAGCGGCGTCGGAGAGAGGCAGAGAGAAATAGTTAGCAACGTCATCGAACGAGAGAGATTGAGTTGAGTTTGAGCCTAACTTTGAAGTATTTTGTAGTGAATTCATCATATACTTTTTTTTTTTTTTTTTTAATTAAACAAATAATAACACAGATTTGGAAACGAAACGAAACGAAACGATTTTAGATCTCTCTGTCTTTAAAGTTGTTTCGCTCACAGTGCTGACCCAGATCCAAACCCGAAAACTTTTAAAAGGGTTTAGACTCTATTTTGGACGTCCCCTGATTTTGTTTTATTATAAATACCCCCTATAGTTATGAAATTATACAGCATCTCCCCGGTAAAGTATCACTTATCTTCATTATATTTGCTTAATTATGCTTTAGTGTTTGTTATGTGATTAATTTGATTGTTGAATAAAAAAAGGAATTTGAAACTTGATTTATGTTGGTATTGACTGAAATATGAGGTAATTAAGCCAAAATTTTTTGCAATCTTACATGATTTGGCTGTGACTTTCCGAGGTTTCCAACTCAAATTGTAGTGAAATCTCTGAACCAAGTCATGTATTCCGAAATCTTACACATTTGACTGAAAAAGACAGAGATTCACCTAACGTAGTTCAATTGAATTGAAATAACCACATAGATATTTAAAAGATAAACACAAGATAGATATATATTTTTCAAAAAATTTAATTCACAACCTAACCCTAACTTCTCAGAGTCATATATATATCTATATATATATATATTTTTTTCCTTTTGTTATTAGTATTTTAGTACTAGGAGTAAACGACATATTCGCACCCAAGGTTTGGCAAAATCCTAAGTTGGTACCTCAAGTTTTATTTATTCCAGATTCCCACCCTTAAGGTAACGGAAAATGGTTAAATATAACGGCTCAAGGGTAAATTGGTCATTTCGCAGAGGAGGCGCACATTAGCAGATTGTCGCCCCTAACAAAGCTCCAGTGCACGTTAGTCAACATCACTGTCGACGTTTTTCGCCCTTTTCCTACGATTCTTCCACCCAAAATCACCCTAATCACCACCATTCGAACCCTCATCCTCCCCTCAACAAAACCGTACCCTTCACAACCCCTCATCACTCGCTGATCGCCAACCACGACAGCCGCTATATGCAACTAGTTTTCGTCGGTCTCCACCAGCGAATGACCACTAAACGATTGCTAGGGACATAGGGGTTTTGTAGATTTGGAGATGTTGGTTGCAGTGGTGATGTCCAATTGCATTTTCGTCGTCGGAATCGACCGAAATTTAGCGAAGAACGACGAAAACCTAAGCTTGACGACGCTAGCGATTGGAGGGTCCAATGAGTCGAGAACCAGAGGGGTTTTAGACGACGGATGATGGGGAAGGTGATGGAGGTGACCAGGGGGTTCGTTGCCATCAGAAACAGCCTAAATCTTATGAAAACAGAGACGGTGCGCAATCACTGAGGGTGTAATTGAAGTAATTTCAAAATAAAATGGTTACTTTTATAATTTTAGTAATTTAGGGGTTAAAACTAATTTATTAATTTAGGGTTAAGGGCATTATGGTAATTGCACCCTCATTACCCTAAAAATTGTTAACAGTGTTATTTTAAGGATGGAAATCTAGAATAAATGAAACTTGAGGTACCAACTTAGGATTTCGTCAAACCTTGGGTGGGAATATGTCGTTTAATCTAGTACTAGAATTTAAAAGAGAAAAGACAATGGGTGTCATTTTTGAGAGGTTATTCAAAAAAGTGTTAAAAAAATGCAGAAACCAGATTGAACCGGTTTTCGGTTATCCAAAAAACTGATTCAATTTCATATATTGATTACCAGTTTAAAGAATTTATAAAACCGGTTTTCACTTTAAAATTAAAAAACCCTAATTTTTCAAGTCTATTTCTCTTTACTTTTCACCCTTTCCTCATTTCTCTTTTTTTTTTTTTTTTTTTTTTTATACACAAGCGAAGATTTACAATTTAGTGTGAGATTCATCAAATAAGGTAGGTAGCATATTCATATGAAAATCGAAAACAAAATTAAACAAAATCATAAATAAGTTAAAGGGAAAACCGGTTCTAAACCGATTTTCCTTTTAATCGATTGAAAAAACAGGTTCGGTTCAAAAAGCAGTTAACCAGTTTGGTTAACCCGTTATGGACACCCCTAGAACTTATTCCCTCACACTCCTCTAATGATTTATACGCGGCCTGCCTTTCGAAATTTCATACACATAATAATGTATTTTCAAGGACTTCAAGAGACATAATAATAATTTGTTTAACTTTATAAATAAGTAATAAATTTCCTTGCCAAAATCACCATACTTGATGTATCTTTCCTAAAGATTTAATTACAACATGGCTACCCAACATACAAATGAAGATTGAGAAAAAAAATGAACGAGAAATACTATGAACTTTATTTAGATTCTGTCTGGTCTTTCTTTATCTGGTCTTTCCTCTGCTGGCTTGTCTTTCCTCCCAGCAAGAATCATAGAAATCTGGAGACCTCTACTAAATGCTTGATTGAAGAGCAGGCGAGTTTGAAACTCTGATACAAACGGGAACCACGACAAAATGGCGATAGGGGTGAAGATTACCAGTCCCATTATGTACTCGTATGCTCGAGCTAGCTCTTTTACTGATTCCCATAATGCTAACCGCTTAAACAAAGGCCTGCACACTTGCCCAATCTTCAAAGGCCAAACAAAGGAAAATATGGTTTAGTAACTTCTCCACAGCTTGTGAGCTTAAGAAATAGAAACAACAAAGATATAAAACAATTGCTTTAAAATTTTTAATCTAGTTTCCAACATAGAAAAATTCAAATTTCAGAATCAATCAGAAAACCAGGAGGAAACAGAATATTTCAGCAGGAATACAGAAGTAATTCAGGAGAAGAAAGTTTAGGATCTGTTGCATCACTTATCAACTTTTTTTTTTTTAATCACACGCACATAGGACTGCAACATGTTGCTTGATTTAGAACATTTGGAGTAAGGCACGCTAAATTGGAACAATATCTCAGTTACAAGATAATCATAATTATTTGGCATATACTGGCAAAATCATTTGAAGTTCAAACTTACCAGAAGAAGGGCCCACCCTGAGGGCAAGAAAGCAAGCAAGCAAGCAAATAAATCTGATATGGTGAGCCCACATACTACAAATAAGACAGTCATGACTGACACGAAACCAAGGAATAGAAGCGCCTTGAGGATCCTGAACATCAGCTGGAAGTCGGTACTAAATTTCCGTCTACCCATTGATACCATCTAATAGTAAGAAAAAGCCAGAAAACTGCAAATGAGCATGTATGCTTATCCAACAAAGGGTTAAATACATTATAAGTACGAACAAACTGCTTTCTAGAACACTTTTAATAAATTTGATAGTTAGTTTAAACAATTTCTTCAACATACTATGAACTAGGATTCCTTCAGCACTGTGTGATTCATTGCATACCTTTAAAACTAAAAGCGCAGACAGCAGAACTATCCAAGAGAGTCCATAGACCTACAAAGAATCAAAGTAAAGATATATAGCAAAGTGGTGTAATAAACCTAATAGACCTATAAGGAACCATATCACTGAAATAAAGAAACTGTACCAGCAAACTCTTGCTGTGATGAGCTATATCAAGGTGGTAGACAATTCCATATTGGTAGATGAAGAAGCGAAATACAAGGATGATCTCAAAAATTCGTCCCCTAATGTTTGTGTGTTTGAGGTGTTCTTGTTCTCCATCCCACCACGATTCCCAACTTTTATCAGTTTGGATCCCAATACCACCGCGATTTCCCATCCACCTCTTCCAGTCTGTCCAATCATCTACTGTTTTTTGCCAATCAAAACCAGATGGATTGAACACAGAGGGAGCAAACAACCAGGAGCCAACCAGGAACCAGATAGAGAAAGTGATAAACAAGTAAAGATTCGAACTGCGATATGAATTCCCATAAACTTCATACAAGACCAACAATATAACCAACTCCAGTCCCTTCACAAAGTGACTCCGAGAATACAATCTATAGTTTTCAGCGAACTTTGCATGAAAAACAACAAAGCCACGCCCAGTAGCTCGATATTTAGCACCTCCATGCAAGATTGTTCTGCCAAAATAATGTGCTTTTGTTCCAAGCTGGAATGTAAAGAATACAGAAGCTAGCTGCAACTGCATGATGATAAAATCACCCAGAGCAGTGCGAAACCCTTTTTCCAGGCCAATCTCCATAACCATTGGAAGCACCAGTAACAAACCAAGTTGAAAGACAGTTGGGGCAGCCAGAGCTTCTTCAAGGGCCTTGGTGTGATTTATGCTTGGACTCTCAAGAATATTTCTTTCCAATCCACTCATAACCATGTATATACGTCCATATAAGAATACATACACGGTTAGCACGGTAACCTGAGAAGAAATCATATCCAAATTAAAATGAGCTCTAAACATAGATTCCAACTTTTCAGAGTTTAGCAATATTGCTTAGGAAAACATAGCTCAATGAACAAAGACAGGCCTGGAGCCAGTTGATATCTATCTGTATACCCTTTCTGAAAATGACTTAAGTATATTTAATTACTTTGGATCATATGTTTTATGATCTTTGTTGTTCAAAGAAAATAGCCTCAGAAACTCAACAAGCAGAGTAGGTCTATGAATCATAACACTTCTAGCATAGCTAAAAGACATAAAAAATAGCAAAACTAGAGTAGTTAAACATACCATGCTACTAAAATAAAATCCAACTGTTGTAAAATAGAATGAAAGCATTCTATAGAAGTCAAACCGGCGTCCAAGCCGATAAACATCACGACTCAGTGTCTGCTCTCCATTTCCATTTGCGACCTTTGCCTCAAATGATGATATCTGATTCATTCCCACGTCACGCCCCTTGCCTACTTGGATATATTCATGATGTGTTACACGTCCCCCACGCAAAGTTGAATTGTAACCTGAATATTTCAACACAATTAGCGATTATACTACACCAATAAGTTAGTGTATTCAGTAGGGGTGTTCAAAAGCGGTTAACCGAACCGGTTAACCGCTTTTCTAAACTGAAACCGAACTGGTTAACCGTTTAAAAAAAGCGGTTAACCAGTTTTGAACCGGTTTTCCCTTTTTTTTATAAAACTTTTTTTTTTAATTTTGTCCTAAATTTAATTGTAAATATAGACAATACATTGGGAACTAAGAAAAAAAAAAATTTGGGTTGGGATTTTAGATTGAGTGAATTAGAGATTTATTTTAGTTTGGGTTATTATTTATTTATTTAATATACAATATATATATATATATATGAAAAACCGGTTTAGAAAACCGGTTTTCGGTTAACAGTTTCTAATTTCTTCCGAACCGAAAATTCGGTTTTTTGAATTTTTCGAACCGTAATTGAACCGTTTTTTGGTTCGGTTAGCGGTTCCGTTCGGTTTTTGCATTTTTTTGAACACCCCTAGTATTCAGCTGAAGTAGATTACCTGCAAATATATCCTCACTTAAGTTGATTGTCTTTGAAGCTTTGCTAATGCCACCCCTTGTTATGTGGAAGATTCGATCAAATATATCAGGATGACCATAATGAAAGCGTACCCTGGAAAGTTACAATGGAGAACTTAATAGAAACTCAAATGATCATAGATAGAAATAAATCAGCTCATACCAATTATGTCAGCTCATTTAACTATCGGATTCAAATATGTGCAAAGAGAGAAGACAGTCGTCAACAACAAAGTAACACAAATAGAAAATTTTCCACCAAACAAATTTCTTAACATAATCAGAAAGTTTGTTTCAAGTATATAATTAACTTGATGAATAATTCTGAGCATTTGCTTAGATATGTTACCGCATACAATTGGGTAATCAAATTATGCAAGATCTGCCTACATGGCTTTGGTAGTTGCCTAACGGTTAGAAAATTGCCCTTTTAGGGTTAGAAGTATTGTTGAAAAATTTTAGAGTCACAAGAAGATGTTGAGTGTTATCTAGTTAAAAATTAAATGTTGTAGTGTAGAATTGGAGAGACAGGTTACTGGAATTTTTTCCTGCACCTAAGTTAAGAGTTTCAACAGTGAACACAATGTAGAAATGTTTGTTATCATATAATTAGGCTTACACGTGCTTATCTTTTGGTAGATAGATCTCTTCAGCTTCTATGCTCATCCATTCTTTCCTTTTGTGTCCTTTTTTGTGCCTCACATTTATTTGTTTACTAATCATAGGACAGTACAGTAAAAAAACTAATTTTGATTCTCAAAAATCAGGTAGCTACTTAATATATTTGTAGCAATGTGATATTTTGCGTTCCATATCTTTAAATGTTTAACTAATTGAAATTGCAATTTGGGCATTTAGCTATTGGTATAAGAGGAATTTACTCTTACAGTATAGTTTCACTATATGTCCTGTTCAGGTTGACCAAATGAGCATGGAATGCGGAAAATAGTTCCCTTATGTCTCTTAATGTCTTCCACGAAAAGGACAACAAAACAAAACAAAAAAATTTGAAGCTTGCTTTACCAGAGCAAATATTGTTTATATTAGGAAAACAATTATTCTATTCCTCTCGATCAACAGAAAAAAAAAAAAGAATTGCCAATATAAAAATAAAATGTAAATATTAAAACTGAATTACATGTAAGGTTAAAAAAAATGCACTATTTTATGATGAATCTAGGTTTACCTCAAAGGATTTGCCAAAATTCGCTGGCCAATAGTGACAAAACTAGTCTCTTGATTTGACATGAACCAAGCGAGTGATGAAACACTGTATATAAGGAAAGAAATGCATACGTAAATATAATTGCCACTACTTTGGGCAATAATTTTTTTCCTATGCTGATTTGGTTGAGAAAAGCAACAATACTCGGTTGAGAAAAGCAACAATACTCATCAAGGTCAAATTCAAATTATATATGTGTGTGTGCATGTGTGTGTGTTTTCAGCTGACCTTCCAGTAAAAATATGCTCCCTTAGACCCAATATTGTAGGATCTCGCCGACTAGAAGAATCCAAGAATTCCTTCAACACATTTCTCATTTTAAAAGCCTCCTCAAAGTAATTATCCTGAAAAGTAAAGGAGAACACATGAAATTACTTTTTAAATACTATTCATAAGAAGGCAGAGAGAATGGAAGTTACCTGATTCATGTCTATTGTCTGTAGGGCTTCTCCACGAGTAAAAATGATGGCATGATTTTGATTTTCAGGTTTTCCTTCACCGATTTCTGTTGGAGGTCCTGGAAGCTTAATCCGATATATCTCCTATTAAAGGAGTAAACAGAGGATGTTAAACACGATTTTGTCATAAGAGATGCAAAAACATAGTATATTCCGAAATTGCCATTGACCATCAAAAATTGACAATTTTTTTCGATTGTCTTTTATACAATCTTGTAAAAGACCCAGATCTGTGTCTCTCCACTGAGAAGGAAAACTTCTTCCTAGTGGCATTTCCATGTCAATGTGAATAAAGCAGAATATCAAAGAAAACATCCGTAACATCGCATACTCAAATCAATAAATGAGCCTCTGACCCAAAAAATTGGTTGGCTACATGAAGACCAGCAGCATAGCCACTGGCAAACTCCACTCAATATAAAACTTCCCTGACTGAGGATTTATTCCTTTTTCTTTCCAATATGCAAGACTATAAGCTTCTTCCAAAAGTATGAAATTATGCTTTATATTGCTATTATGGTACTCTGGTTTTGGCCGGTCCTAAGTCACTCAGATTTTCTTTCTTGGTATATCAAATTTTGAATGAGGGAAAGAACAGAAAATATTTGATTATTGTATATCAATTTCGTCTTCTGTGTTATATCATATGTAATATCAATAACAACACTCCTTTCTCACTCTCCACAACTCTCCTGGCTTGTTTCCAATTCAAGTGTCCTATTTTTATGAATTCACAAAACAAAACAAAAGTATAGGGGCACATAGCATAGGAACAAGTAGCAAGTGTTAGAGAGGGCGTGTTAGTAAGTATTATTANACTCCACTCAATATAAAACTTCCCTGACTGAGGATTTATTCCTTTTTCTTTCCAATATGCAAGACTATAAGCTTCTTCCAAAAGTATGAAATTATGCTTTATATTGCTATTATGGTACTCTGGTTTTGGCCGGTCCTAAGTCACTCAGATTTTCTTTCTTGGTATATCAAATTTTGAATCAGGGAAAGAACAGAAAATATTTGATTATTGTATATCAATTTCATCTTCTGTGTTATCATATGTAATATTAATAACAACACTCCTTTCTCACTCTCCACAACTCTCCTGGCTTGTTTCCAATTCAAGTGTCCTATTTTTATGAATTCACAAAACAAAACAAAAGTATAGGGGCACATAGCATAGGAACAAGTAGCAAGTGTTAGAGAGAGCGTGTTAGTAAGTATTATTAGGCATCTCTCATATCGAAATTATCAAATGTGTAAATGGATGTTCAACATAAAAAATATATGAAAATATTATAAAATAGCTGGCTATCTTGGTGATGATAGAATTTCTACTTTTAACTCCATATCTTAAACTAAATATATGAAAAGATAATAATATAGCATGGATCATGCATAAGAAAGACATGACAAACTCCTATGAACTGGACAAGCAATGATCTTAATTGAATTTTCCAATTAAATTTAAGAATCAAGAAAAAAAATGTTTCATCTGCTTTGTTGTGATGAAGAAATCAGCTAACACGACATAACTGGATAATTTTGGAAGGACATATCGCTTAAAAGAAAATGGGACATGTCCAACCCTGAGTGAAGTTCAAAATAATTATATTTGCATTTGAAAATATGTTCGCTATAAGTTCAGAAAATAAATTTGGAAGCATATTAATTCTGCATCAAACCAATAACTATTCCATACCTCATCAAACTTATCACCTCCCTTCAAAAGAACAGAGTAATAAAACTTCTGAGATTTTCCATTCACAGTCTCCTCCCTTTCATCTATGTAAGCAACACGCAAGGACGGATACCTGACAGGGTGTACTTCATTAAGACGCCATCTACATTTTAGTTTACATGATGAACTATTACAGTGCATCAGACAATCCCAACTTACGTTAACATGAGATTCAAAATGTTACTATAACAACTCCGATCTCTTGGATCATCAACAGATTTTTTTTGAGCTCCATAGACCTGACAAGAAACAACATAAGTGAACTTCATATCTGCCAGAGCTTGTGCAAAAGCCTTCTCATCATCCCCACTTGATTCAAAGGTCCGATAGCCACCAGGAATTTCTGCCAGGAAATCAGTGACTGGTATATTAGTAACTAAATTTCACTTGTCATGGAAAAACATTTGAGAGATATTAAAATGAAACACAGTAAGATGTTTATGTAAAATTGAAATTTAATATCTGTGACAGAAACTACAAACCACTCTCTTCTGCCGTCTCCAGGAAGCATTGCAATTCTATAGCCCGTTTGTAGTACATCATCCCTCTCACTGTTAGTAACACAGGCTTTTATGTTTAGATATATATATATATTTACTATATATATATATATATATATAGCTCAAGTAAAGATATACATAAAGCTAGTACAATATGGCAACTAAAATCTGCATTATACCTGTTCTTGAGAGGGTCTGCCCTCTGTAAGATACCCAATGACGAGTTAAATCCATCTTCATTTCCTTAGAATAATTCAGTTTCGGATCATCGATACGATGCTTGAAATTGGCCCATTCATCTAATATGCAAACAGAAAGCTATTCAGCAAATTCTTACCAATTGAATCCATAAATAGCATACCGCAGTTCTGGATCATAAACTCACCTGGATATATTTTCTGCAGGTAAAACAAAATTGATATTCCATCCTCATTTTCCTTATTAAGTTCTTCAACAGAATATAGCACATCTTCTTTATAATATGGTGTCAAAACACTATATCATGAACCAGAAAAGAAATTTACGTTAAGCTAAAGTACAAACAGTCTTCCATTATTTAAATATAATAAATCAGAATATAACAGCATACAAAACTTTCATCCACTGGAAAGTTTGCAAAAGGAAGCAAATTCTTATAGAAGTTCTATCCTATTAAGAAAGAACACGATCAATCATTTAGGTCCGATAAATTGCAGCAACTAGTTACTAATGATGGCTGGTTTACCTTCATTTTATTGGTTAGGATATGAAAGGATATGTGTTAACGATGACAAAGAGTAACAAAGTAGATTCAGTGTCCACAATAGCAAAAACAATATAACTCTTAAGATGACAAAAGCAGACAACTAGGCATGGTAAATATATGACTATCTAATTATTAAAGATATGAAGCTAGTCTACCTATATATAAGTTTGATTGATGACCCCTTCCCAGTCGGCTCAATAAAGAAATGTGAAGAATCTTGAAATTCCTTGGAGATAGAGGCCCATAGAGAGTCAATTTACCATTATTAAATCTTAGTCAATCTTAATAATTAAGGTAAATTTTGTTTGTTAGAATAAGGAGAAGATGAAGAAGTGATTTCCTCTTCCCTCTTAGCAATCTACAATGAGTCAATTACTGACCTAAAGGAGAGCATGTCACGAACTTTTGGAGCACTTGGCATATTCATAAACAACGAGTTTGCAAAGAAAGTGATACGGCGGCGAGCATCCAAATTTGTTGGCACATTTATTGCAGATTCTTTGACTGTCAAAAGCAAACAGAGCCTAACAACCTACAAAAAATTTACAATGGTATAAGAACAAAAGATCGCAATATGGTTTACATGATAATTGAAAAAAATAAGTTATAGCCAAAAGTACCTTCTCCTTCCACGATTGGTTCTGTGTAAGGTAAATATTTATCTTTTCAAATCTCTGCTCTTTCTTTTCATATTCTGAATGCTGCACATGAACTCTTTCAAGGATTCTAAAGGAAGAAAAGGGAAAGCCATGGCATATATCAGTCACAAAGGCTGATCTGTGGTAACAGGTGAAAGAAAAAAAAGTTTGCATCTCTAAAAAGTTTGTATTTCTCAGCACTCACTCATTGCCGTTAACCATAATATCCTGCGTGATAATTTCAATAATATCCTGAAGAACATTAATTATCTGAGACTTGTAGATGTCAGCATTTTCATTTTCAGATTGCTGTCACCAAATCGATTAGAGTAATCAGACCAAAAAACATTGGATGATTGCTGAGGAAAATTAAAAACTAAAAAAGATGAAGGAAAAAGAATTACCAAGACTTTGAGAAATTTTTCCAATTTGTCACTGAGTGAAGGCATCCCGCTCATGCGAAATTCATTCAAGAACCTAAGCTGCTGTATAGAAGTGTCTACTTCATTACAAATCTGCCTCACAATCCTGTTTCATAAATGGGAAAGTAAAAGCAATTATGATTCGAAAAAATAAGTTACTCCTTTTGTCCACAAATATTATAAATAGAGGGAAGGCTTTTAAGATTATTTGTGCAATTTCAAGCTGGTAATATGCAGGATTCAGCCTTACAGTCTATCAGCTTCATCTTCCAGAAGGCCATATATTATATCCCTTAGTGTCTCATAACATTCAATAACTGCTGAATACATATAATCATCATTCTTTATTTTCTTAAATAAATCAGCATCCTCCTTCCCTTTGAAATCCTTCGCCATGTCTAATGCAATAGGAATCTGGCATAAGTTAAAAACAAGATAAGAAGTTAGAAATTGGGATTAAAAAAAAAAAAAACATGAGATGGGGAATTTAAGGACTCTTTGTGCTTCCATTTGAGTTTATATTGACACAGGGAAGAGAACATTATTTTTGTCACTGTCTTTGATTTGTCGCCTTTCCGATTGACATACTTACCTCAATCTCTTCTTCAATACATTTAAAATATTTCTCATCAAAAGTAAAAAAATAAGAAAACTATATTGTGTAATATAGTTTAAACATGAGATATCATTCGAAGAATTTACCTTGCTAGCAAGCAGAAAAGGTGGCCACTGGACAACAGAGATTTTGCTTGAGGAATACGGCACAAGTAGCAAGTCCCTTTCCCTTGAAAATAAGAAATCAATGAAGACATTCAAAAATTATTAAATGATGCATTTGAAGAAAAGCAAATTTCTTTAGACAAGGAGCAGTCCTAACTCATTGCTGAGCAGATCCTCTTTTCGCATGCTTTCTATGAATTCATTCCACACCTGAGAAAAATTAGCAATATTCTTCCGATGTATCGCCTCATCCTGCCATGGTGAAAAGCATTTACTTTAGCCAAAAACAAAGAAGAAAGGCTAAGGACAATGTCCATATAGATTGACCCAATATACCAGGATTCATATTGCGTGTAGAATAAAGAGTGAAATAGAACTATAAATAAAAGTATCCTCTGTTGGCGAATACCAAGGGTGGATACAGTTTAGATTTCTAACCTTAATGCTAGAGAATTGTGAAAGATAGAGAGGTGGATTTCAATGACTAACATTTTCTGCCATTAGTACCAGACATCATGTTGCTTTTTGGCAAGCACTCGTGACTAACAAATGAGTTTTTTATTTTCTTTGTTCTCCATTTTCTTGATTTCCTGTTGTTCTTTGAAATTTATTTCTTTCCTGTTTTTTCTTTCTCATTATTTGCTTATTTTCCTTTTTTTCTATATTTTTTTAAACCTAAGTTGAGGGTCATACTCAGTACTAAATGTCCCATCAACGTATCCAGCAGACTGAATGCAAAGTGAAATCAACTGAAATTCCAGACAGATGAGCACAATACACAAATATTTGAGAGATTAATAAAAATCAGCACTACCGTGTATTTTCTCTTATCTTCTTTTGATGATGGCACAAGACGATCACAGAAAGCTAAAGGCACAGCTTCAAATCTTGACCGCAACATTCCAAGTGTTCGTATCTGAGAAGTGCAATTGTTTAAATAATCATGAGAAATCCCAGTATAATCGAAGACTATGAAAGACAACTGAAGTTCACATATGGTTTTCATTGGATCACCATATATTAAACAGCACTGGTTGTTTTAGGATTAACAAGTTTCTCTGTGGCAACATTAGTCACTAACCTCACCCAAATGGCTTAATGCTCCATGGATTCCACCAAAAAGAGTGGAAAATATGGAATACCATATTTGAGCATCCATAAAATAAACCTATATGCACAAGTGGAGCAAAGTTATAAGTGCAACAAACTACATATGATATAAAGGCATAAAAAATTAGCAATTTTTAAATGTTCATTTATCCTCCACTTACCAGGATGATAGGAGTCCATATTGCAATAACAACTCCAATATTATGGGTTGCTGCAGCAAAGTCAGAATGTAACTTCAGCCAAACATAAAAAAGAAAGTGGAAACAGTTAAACAGAATTACAAAAAGAAGATTACCATTCGGAAAGAACTCATGCCACTCGTAATTAACAACATGCACGTCCATAATCAACTTCGTGGGTCCAACAAGTGGCAGTATCTATCAACAGAATAAGTAAACTATTACTTACGAATTGTCCTGAGTTTGAATTGTTTTCATATATTGGAACACGTATAAGCACAAAATTAGATAGAATGTTCTTCCTGATCAAAGATATAGCTGCTGCACAAATTCAGCATAACAGTATATATAGCTGTTGATTAGGCAAGGAAGACAATTTTTGTTTTGTAGGAGATACTAGGAAATGTAATGTATAACCCTCATTGCTACTACATGCCTCAGTCTTCACCTATTAAAGATAAACACTTGAGCGAGGCCTTGAATAAATACAGTTAAAGTCATCCTAACTAATATGGCATGTTAGCTAAAATTGAGAGATGCCTTGAATGGATACAGTTACAGTCATTCTAGCTTGTATTTCTTTGTCTGGCTGCCATTCTATATTGCATGGACACATATAAATCTGGTCAGCGACCATGTATCTGTATGTATATACGCACAATGTATCATATTGCATGTATATAACAAACATATCATATTTTTATAAATGTGCAATAACTTTTCTTTATGTATCTTGAAAAAGTCCTATAACCAACATTCATGATTCAACCAATTTCAATTCACACGAGTATTTGATTAAAAAAACTCAGGAAAAAAAAAATAATCACCTCCACATAATAGCTGAATGCTAGCTTGCTGATTAGCAGCATGATCCAAAATAATGTATACCTGGGGATACAAAAATAAATTATGTTAATGGACTTCCAAATCATGGCAGTATTTTGGCACTAGATCTCAAATCCCCCCTTATGAAAATGGGGTAAAGAATGATAACCAAGAGCATCCCTTTTAACTTACTTTAGAAGTGAGAATATGCTCTCATGCAAGCCTCTTCCTACATAGAGTTTCGGCTGAATATACCAGAAGCACACTCAGTCAATTTACTAAAGTAAAATATCAGCAATGTCAAGAAGAAAACAAATAAACATCAGAAAAAATCCACTCTGCATATTCTTGCCTGAGCCCACCACATAAAAAGTGTGACGATACGCCAGTTTGAACGCTCCATAGTTCTCCGCAAAAATGGAAGGAAAAACACTATGACAGCCAATATGTTGGGTAGCAAATAAATTGCCACAGCATAATTATAAAATGATTGGCTCCGCCAATTCCCAGCCCAGTTGCTGAAAAGTTTCACAAGTCCAGTTGGATTCAGCACAGAACTGGCATAACCGATTGGCAGAACCACAGCCCACACAGTTGCTACAGCAAATTTCAGAATATACCGCAGGATCTGGGTGAATTTCAAGCTCCTCCAGGCATTGAAACTAAGAATTATGTCCAGGGCAGCTGTACAAAAGTTCCTTGAGAAGTAAGAATGCAAAGCAAAGGCTATCTAATCTACAACATGCTGTTGGAACAGGATATTATGTCTGCATAACTACAACTCGTTGAAGCTTAAAAATTGCTGAAAGCAATGCTATCATATCATATGGCTGAACTCATTTTTTGTGTATGATTACAAGCAAGGCAAATTACTAAACAAATAATACGGAAAAAGAAATTCTTTATCATAGATCACTAGTACCTTGCAGAAAATTAAGAAAAGCTTGAGTAATGAAAATGCTCGTCACCCTTCTGAACACATCCTCTTCAAAAAAAGCAACTAGAGATCCAGAAGGACTCCATGCAACAATTACCATAGCCTGAAAACCACAAAAATTACACATGCAAGTTAGATAATCCAAAAATTGTTAAAAGTTGCAAAGGATCATTCTCAAACAGTAAGGCAACCTGGAAAGCCATTGTAAAGAATATCCACATTCGGTCGAAACTTCTATAAAGGTGCCAAAATGTGCGGGCTTCAACAAAATTGGTTTTAGGCTTGCTCTTTCCAGTTGGGACCTGGTTAGTTCTCTGCTAAAAAGCATGTAAACTTCAACTCAATCAATCTGTGATTATGCTTATCTCTGAATCATGGAACTATAAGAAAATTTCTTTAAAAGATATGATGCTCAGAAAGCATTAATGGACAAAATTTACGCCATAAGATACCACAATACAATGAGCATATCAGTAAAAGATTTAAAATATAGAAACACACTAAATGAATTGAGCAATAAAATATTAGAATATCTATTAAAAGAAAAAGGAAAAGAGAAAGATATACCTCGTTTGCAGTTAATATCTGATCTGAATTCACAAAAAAGTCCACTTTGAGGTCCATTGGCCACTTTAGCTTAAAACACCTTTTAGACCTGAAAAGTTTATTTTTTGGGTGGAGGGTAAGGTGTTTCAGCTAATAATCATCTGAGTACATTAACAGAAGTTATTGTTCAGAGTACTCACCAAAAATACTCGTTTAGATCATCATAATTTCTCCATCTTGAATGGCTTGCCTTGCCCATTTTATTTCTCTTAGCTTCCTTTTTCACCAAACATAATCAACGTATTATGAGGAAGTTGTAAGCATGGGAGCAGATAATATTAGAAGTATAATCAAGTATTAACTACCTTGCGCAAGACCTGGTAGATAGGGGTTATAACCTTCCGCAAAAACGCTTCATCATCAGGTGCAGCATCTCCGTGGTACGTGTCTCCGCTGACAGAGTGCACATTGCCAAACAGCACTCCATAAACTTCATTTGCCATCTTACACAATGAAGAACAAGAAGAGCATTAATTTAGTTATACGTAAGCTGTAAGACATTGGAGAAAGGAAAATAAAATCTAGTTTTTTTTTTTTTCTTTTCTCCCTAGGAAACAAAAAAAAAATGTTATAGGGAAAATAAAAATCAGAAGAGCCATAAAGTAAAAAATACAAATTTTTTTTGGTTAAAGTTAGAGAACACATACATATCAACAAGCCATAAAATAGAAAATATTCTGACTACAAGAGAGCTATTAATTGTCAAATCAATTGTAGGTTTTCCAAGAAAACTGATGCAGAATCTTTTGTGGACAAGGAAAAAGAACAGCAGAAGTTATATGTCAACTCCAAGAAGTATACAGTTTTCTCCATATGAAATAAATGGTTGGTAATTAGCAACACGTAACCGAACAAAAGGAATTATCTCCACTATGTCTTAATCTAAATGCAAAACAATCAACGACGCAAATGCTACCTATTACAGTAGTTAAAAAAATTAAATTAAATTAAAAACCTCTGAAAATTTTCATATCAGATGTTGACACTTCTTTACTGCTATTACGCTGCCATCTATCGTAAATGTTGTTTTTACTCTAGATTCCACTGTTCTACCTTGTGTGTAGGCATTTTTCTCATTTTGCTTACATATTCCTGACTTCTGAAGCACCAATATGTTTTGCACAGAATTAAACCTCACAAGATTTATTACTTACTACAAACAAATAAGATAGATTGCTCCATGTCAATTTAAGCTTCACCAAATCTATGCATTATGGTTTTTGTTGTCATCTAAAAATAAAATTAAACATAAGTTTACAGAAAGCTATAAGTTACTGCAAGAAAAATTCACAATAAATAAATCAGAGTTACATTTGTTTCATTAACAATATCAGAGTACAAGTACATGGTAGTGCATGTGGGCTGTATTCTCATGTCAATAGATTGTTTATGCTGATATTTTCAGGAATTACACCTACACAATATGCTTATTACTAGAAGGAAAATTGCAAGACAAACGTTATGAGGTGATTCTAGCTGCCCAATTTCCAGTGAGAACAGGGCAGTCACTACAGTTTCTCTATCTGGTAAGAAACAGACAATTTCATCATATAGGCTAACAGAAGAATACATATGGCTGAACCAGCAGTCCATGATGACGAAACAATACCCAACAAATCTACCTAGGCAGGAGCAAAACAGAAAACTAATAACAGCATCTCAATTCCATCACACTGGAGCGGGTCAAACATGCCAGCATATTACAGTTTTCTTTTTATAAGAAACATAACAGAACCTATCCTCTTCTTTCAATGAAATTTTAAAACTGATACACTCATGACTAATGGCTATATATTCCTAAATTTTGTGGACAGTTTGTTCACTTTTTTGCCATTATTTTTTCAATCAATGATATTGTCATTGTTTCTTCTCAAAAAATGACTAACTACTTATATTTGTATTTCCAGAACATTGCCAAGAATCATGAGATTGAATTGGGAGATAAGCTAAGGTAAGACCAGTCCAAGGACACATGATAAAAATAAACAACAATAACTAGGAAACAACCTTGATATTCAGATAAGTAAAAATTCACCATTGCACAATAACAAAAAATTCTCCTTTCAAGAATTAATATCGTAAGACATATGATGAATATTATTAAAAAAAAAAAAAAAAAAATAGAATAACGTATAACAAAAAATAGCACCATCCGGCAAACATAGAATTCTCAAATCACCAATAGTTCTTCAAAGACGGTAAACGTACATTATGGAAGATGTAGCAAAGGCATTCTGGCATAAACCGAATATTTGAAGCTTCACCCCATATAAGAAGATATAGTCCAATGTAGATAAGATGTATTTGCTGTCTGTCAGAACCTACAGGAATCCTGCAAAGTGAAAATAATCCAGTGGCTCAATGTAAAACTAAGTTCAATTTGTATACAAACTATGACATAATTTCCAATACAATTAATACTCTAAGGTTTAAGCTCATAAAACCAGAAAGCATCAAGAACACTTACCTAATATTCGATTCACAACGCAAATACTTACACCATGATATGTAATTCTTGAAAGTTTTGTCCTTCAACTTCTCTACAGTGCCACTACTCATCTGTGATAAGCTTTTTATCAGTCTTCAACATATGATGAACTATGAATCTAATTTTTTCTTTTCTTTTCCTTTATTTTTTTATATATAGGAAAGGAAAAATTGTATTGACATAAGATTATAACAAAGGCAGTCATAAACCAAATTGGCAAACTATAAGATATCAAAAAGCATAAAGCAGACCACTTAAAGAATATTTACCACAAAATTATCACTTTTCTTGTTCCGTACATCCATATTTGCAAGAAGCAGTATTAGGTGCTCCCTCTGGTTTGCTACATTTCCTTTCTTCAATTCCACAAAGATTAGAGAATAGAATGTCATCAGATAAAGTGATACGTTCCCAATCAGAGATTCATTTGATAGATAAATAATTAGTATAATCATCCTTAAACCGAATGAACATTAACAAAGCCAGTCTCAACGGTTAAAATATTGGAGATACAAGCCTTGCATGCATGAAGTGACTTGATTATTAAATGGCTTTTGTTATGAATAGAAATGGTAGAACAGAGATTTTTTTGGCTTTAAAAAAATGATATTAAACATAATCACAACGCATTTTTCCTAAAATACCTTGTGGCCACAGAAGATAATAGGGAACTGGTCTTTAGAATTCAAATGCAGAAGTGGATTTTGGACCACAAAATGACCTCAGAAACTTCAAGTCTTGTGGTATATTTTGGAAAAGAAAGAGGGAAATACATATCTATTAGATTGAGAAATGTTATTAAGGTGTATTTGCTGATTCATTGATTTGATTAAGAACATGTACGAGAGGGCTCTGGCTAATGACAAACTAGTAGGAGTATCAATGAGTTCCCATTACAGTTGATTAACAACCAAAGAACAAGTGCTTCTTTTTTTTTTCTATTCTGGATACTATTGTATTGCTATATGAAACATTAGATGGATGCTAAGAACAAGTTGGAGATATGGAAGGATACCCTACCCCAAATTATACCAGGCCCCAATGATGAGCGACATTTTATTCAAATACCTCATGTAATAACATTTGACTTAGCAGCTAGATTAGCGGAGTTTAAATAATATTAAAACATACTATAGGGGACATCAGCAAGGATATGGTGAATATTTAAGCCTAACAAGTATCCAAGCGTGATCTTATTAGGTGTCTTTGTCCAATTTCTATGAAGCCTGAAAGATTGAGAGGTATGCTAACCATATAACAAGAATATGCAGAATGAAATAGAGCAATGCAACTTGAGTATTATAAACCACAACTAGAGTAATTATAGAAAACCATAAATGTAAAATAAGGTAGATGAAATAGAAAATGCAAGTAGAGTATTATATTGAATGTCCACAAGGTTGGTGGAAAATTTTATAAACCACTCAAGGCCTGTTAAACTTTGTAGAATGTTTTGAGCAGTCAAGAAACAACCTAATCATAAATTGCATGTAGCCTAAGTCAAGATGTTAAGATAGACGTGTAAGAATAAAAATAGTACAAGATAACAGTATAATACATTTGTCACAAAGTAGAGTTAGCACCTATCAAGGGCAAGTAAAGGAATGTTGACATCCAACACTGACCATGAATCCTCCAATATGGAGGAGTGACTTGATTTCAATCCGTATATGGGAGAAAAGGGGAAAGGACAACCAAAAATTGGGAAGAGGTGCTGAAAAGAAAAGAAAAGAAACAAAACCAAAGTTTTTAAACAAGATAGTGAGATTATGACTCTAGTAGGACAAATACAGGGAGGATTTCATAAGAATTCATATAACTAACCCTAATTGTTTTGGACTTGAGGCTTAGTGAGTTAAGTCACCATGGTGAGATCATCTCTATTGATAAATGATTGTACCTCTGTCCAGGTTTCTTGGTTAGAAGGGGGAGAGGGGTGGCAGAATTCTCATGATGACATTTGTCTAGAAGTATAAGCTGTTTTCCCCTTGTGACATTCGAATTTCATCAATTTTTCAAAATGATAGACTGAAATGCTATGCAGTGGATTGGGTGAGAGTTAGCTTACAAATAAATTACCAAAGCCTACGGCATGTGAGATGCAAGAAGAAAATAAAGGGAAAGGAAGGAATTCAGTGCATGATATACCTGAAACCCAAAATGTGAAGAAAGCCAATCAAGTATGTCAAAGACAGATATATCCTTCCCCCCAGATGAGGCATGAGGAACATTGGATGCTTCACGAACTCTGGACATGGGAAGGTTTTGCACATTACGCAGTGCACGAATTGCAGCTTTGATCTATATTTCCAGAGGGGAAAAAGTAATTATGATGAATTTTACTGAGCACAAGCAAAACCAAAATAACAAATACAGCAGAGATGCAACCTCAGGGAATTCCATGATTGTTGATCTAGCCCCCGTAGCATATAGTGGAAGAATGTTATAATGTTCATATTGTTCCCTTTTCCTCTTAACATCTTCAGCATACCTGTGGGTCTGTAATGATAAATCAATTGTGCATCCAACATTTCAGTACTCCCAGCTGCAACCACAAACGTAAAAAATTGTGCCATGATACTGATATTACACAAATCAAACCTGTTCATCAACTTTTGTAGCAGGTACAACAGTTTTTAACACATCATACAAAACTGTTGCAAACTGCAAAATCTTAGCCATCTCCTCCCTTCAACGGTAAGCACAAACCAAAAAGAATTAGTAAATGAATGCTAAATAGGGCATTTCAATAGTTCAAACTCGAGCCTTACGGTTTTTTTGTATGTGGGCCTTCTCTGATATTATCCTCATAGTATTTCTGATAATACAACAGGATTTCTTTTGGATCGTTTCTTGCAAGCTGAGGCCTTGTCTCTTCTTCTTCCTGTAACAAACAAACATTTAGGACATTCTAAATCATTCTTTAGGAATTCATGATATGCCATTGCATTGTAGTTTTGATATTGACGGAAACTAATAAGATGTATCAAAAACTATTAACCAGTCAAATCATGAAGCACAAACTTAGACAATGAATACGATAATCATCAATAGTAGAGAAATGCTAGAACAAACCGAAGGCATTATGAAGTTATTATTATTGTCCAATTCATTTTGTAAACCAGTCTTCCAGATACCTCATTAAACCCTATATTTCAATTTTTGGAGAACCAAAATAAAATTACAACTTAATGCTATAACTCTCTATACATTCTTTCTCTCTTTTAATGATACTACTTACTTACCAAAATTAATTAATTAATTAATTAAATTTCAACAATAAATAATAGTGGTCTAATTTGAAGAAGATCATATTTATTACTGAAGAATATTAAGAATCATTTAGAGAAAACTGAGAAAGGAGAAATAACATGAATTCCCCAAAACAAAGAATGTCATTCAACAAAGAAAGAAGAAGCAATCATAAAGACCAATAATAATTTCTAGGACTACCTTCTCAAGTCTATGCAACAGATAGGTCTTAAACTGTCGGACACCACGGCCACTAGATGTTGGATCCATCCTATGTGCCTTCTCAAATGCATGGAAGCGACCTGGAAGAATGATATGGTATTAAGGTCACCTTAAAATAAATTATCCATCATACAAGAATGCTTAAAGTACCTTTGCCATAGAAAATTTATAGCTATATAAAGCTTTAGTATAAAAACTTAACCTAAAGGCGTGAGCCAAATTACCGCCAAAAAAGAAATTAATGTCTTCTGCAGAAAAGCAATAGTCAGAGTAACAAAAACATTCCGAACATTTGTTTATTTCTGGAAACTATAAATTTCCGTTGTGCTTTCAACTTCTCCAACTACAATTGCAACTCACATCCGTCACAAATCATAGTGCCGAAGCACCTATCTTTTACTCAAACAATACACACTTGTCACTGCTAACAAGAAGAGGAAACAGCCAGGGGTATCTACAAAGCTAATGTATTACAATACTCTCTTTGGTTATTATTATTATTTGACAAGTTGTAGTTATGGAAAATACAGGAATTACATTTTCTTTTTTCTTTTTACTGTGTAACATAAGAAACTAGGAACTTTGCGTTAATATAATGAAGAGCTAAGAAAATACAACTTTGGATAGGTGTTCAAAAAATAACGAAACAACCTGTAAGTTTACATTACCAAGGGAAATGCAATTTAGATTTGGTAACGTGTAAAGTGACATTATAATAGTAATCATTCAACATAAAACAGAAACAAAATGTGAATGAATTGTAACTAAAACAATCGCAATTTAACAAATAAGGAGAGAAAAATATGAAACTAACAGAGATAAGCGACTCTAGGGTTATCCTCTTCAATTTCATTAGCCACACGAAGAATTGGAGCAATGACGGCCAAGGACGAAGGCACCAGCTCACTGTCCATAGCCGAGCTGTCTTCGTTCTGCCAATCGAACATCATGGTCTGAGCTCGACCTATCCCCCTGGACTGCGACCGCTGTGGGACCGCACTGGTACTAGCCATGGCGGCTTGCCGTTAAACCACTCAGAATAAGCAGAAATTAGGGAAACTACTCTTCTGAAAAAGTTGTTGTTGATGTGGTGGTCGTAGGTAGTGTTTGTGCGTGGTTTTTTGTGAAGAGTGAACATCGTATTTTGGGTATTTGTATAAAGAAAGAGAAAGAGAGATACTTTGGATGGGGAGTGGGGCAAAGTGGTTGCTCTTAGAGGAAGAAAAGAATGAATGGGAAAGAAAATTGAAATTAGTGCTTTTGCTTTTGAAGATGTTTTTGTTTTTTGTTTGATAAACAAAGGAAACGAAGAGATAAGAACTCTGCTTTTGATGAAGAAGCTTTTCCCATGGTGAACAGAATAGACTTTTGGTTTGTAGTGGAAGCTGAGATCGGAACTTTTAAAGGAACAACTGTTTCCTGGTATTAGGTTCCCTCTACTTCTCCCTCAACAAACATAAACGGCTAACTTATTACTACAGCAACTAAAATTTGAAAATTCAACGTATTAAAAAGATATTCTTCTTTAATTGAATAATTACTGCTGTCAGACGTCAGTACGTTATTCTTAAAGTATGACTGACATGCGCTTCAACCTCAAGTAAGGTATATGAAAATGAAACCATCTGTCAATAAATGAAAGTTGAATTCAGTTTTTATCATTAAATAAATAAATTAAATTAAATTTATTTTGTATTAATTTGGCTGGTATTAACAAAAATGTTAACTATTTATCTCTGTAATATCATTTTACTTAAAATTTTAGAATAATAATAATTAAATAAATCCTGTAGTGATAGTTCGCCTGAATTTTCAAGAAAATTTGGAGACATTACCATTAGAAATTTCAACTGAATTATGTTTGTATGTATATGATATCTTTTTGAAAATGCTTCATTATAAATGATCTTCTTTATCAATTTACTTTCTGCGCACCCCTTCCAAGTTTTCTTTTTCATTTATCGAAGGTTTTATGAAGAATTTCATAACACATTTTGCATCAAAACTCAGATAACAACGACAATACTCCATTTCTTTTCAATACAACACTTTGATAAGCCAAACAAAAAACAAATTTCCTTAGATTCGGATGGGAAAACAACATATTCTCCTAAATTAATCCTCTGCTATATTGCCTATATACAGTGTAAACTCCCAAATTGTTGCCCTGGTTAACAATAATGTGTCAAGTTATTTTCACCACCCTAAATTCGACAAACCACCAGATTCTCTGAAATTATGATGCACCAGAGGGTGGACGGCACTCTCACTCCAGGCAGACTTTCACATTCTGCCCTTTGCCTCACTTTTTTTCCAGCTTAGTAATGCATATGCTTATATGGGACTTGCTCTTGACACCTGCAATTTAAAGCAAATTTATTTGATACTGGATAACCAAGAAAGATGGTAGAACCATAGCTCTTTCAGTGTTTTAGAATATTTTGAGATAACCAGAAAGAAATCATATTAATGCTATCATTAAGTCAATTATCATCTGGATGAGAAATTTGAATAACAAAAAGCTAGATGAGCTTTCACATCTCATACTGACCAGTCAAAAACAGTTTTCAAACAGCTTGGACTTAACAAAGTAATCCAACCACAACTGAATCAAAAACTCTACATAGAGATTTCAGATAAAACACAGACAATATAAAGCAGTGCAACACAGAGAGAGTATGTAATCTTATGTTGGCTATAACAATTCATTTCCTGATAACTCTATAATCACTTGTAGTCCCTTTAAAAACTTTTTAATAACTTAGATCTCTGAAATAGGGTTATGGAGATCAACATCAGAAGGAACTTGAATCAGTAATTATCTTCTGTAAAATAACAATAAATTGAGTTACAAACCTGATTCTTTAAACTGGCTGCAGTAGCCCAGTACCCAGGATTTTCCATTCTTTCTGACCCACAACTTATAAAAGCTATCACTCTCGACTGTTCTTCACAATTAACAGCCACGGGGGGTGGCAATTCTCTCATGACCCATAACAAAAATGCTGAGGGCACTGATGAACCTGCTTTGGTTTTATGGGAAACAAAATCTACATCAAGAAAATTATAAGAAAAGGGTGAACCTGTGGTCCACACTTCCAAAGCAAGATGTAAGTATCTATAAATAAACAGTCAAGATAACCAGTCAGACAAACTCAAGATGTAATGACTACAAACAATATGGACATTGCTTGCCAGGTTATTAAGGTGAAAAAACCTTTAAAGTGGATGCTATAATGCTCAAACATACCATAGTAAGCAGCAAGTTGAAACATTAAGGCAAGTAAATAACCTATAAAATAGTATAAGATCAGCAGAACTGGTGCCCCTACTCCATTCATTTTCTTCAAATTCCAGTGATAAGAAAACTGCCAACAGAACGATAAAGTGAAGTTTAAAAGGGAAAAAACAAGCTAAACCAAAATATGAGAATATCTTTAGACATTATAGACAATACTAAAACTTACAGGAATATCTGTTAGAAAAGCTATCAGAGCACTTGAAGAGAAACATATAACAGAGACAACAGCTAAACCAGCAACCTGCATAAGTGACAAATTTTCCAAAACTTAAAAGACATACAGAATAAAATTTGGCTGTTATATTTAAGCATGGGGAGCCTAAACAATTTCAATCTTAAAGAGGCAACTAAACATATCAATTCATACAAAGAAGGTACAACACAAAGATCGTGAAAGCACAAGAAAAAATAACTAAGTTTAAAAATTTATTGGGTGAGTACCTTCCTCATCTCTGAAGAAGTTCTCTCAGACCTTACTCTCCTCAATTTGCAAAATAGCAGAAGACCTGAAGAACAATTTATGGAAAATAACAACAAAAGTTTTTCTGAGACATACATTAGGATTTACATCAATAGCACTTCAAACAAATTAGTGGAACTTCACATCAATAAACAAAGTTGTAATCATGCACATGAGCCGAAATGAAAATAGATTTAGAGGTTCTTTGTTTTTCAAAGACACAACAAGCAAAACAAACACCTGGAAGTGAATTTAAGTTCTGAACAAAAACATGTCTCTCTTTTCATCCTAATACATAATGCTACATGCAAATGGCTACATTACTACGGTACTACATTTTTGGCATTTAATCCTTCTCAGATATAGTTCTTTAGTTGGCTCCATGCCAATCATGTCATCCCTCATGGCTCAGCAAGAGTTCTTCAGTAGTTTCTTTTTTTATAAGAAAATATGAAACTATATTAATAAAAGAAAACGATGTACATGGACCTAGTTTTCCCACAACCAGTACTAAAAATATCCTGATCAAGGGTATCACACACGACACAATCAATAATTCTGAGATGTACTAGATATTTGCGTACATTATCCTGTTTGCAGAAAACATGAAGATAATGAACAAAGAACTTCAACAAATAATATTCACAGCAAACTGCAGAAAAAATTAAACTACTTGCTCACCGTAGCAACCCAGAGCTCCTCCCAATAAAAGAACTGCTGCGGCAAAAATATCTACATATACCTGTCCATAATTGCAATAATTAACAACCGTACTATCAACATTACAGAGAAAGAAAAGCCCCACATTCAGAGAAGAATTGCAATACAATCAAGTGAAAATTTAGGATAAGTTCATAAAAAGGTGTTCTGAAGGTTGATAGTGAGCCATTATGCAAAAGAAAACACCAAGTTATATGTCTAAGTCCAATCTATAGAAGCATTAGCGTGGGGGAAGATAGTTTGAAACAAACCATGTATATAGAATACATTGCATACCTGAGCAAATAATGAAGAATCAATAGGATTTTTCCCCGCACCAATCCAGATTATCATAGCAAATGATATCATTAAGATAAACATAAGCATAACAACCTAGTGAAAAACATGAGAAAAAAAAAAGTGCATGAAAAACAGATAACAATATTTTATAAAATGAAAGCAAAAAGAAATAGCTGAAGAATAAACAGTATACTTCTATCTCTCATACCACAATCACGATTTTTTGCCGGCTACCAACATGAATGCCTTTCAATGGGCAACATCTCCATCGATCATGAATGTTTGATACACCTGGTTTACTCTTCGAATTGTCTAATAAAGCCTGCTGGGTACTACTTTCTTCATCATCATCCTCTTCATCATTCGCCTGATGGCAAAGGTCGACCCTATAACATCATTGCCCATGGAAGCATATATGTATCTATGAATTATACTGCATCATTCTAAATTTAATATCTCGGGATACAAACTTAGTGTCAACCAGTGAATTTGTCAACAATTTAATATTCCTTCACATATATATATCAAAGTGGATGGTTTCAATATACTCATTTATTTTTAAATTTTGTATGTATTATAATTTTATAATTTTATATTTTTATTATATATATTAGTCTCTTAGTATTGTTTGTCCCCAAAAAGAACATACCCTTGTTGGGAAACACCTCACCTTCTGTCAATATATTCTTAAGGTTGTTTCCCTTACCAAGTAACTATTTTACTCAAGTTATGCATCATACAGCATAAGCAAATATGCAGTCTGATTTCAGGGCATATTTGCTATAAGGAGGTTATAAATTATGAAAGAAATGATTGAAAAAATAATATGTCAAGATGCACATTTGCATACACATACACATAAATTACATGCACATAAATATAGTCTTGATGCATTCATAAATACTATCTCATAGTTAGTCGAAATCAAAGGGTGTAACTTGTAAAATTTGACTACTGTTTCATAGTACAAGTGGAGAACCAGAAGGAACTAAAACATAAAGTAAAAAAGAAAAAGCACAAGAGGTTTGAGTTTTAAAGTGCGAACATACAAGGGAACTAAACATGTCAAGGTGTCATATAACTCACAAGGACACAAGTTGTATATGATAATGATAGATCATAGTGATCCAATGTATTTCAATAAAAGAACAGTTATTATCAGAAAGCGTACTGAAAACTTACCAGAAAGACAGGAGTAGAAGAAATGCAGCAAGAAGCAGAATATTGGGTGAAGCTGCAGCATATTTGATCATGTAAAACCATTAAAAAAAATAAATATTGAAGTTGCATATCAATTATCGCAAGTCAAAGAAACATACCCATGAGGACAAAGCCACAAGCATGTGACCAGCAAAACCACCTTTCACAAGTAGCAAGGACTGTAGATATAAAATAGATGGAGTAACCTGAAAGACGAATGCATTACAAGGCTTAATCATCCGTTGAAGGATTTTTTTTACCCACTCTTATATGGGCTCTAATAGTTTCAATTCCAGCATTATAGCCAATAATAATCAGTGCTAAAAAGCTCAGTAGTTTGTTTCAATGAATTTTTGAAAAGATATTCAAGGTCTTGAAGGCTTTTTTGAAGCATTAAAATGTTCAAAAAACATTAGCAAAGAATTCTTTAAAAGCAGAAATCCACTCACAAACAGTTTTCTGAAACCATTGAGATCGTGAATTAAAACTTAAAAGTATAATGCATGAGTTTGTTTTTTAAATTACAGTAATTTAAAAACTGATTCCACTAATTAAAGGACCTGGCAAGCTGAGAATCATGCTTTTAGTTTAATTATATATGACACAAGGAAAATCTCAACGATATGAGTGATGTTTCCAATTCTTACCCAAATTGGAAGAGCCAATGATGAGATGGAGTACCTGAAATTGACATTTTATTTTCATCAAAGAGGATACAACCAGGAAAGCAGATTTTATGAACAATATGAAGAAGAATTAGCATAAAAGACAAACATATGAACTCAACATAATAGAAAAACTATATTTATTTTCTTCACATGAACCAAAGATTTAAAAGAAAGAGCACAATGAGTTTTGCAACTTTCAAGAAGAAAATAGAAGCTTACAAGGTTGTCTTGTAATATGAGTTCAAGTTCTATAATTAAGTAAAAGATGATCTAACTTACTTTTTGTCGAGTCCATCCAACAAGTTGATTCCGCATGTGAATCCTGGTGAGCTGCAATGAGGAAGTGGCCCAGATATGTAAGTACCATGCAAAGAATCAAACAGGCAGAGTTAAACATTGATGACTAAAAATTGAAAGAATGGAACATCACACAAGAAAAGTTCAGCACAAAAAGTGCATACACATTGATTCCACAAAATATCAACTAAAGAAAGTCCACGAGGCACTGCCAACACTGTATTTCTCCTTCAAGATGTATTAAGTCAAAACAAGAGAGTATAATTGATCATACTTGTCTTCATGTTCAAACTGCAAACTAATTTAGATTATCAGGCCACAGAAATAGCTCAGTTCATCTTTAGTTTTTCAGGGCCTCATGAGTAAACACTGTAATCAATACTATTTAGCTACAAACTTACCAGTCACCACCATAAATCTTGATAGAATTTGATTAAAACATAATTCTTAAGACCTAATCATAAGTTTGGTTCTGGCCCTTATTTTACATAGAAATACTGCAAAAATATCTGTAAATTTTATGTTTATGTTATGATCAGGTAGATGTACCCAATGATAAAAGTCTAATAAAAAAATGTTTTGAAATAACCAGATTTCAGCATTTGGATCAGCTCATGAGACCAAATGAATCCAATACACAATTCAATAAAATTATTCAGCAATTGAGAAAGAAAACAATAGCATTACAAATAAAGAGGAAAAGGTAGGGGAAACAAACCTGATAGAATGCAATAAAAGCAAGAAATCCTTCAACAGAAGCCAGAGCTATATTGGCTACAAACAAGTCAAGAGGATAACAACCAAAGATGGTTGATCCAAAAATCATTTTCCGTTCAGATTGAAGCAAACAAAGAAAGTAACAAGAAGATGTTTTTCTCAGTTTGCATATCAGGGAACGAGAGAACGAGAGCTGGTGTTTGTTTTTATCGTGTTAGGGTATTTATTTAAACATGGGTTTGACGAGGATGATGATGATGATGTGTTGTACGGACAGGGACTAAGGGGAGTAGACAAGAGATCTGTTTACTGTTGGATTTGTTATTTGATCTCTGTCTCTGCCATTCACTGTACTTAATTTATTTAACAATTATTTGGTTATTTACATAATCCCCCAAAGATTTGAGAAAGATTATGAGTAACCCTAAGGGCTTTTAATTATATTAATGAACATAAACCTAATTTTAATGTTTTTATAACTTTTATTTAATAAATCCAGTTTCAAATAGATAATCCTTATGAAAATCAGAAAACAAATTAATTGACCGGATTAAAGTAAATAATGTGATAATTAGTGAACAGCACCAAGTATTTTGTATGTTAAATATTGCTAGTTGAACATTATTTTAATAAACCTAAATTTATTATGATTATTTGTGTATGATAACACCATAACAAAGGACATCAGCGAAATAGAAACGTGTGGCCATGGTTGTTTGGCTCTGGATTTTCCATAAGTGAAACTCTCATGTCCTCTTTTTTTTTTTTTTTTTTTTTTTTGGGCGGGGGGCCTTTTTGCACTCACTCCCTAAAGGTTAGTTAATCATTCTTGCTTCCTAACTTGCTGAAGAGAAGGTATTCATTAACATCAACCGCGGGTACTCTACGAGAGCACTGGCACCGGATGAAATAGCTAAGGTTACTGCAACAGGAAGAAGGGAAGGTAATAGAGTTCGAAAGGCACTGCGCTTACGCATTCAGAAGACCGGCTATGAATTTAAAATAAACACCGGACAAACAAGAAGCAGGGCATGGACCTATTTACTATTGATCTTGTCCTCTGTCTCTTCACTCCTGACCTAAAAGGCCTAGATTCAAGCTAAAAAAGAGGAGTACAGAAGAAAGTCACAGTCACACCGCATAGGCGGAAGAAGAGATTCCCAGCTATCTAATAAGACTAATAGCCGTACCGCAGAAAGAAGGTCAACCTCACCCAGGTAATCACAGCTTTCTTCCCCTCAGGTCAAAGAGTAAGAACTGCTTTCGAGCTAACCTTACATGGAGTACCTGCCAACAAGCAACAAGAGTTCTCCTTCACGGCTAAATAAGCATTCGTTCGGAGTTGACAAGGGAGAGGGCGTACTTCCTATATAGTTATGATGGATAGGCTGGTGCACTCCCTTTGAGGTAAGAAGAGTTCCTTTTGATTCAATTGCAAGAAAACAACCTCTTTTTAGAGTTTTATATGAACACTAAGCCAAACAAAACAGTCTATTTATACGGATTCCTAAAAAATGAAAAAATAGACTATCATAATATATGACAGAAGCATCACTCTGTCTGTTGGATGCCCTTCTTCCTAGCAAGATCAGATCAAGAATAGCCTTTGGCTAGGAAGCACAGTCAGACTAGTGCCCCGCCCAAAGCACCAAGACTGTTATTCCGCAGCAAAGAGACAGGACCGGGACAGTAAAGAGACAAGACCTCTTATGCCGGAAAAGTCAGAAAGTAAAGTGATCACAGAAACTTCAGTAAACTTCTTCCCAATGGGGCGACCGAAGGAGAAGAAAGATACGATCGGAGTTATATCGAACGAGGGAGCGATACTGCCCTTGTGCCCTTGCTCTTACTGTTTGTTGTACGCCTGGACCTGGTGGGGCTGGGGAACTCCCTAAGCTAACACCACTTGGAGACACATTTCAAGCCAGCCAGTCACACTCGTTACCTGAACAGCTGCTTAACAAATGACGCAAAAGAAGTTCTTGGCGCATTTCTTCATTTTGTACTCGCCAATGGTTCCCAGGAATTGATTCATTTGATTCTTCGTGGCCCAAATCATCATAATATGGTTCAAAGGAAGAAGAGTCAAGAGTCTGACATCGGCCAGTGAGTTCCCGAAAAAGGCAAGCCAAGGGAGGACATACAAAGTCACCAACATCAAGGGTAGCGCTAGTGCTCGTCGGAAATGTGTAACAAGCTCGAAGTGTTCTCTACGTGAGAGGGAGGTTTAGGTTTGGACCCTCCTCTCCTCCTTGTCAGTAGTGGGCGCAGCGCAGAATGATTGAGTTTCCCCGAAACAGCATTCATTTTGAATCCCGGATCGGTCGCTTGACAGCGCCTCGCTGTTCTCTCTCGGCGGAAAAGGCAAATTCATTCCTTTCCTGCTTTGCCGTAAAACCACAAATTCCCCGGCCCGGTTATCCGGTAGTTAGTGCCTCTCCATTTCGGAATGAAATGATAGGAGCGATTGCTCTGTCATAAAGAAGGGAAGGAAAGATTTTAGTGATTAATCGCCTGAACCTGCCTCTCCTTCTTGCCGCCTCAGAATATTCCTTCCGGTGGGACGAGGTCGCATGATTGAATCGGTTCTGGTCTTCGCTGAAAAAGTGAGGCTTTACTTGATGAGTAGACCTTAGGTACCGCTTATTGGGACCTGCAAGAAGCTGACTTTCTTTGCTTTCTTTCGTCACAGTAATAGAAAAAGTCAAAGCAGCAGACCAGTAGTCCCATTATCCACTTTTAGACACATTTTTGAAGAAGGTTCCGTTTAACACTTCTTGGCAAGCAGGAAATAAGTGCTTTGTCGGTTGAAGGTGCTCTCTTCTCTACTCCGTCACATAGGATAGAGGCTCACTCTGAATCTTAGTATCCTCTGCATCTTATGCGGTCTTTGTCTCGTCTCTTGGTTTCAGGAGCGCTGTGAGCAAGAGTTCTCCTCCGAAAGTGGCTTTGACGGAGGGAAGTGGCTTCAATTCAATGGAATGCTTTGTTGGTTCAGTCAAGGGGTCCGGTTTTTCGGTTAGTGTGGAAGGGAGGCGGATGAGATTCCGAACGGAGAGAACTATACCAAGAGAGCGCGGGGCAGAGAAAATAATCAAAGACTGACCTTGACCCTTCCCTTGATTTGAATGAACTAAATAAGCCCATATCCTACAGGGAAGGGGCTTCCCCTGGGCGGTACCCATTCGATTGTTGGTTTAGTACTACGTAAGCTGTAACTCTTTCTAGATTGAATCGGAATTGGCTTTAGTTCGAACTTTGAGCCGTAGAAATGGAATAGCAAGCGGAAGTTTGATCAATTGCTGATTCAAAGAAGGGTCTCTTTCGAAGCGGTCAATCGAAGAAATTCCTTCTTGACTTTCTGGGCAAGCAAGATCTTTTCTTTCTCCATCTCGCTTTACTCACTATCTATACGAAATAACGATCTCAACGGCTGGCTGACTAAACCTATCTATTGATTAAGGTAAGGAAGGCGGGTTCATCGCTATCTAAGCGCAAACGTGACTAAGCGGCAGCTGGTCTAGGTGTTCGAAGCATGATTCATCGACAGGGAGAAAGCTCAGTCATTACAACTTGGGCAAAGCCGATGCTTTCCTATGAAATGGAGAATCTATGGCAACGTGAGAAGCTAAGTTTCTATTTGATCACTTTAAATAGGTAGCTCAAAGCGCCAACCCTTCTTCCTCTTAGACACTACTACTGATCAGTATGACTTTCTTTCTTGAGTAAGGTAAGGGGGTACGGAAACGTCCTTTATCATTATCACAGCTTGACAGGGATTCATTAAAGGAAGAAGCGAAGTCGATTCAATCCATATCTACCTGTTGATCCAGCTATGGAACACTCAACAAGCGAATCTGTACTTGCGCGGATGCAAGCTTGATCGGAGAATCGTGGCGTGGTAGCTTCTTTCTGTTCCAAAGCAGCTGTCATGAATGTGAATGAGAAGATCCAGAGTAGACGTCGAACTGAGAGTTTATTATGCCTATATCCCCGGATCGGGCTTAGATTAGAGCATTTCATTTCACGTCCTGGTCGAGAAGAATGCGGAAGGATCTTTCGCGGAACATTCTAATATGGAATTGAGATTCACTTGGAAAGATGCTCAACCTTGGTATTGGGTATATGGAATTAAGCTTAGACACAGTCTCTAAGGAGGAAGGAAATAAGCCAAGTCTTCGGGAGAGGGATCGCCTAAGATTCTCTTATGATAGATAGGATAGCGTCGTCCCCTATTTACGATAAAACATAGAAAGGAACACCAAAGCTGTTACATCAAACGTTTAGTTCTGTTCCCGGAAACCACTGCATTACATCCAGCCTCTTTGGCTATAAGGAGAGAGTCAGAAGCAAAGTGGGAGAATTAGGAAGAAAAACAAAGATCAACTACTACCAAAAAGGTGATACCCCGCTGAAGGCAGCAAGCACCATTCACTTGCTGGAACGAGGCCTTTCTCAACTCTGGTCTATTGACGCTCTTCCGGTCAAGTCCTTTGTAACTGACTCCACAGGGCTCATGCAAAAAAGCGACTGGGTTAGTTTGGCCTTTAAAGCTGACCGAAACACGTTATACCTAACGAACTAGCGTAGCTGTGGGACTCTCGCTAGTATTGACCCCCTGGACTAGTACGATGGTGGCTCCTCATCCGAGTCAGCAGCTGGACTGGAAAATAGATACAAGAATGTTATAGAGTTCCCATCTTTCCGATTGGCTCGCTTTTCTCGAATGCAGGGCGTTAAGCACCAGGAAACTCGCCTTTTTAGTAAATAAAGCGCTGTGGGATTAGTCAGCAAATCACATATATTAGGTATCGCACGGAAAGAGAGATGGATTCTCCCTTCCGGGCAAGTTCTGAGGAACGTCGACTTTATAGTCTTATCCCCACTGGGTAAGTGGGAATCAGATTCATGATTGATTGAACTAGGGTAGCGCGCTACTTCAAAGCTTGCACCGGCAACGACTTTCACTCCTAAATAGAAAGGAAGGAAGGGAAGAGGTAACTCACCAACAGGAGGAGGATATGAAATAGAGCACCAAAAACCGTTCCACTCGAGGGAACTTCTAACTGAAGCTGCTCACGTTTTTCAGCAGGGTCGGGCTACGGGGTCCTTTTCCAACCCCTTCTTATGCGTTCGGGGATGGCCCTTTGAGTTGGCTCATGGCTGCTATCTCTTCTAACTTTAAGGATGCCAACTCGGCCTTTCGACTTAGTGCGTCGGCAACTTGATTGGATTGGTCTCCAGGCTTGTACTCGAGGACCATGCCGAAACCCGCCAGAAAGTCTTGCCGCCGTGCCGCTTGGGGGCTCTTCTGAGTAAGGAATAGCTGTAGTCACGTTATCGGTCTTGACCACGAACCTTGAGCGCAGTGTAGTTTTATTCGAAGCTCCCATTTCTATTCTATATACAAAAATATCTGTTTGTGATGAAATCGATCTCACTTCTCACCCGAGGGTGCCCCAGACAGACTATTTTCTTCCTAGCCTTCTTCCTTCAAACCGAAAAAAGCTAAGCCCGGGAGTTCCTTGGCTCCAAAAAGAGTTCTGGCTTATAGGCGAGGAGGGGCATCCTACTTCATTCTAATAGAAATGCCACGTTCACGTGAAAAGCAGAAGATTTTGAAGACTTTCGCTAAAGACGAGCTATTCTTTATCCCTGGCTTGTGTAGCCTATGCGAAGCAAGCCCACAATGGATCAGAATCAGAAGGAAAAGCCAGGCACCCCGGCTACTTTACTACGGATTCCCATCTTCCAAGTAAGCAGGTTGAACGCCTTTTTGTGCATTCCCGGTAAGGGACTAAGGAAAGGAATTATCCCCTCCTCATCTCTACTCTCCCCACCGAAAACATGTCACACCATGGGCACCAGAGAAAGCGAACCCTCGGTCAATCAAAGTGCGTCTAAGCATGTCGTGAACAGAGTTCCGAGTCTCTAAGAGAGAGCAGCTCCCCTCCCTACTCTAATTAATCTAATGCTGCCCACGTTAGTTCACAGCTTCTTTAAAGGACTATTTATGGAACTAAAAAAGCTTGACCTTTCGCCCGGGTGTGGGAGTGGGATCGATCCCATCTACGTTCTCCAAGAGTGGTTATGCCGATCTTGCAAAATCCATATCTTCCCTACTGTACTCCTTTCTTCTCCTTTGCTTCACTCTCCCTGTTTTCTTCAAGAGTCAGATAAGAAAGGAAAGCCTGGCAGGCCATGGAAGTAATACTTAGCCTACCGATTCAGAGCTAATAGGGATTTGTTACTCGGAGTTTTTCTTCAAGAGTCAGATAGGTTCCTTGAGGCGGTGAAAGTAATGGAATGTCCACAGATTCGGCTTAGTGAAAATAGCCCTAGTTTGATCTTCCATATAAGAGAATAGAATATCTCTTTGCTTTGTAATTCAATCGATCCTGACAGGATTGGCAATGGAGAATTCGGTTAGTAAGCCTTTTCTGGGTATGAGCTCCCAAATCATTTAATTTTATCCGGAGAGATATTCTATTCGACCTGAGCCGGAATGAAGGATCAACTAGGTCCCATGGGCCATACTTATCAATGAAGCTAACTCCGCCTGTTCTGCTTAGATCCTGGACTGAAGTCCTATCAATGGAGCTCGAGACTGCTCTGTCCGATCGATGGATGCACGTAACTTCCTTCCTTCTGGGTGGATGGTAATCGTAAATAAGGGCAAAGGGGTGGGTGGTGACCGGCTGCTATCTGGCATTCTCCGCTATTTATCCTCTCCTAGAGGAAAACACGTTCTATCGGATATCGCTATTAATCAAAGGCAGTCGGAAAGAAACAAACAATTGAATGTTGGGCCCTGCTCCTTCTGGCAAAGATGAATGCTGAGATAGGAAGTAGGAGATATCGCTCAAAGCTGCTTCTGCCGGCACATCCTCTTTATTGATTTCTTTTGTAGGGATGGGTACCCGAGCAATGCAGCTTCTAATGCACTTGTCCCCTTCCTTCCCGCTCGCTCCGTTCCAATACTTTCATCGACCCTGGATTCAAGCGAGCTACACATAGCAGTAACCCTATCCCAACCCTTCTGATTGAGGACCAACCCCTATCAAATACGTTACCGCCCTCCTCTACCTGCCTTTGGATTCCCGGGGTGAGTTTTGGGCGAGTAAGGGAGGATTCTCTTCTGTTGTTTTCGCAAGCTTGCTTCCCGACGACCTTTGAGATCGAGAGTAGAGAAATGAACGAGATCAGGAGTTGTTAGATCGAATGTGCCGTTGCTATCGGGCCGAGTAGACGAATCGAATGCCAACACTGCGATGCAGACCCTCCATCCGCAATCGATTAAATGTTCTTAACAACCGAACTTTGCTTCAGTCTCATTCGATGTGGATTGGCCGACCCGCGGGGGAGAAATACCAACCAACGGGCGTTTTCGGCATTAGCGGTTCTCCTTTCCCCCCAACGCCAAGGAAGGGGAGTAGGTCAACCCCTAGGGCTATTCATTCCATTCGAGTCCCTACCCCGGAGCTATCAGCTATTAGTTATACATCTGCCTGTATCTTTGTCGAAGGAGAAAGCTTTGATTCAGTGGTTCCGGTCCTCAGTCATTCCATTATCCCTATATAGTTGTGTTAACAACTGGCCGTAATGGAGGCAATAGATTCAATAGCGGTATGTGAGTCCCGAATCATAGGTGATCCGAATCGCCCTTGCCCCGCTAAGATTTTTTTGCGGGCGGGGGGTGGGGGCGGCGGGGGCTTGTGTATATTTTTTCTTTAAATCAAATTTATTTAAATGGTTATTTACTTAAAACAAAAAATATTAAAAGCCCACTAGTCAAATATAGTGCCTTAACTACCACTAGGTGGTCCAACAATCAGCTAAGAGCTTGTTTGACTGAGTTTATAAAAATTAACTTATAAGCAGTTAGTGTTTATAAGCTAATTTAAACTTATAAACGTTTGAAATTTTAAACAGTTACGTGTTTGATTAAAATACTTATAAGTGACCGATAAGTAATTGACGTGTTTGGTAAAATGCAGTTTATAAGTACATTTTATTATTAAAATGACTAAAAATGGTACTATATTATTTTATCAAATAATAAATTATATGGTGAAATTTTAAAATGAAATAAGGATAATGTGGTAATATACTTGGTAAAACAAGCTTATATAAGCAGCAAATAAAAAAGTACATTTCCACTAACTTTTTTTTTTTTTTTTTTTTTTTTTTTTTTTTTGCTTATAAGTGCAACTTATAAGTCTAAAAAAATTATAAATAAACAAGTCAGCTTAATTTTAGAATTTAGAAGTTAATTTGACCAACTTATAAGCTAAGACAAATACCCTCTAGGATGCTTAGGTGTATTACTCAAGAGGTTCTGAATTTGATTCACCTAGGTTGCAAATAGGGTGGCCACTGTCAACTTCAGGACCCCGGGGATTAATTGAGGTGTGCCAAGTTGGCCCGGATACCTTCCGTCATAACCTTTTTATAGTGATACTCTATATAGAAATAATCTCTATATAGTTATAAAAAATTATAGTCCCAACTTAGACCAGTTATAAATAAAAATAAATTTCACATTGTAATAAGTTATAATTTTTCTAGGTCTCGTGTTAAGGAATTTGCCTCTATATAGTAATAATTATATATATATTGTAAAAAATATATGTTATGTTACATTAAAGGTTTAAGATGAAATAAAATATTTATTTAAAATTGTTTAAGACAATGATTAATGCTATTGAGTTGTTACCATATCTTTTATCTTGCGAGTATGTAATAAGGCGTCAGTATGAACACCTTCTTGTTGAAACCAAAATATTTATAGCTTTTGAAGTATGTTTAGAGCTTCTTAACGCGAAACTTTTGGTATTTCCATAACATTATTCTAGAATTATCTATTTCTTTTTCCTATTTAATTCTAGTAAACAATTTTTTTTTTCAGTTAAAGCATATACGATTTATTGCTCATTTTGATGATTGAAGAAGATATTAATATCTATTTGATTAGTGTAGTAAAATTGAATTTGATTACTTAATTTTACAATGACTCTTTGATATCCAATTATGTACTATCCTAATACTACTAAAATAATAAATTGAAATTTTAATACTATTAAAATATGAATTATAAAATAAAAAGTTAAAATAATAATTTTTATAATTATATTTTCGTTAAATTATAATTTTTTTATAGTAATAAATTTAGTTTGTTCTAATATTATAACTATAGAGAGTTTCGAGTGTCTTTTCTTTATTCCTTAAAATACGCTACTCAACATCCTAAATTTCAAAAGATTGAAGAGCTTTAGAGAAATAATAGGAGTTGGACGCGGCGTCTTTAACTGCTGATAAATGGAGGGCCAGTCATTGTTGGATTTCACAAAATCTTGACTTGAAAGATTTTATTTTATACGATATTGGGCTAGGCCACGTGGCAACGTTTTGATTGGACCACTTGAATTTTCCTGAGCTTGATGGCGGTTTCTAAGTGGACCCTGCTTAATCCTCAATTTGGAAAATTTAAAATTGTGGCTGTGAAGAAACCACACCGATGTGTTGCCCAATTCTAATCACAACTGTTATTTACGTAAATGTTGATATATCAAATGAATACGCGTTCTTGTTATTCTTGGTACATAATTATAGCTTATCCAAAACTAATTTGTCAAAATCTGTTCCCACTCAGATTCATGATCATGTTACTGGGTCATTGTAATACATCCTTATCAACATTTGCTGCGACAATGGCTCACTGCAATACGACATGTAGGTGGTGAAATGTCATTGTTTCATTCCATCCAAAGGTTTCCTGTAAAATCCTGCATCTGATTACTGACAATGTTTATGGATGGACGTCAAAGATCCACTTACATTTAGAGGGCGTTCGGTTGGAGATAATGAAAGATTACTGAGATTATATTATCTTATATTACTTTATTACCATGTTTGAATGTCAAGTAATATAAGATTCTGGTAATTTTGTATTACTAATAATTGTTACTATTGGTAATATTAGAGGTAATCTGATTACCTCTATTTTTTTAGGTATTGTAAGATTACCACGATAATCTTATTTTTGTTATAATCCTATCTCTTATTAATAAAAAATTTAGACAATAATACCCCTGTTTTAAAATAAATTTACATTAATATACCATTTCAATTTTACCTTTGTTTAATTAAGTTTTTGGACAATAATGCCTTATATTTAAAACAAATTACAGACCACCGCCGCCACCACCACCAACAGCGGACCAATCACCATGGACCGCCACTGGAAAGTCGTCGAAGTCCCTAAAATGATCGAGATTCATTGGGAGGCTCCGGAAGGCTTTGATATGGCCGTTTTCGACCATATTGATGGCCATATATGGATTGATATGACCGTTTTCGGCCATCAATATGGCCAGATTCGGCCATATCGGAGCCTTATGGTCATGATGAGCTATCACGACGAATTTCGGAGACTTCCAACCGTGGTTTGCAGTGGCGGCAGGGGGTGGGGGTGATTTTGTCATAAATTAAAGTTTTATATAAACGAGGGTGTTTTAGCTAAATCATAAATATTATGGGTTAAAAAAATTATTCAAAAATTAATAATAAAAATAATATTATATTAATATTTAAAAAGAGGACAATTTAGTAATTTAAATAACATACCCACCAATTTATTCCTTCTAATCAAATATATTAATATAACATACCCACCAATTAACCAAACATATTTTTCTAAAGATTCCTAGTAATATTCAAGATAATATAAGATTCTAGTAATCCAATATTTTCTGAACTAAACGCTCTCTTCAAATAATTGATACCTGTCATCATATGCCAAGATTTAAGGCAAAAGCTGATCATTCACCTTATCAAAAACTAGATAATAATTGAACTTATTATTATCTTATTAATTTATTTGTATTAAACCTTAACCGCCTTCAATAAAAGGCGGTTTGTATACAAAAATACCAATGACCCACTAAAATTCATGATTTTTAATGTAGCTACATACGAGATAAAATTATTAAATTAACATTTTAAAAATAGAGTTAACCACTTTTTCTTACCCAAAAATTGACTTAATGACACTTTTTTACCCTCAGACTTTTAAAATACTACATTCCCACTTAAAACACAAACTTTGTTAATAATTTCCTTTAAATACAGTAATATTGATTACTGCAAAGACGAAAATACCCCTACCAAATTTAAATTCCTAATTGCCAGCCACCGCAAATCAAACTTTCATGCACGATTTCGGTTGACTTCAATCACCACAATCTGACATTTTGCCACCAATCGAATCACTGGTCATCCTCTTCAATAGTCCTAACAATTTGGATCATGATAACTCTCCAATCATCAACGACTGTTGTTCGGTTCTTTTGTTGAATGGTCGGCGTCCAATGAACGGTGAACAACCAAGGTAAAGGATGATGGGGCTTTCAGAGAGGAGGTCTTGCTGATACTACAGGTGGAATCTTCGACAACCAAATCGTCCGAAATCTGGCTTGGAAGCTCAAAGGTTGCGCAAACAAAAAACTAGCGGCGGCTAGCGATTAGCATGCTTTGTGTGGTGGGAAAGTGAGGGGTTTTTGTGAGTGAAGGATGAGGAAGCTAAGGGTGGAGTCTACACTTATCAACTGTGCCAGAATCATGCCAAACCACTTGAACTGGGAGAAAATTTAGCTGACCGGCCATCCTAAGTTTGGATTTAAAAAAATGGCCTTGAAACTGTTTACCATTTTTTATTTATTTAGAGAAGCTGACGTGGCACAGTTAGGATTCATTAAACATGTAAAATGGGTTAAAATGAAAAGATTAAAACATATAAGGACAAAATCATAATTAATGAAAGTTTTTAAAATTTGAAATTTACAAAAGAGCCCCAAATATTCAAATCGCTTAATCGAAACCAATTAAGGCAAAAATCAATATCTTCAATCCCTAAACGCATCTTGGCAATTTCCGGCGATAACAGTCCACATTCCGGCAAATTTTCATACCCAAATTGAATCCTAAAGCTTCTTCCTTTCTTAAAACTATGGCTGACATTAACAATGAGGAGGAAAACCCAACGCCTCTTTGAATCGTACAGTCCGGCAGCGCAAGCAGTTCAATGGTTGCTCCAGTGGATCTTCCGATCAGTGAAGGTGTTCCAACAGCGGAGACGACGGCGGCACAACAAGAGAGAGAATAGAAGCAAAACGGTTCTGAAGAGGAAGAGGAGGCCGGGCAGAATTCAGGCCAGTTAGAGGAGTCCGGCGAGAGTTCAGAGGAGGAGGCCGCCGAAGAAAAGATATTTGTACTTGCCGAGACCTAAGATCGCTTAAGTGATCCTTTAATGGCTTTTACTCTTGGTCGCTTAAGCTATTTTGGATTGCTTAAGAGTAAAAGCGATGAATCGCTTAAGCAATATAAAAGATCGCTTAAGCGATCTTAGATCTGGCAGATGTTGATTCTGCCTCGTACAAGATCTCTTAAGCGATCTCTTCCGAGGCAGAACCAAATCTGCCCAGATCTATAATCTCTTAAGCGATCCTTTGTATCACTTAAGCGATTTCAGATCGCTTAAGAGATCTTGTATGAGGCAGAATCATCTGCCTATCGCTTAAGCGATTCTTTCGGAGCGTATTTTGTTTATATTTGATTTGGTTTATTTTTTTTGCTGATATTTTGTTTATATCGATTGTGCAGATTTTCCGGAGCGTAAACTATAGAGAGTACGGATTGGAGGTTATAAGCGATACGATACCGTACTTACCTGTGAGGGTGACTGTGAGGTCAAGTTGGGATGTTTTAACGAGAATAACGGGGATTTTAGGGATAGTGAGGAATGGTGAAAGGAGATTCAAAGAGACTTGTTTCAATCATTTTTGGGATATGGATACAAAATGGAAAAAGACATTCTGGGGGTCGGAAGTGCATTATATGTTGCTACACTCAATAAAAAGCAACAAAAAGCACAAAATGTGGTTCATGGTGGATGGAAAGCCAGTACGTTTTGGGATGATGGAATATGCGTTGGTGACTGGCTTAAGATGTGTGGAATTGCCAGGTGAGGTTGAGGAAAAAAGAATAACGGACAGTACGGGAGCCAAAAGGTTGGCTAACAAGGTTTTGGCGAGGAAGAAGTCTATTAAGGCACAGGAATTAGACGACAGGTTAAAAGATGGTGATTTTAACGATTCAGAGACGTTCAAATTGTGCTTGGTATTGTTCTTACATTCGATCCTAATGGCTAGTGACTCAACAAAAGCCATTGATATTGATTGGGTGAAGTTTGTAAGCAACTTGAACTTCTTTAATGCTTATCCGTGGGGACGGGTATCATTTAAGCGAACCATGGAGTCCCTACAAGCAAAAGACCTGGCGTTAAAACACTCCCAATGGGCCGAGAAGAATAGACCGGCGATGTACAATTTGTTTGGCTTCCCATGGGCAATGCAGGTAAATATTAATAGTTTTTTGTTATATTTTTTTAATATATGTGTTTGAATTATGATATGGACTGTTTTTTTTAAATGTAGGCTTGGATGTATAAGGTCATCCCTGTCCTGGCTAAGGCAGGGGGAAGGATTAGGGCTTCGGTTGTGCAACAAACATTTCCTAGGATGTTGCGGTGGCATGACCAGAAGTGTACCCATTCGGATTATGAGCAAATAGAGATTGAAATTCAATCAGCTTGGGTAAGATTAAAGGATTAAGCTTGAACATGCACTTGCTTTGAAATGTCGATTAAATCTGATTGATTTTGTTTCTTATTGCAGGGGGTTGTCCATCCCTTCCTCACCGCTACTAGGGGTGAAGCGCAACAGCACTATGTCACATCTTTCTGAGCACTGGAGGATCAAAGGGATGAAGGGATAGACCGCCTGACGCGGGACCTATAAGGGGTCACACATGTGAGGGCAGTTGCAGGGCCACTGCTTGAGAATGTGGTTGACGCCGAGGAGGATGAAGGCGCAATCGGTGGGAGGCAGGAGGAGGGGAGGGAGGAAGAGGTTCGTATGCCTCAGCAAACCAGTACAACAAGTACCGCTTTGCCGAGACGTCGGGGTCGCGAGAGTGAGGTGGTTGACCTCACAAAGAGTTTGTTTGATAAGATGGAAGAGCAGTTGAAAAGGGTGGAGGAAAAAGTGGATAAGGTGACAGAGAAAGTTGTTAGGTGGAGGAGGAAGTTGGTAGGGTGCAGGAGGAAGTTGGTGGAGTATTGAAGGCGGTTAAAGTGCAACCTGGGCTGAAAAGATTGAGCCTAAAGAGCAGGTTTGTGAAATCGCCTTACACCGTACTAACACGTGGAATTAAGAGGAAAACAAAGAAACAAATTGAGGAAGAAGCCAAAACTGAGCGGGTTAAAGAGGTTTCTGGAGGAAGTGGGGCAGTTATAATGGAGGAGGTTGAGGCGGGAGGCGAAGGAAGCGGAGATGTACAAATGGAGGAAGCTGGCAAGCAAAAATGGAGTGCACTGTCGATTTGTATAGGCCAATAGAGGAGGAAAAGAAAAAACCCTTCTATGCCTATTACAATGAATCCGGAAGTGATGCCCTTGTAAAGTGTAAGACCGGGGATTATTCTCGGGATTGGTTTGAAAAGATTTTGACGATGGGCAGCTGGCTTCACGACTCAGTGAGTTATTTTCGCTTAATTTTCCTTATTTTTGCTTATATTTTCCATGACGTATTGTACACTTATCATGTTGTTTTTATTTAATGCAGCACATCGATGAGGTATTGGCACTGATGAGGCTGCGACAAACCAGCAATGGTGATCTACTGTATCCCGATTGTGCCATCACCGATGTGGCCTTTGGCCAAACACTGGTATCGACATATCGCAATTTATTGAAAAAGGCCATTGGTACATCTGTAGCAAAAGGAGCCAAGCGAAAACGATCGGGCACAGAAGACTTGGACTGCGTCCCTAATGATTTTAAGTTTGATGACAGGATGATGCAGTATGTAATGGGGGACAGGCCCAAATATGGCCACAGTTGGGCAAAGGTTAAAAGTGTCTACTGCATCATCCTGGTCAAGGAAATGCACTGGATAGCAGTCGTCGCGCTCTTAGAGGAGAGGTTGCTGAAGATCCTTGACTGCAACCCAACAATTTGTCGAGACAGGCAGTTGGAGGCCGAGTTGGAGCCACTGTCCGTGTTGTTCCCGCGGCTGTTACGCGAGAGCGGGATGTTTGAGCACCTCGGTGATGAAGCATTGACGGGAAAGTGGCCACTCAAGCGCGTTCCCGTCCCAACAAATGAGTCAAGGTAAATTTTGTATAAAACTAACTTACATAATACAATTGTTCTATAAGCTGATTCTAATGCTAATGTCATCTTCCTATTGCAGTGCTGATTGTGGGGCATATGCCCTGAAATTTATTCAGTTCGACATGACCAACAGCCCGATGGACGGATTGAATGACGAAACAATGACCATCTTTCGGGAGCGCTGGGCTGTTGAGTGCTTCCATGGGGAAATGGATCCGTTTTGAGTGACCACAACCCAATCAAAAGGTTTGGAACTTGGACTTTGAATTTTGTAGTTTATGTGATGTTGATGTTGATACTTGGGTTGTGGTGCTGATGCTGCAGGTGTCATGCTTATACACAGCTTTACCGAAATAGACGGACTCAGTGAACTTTTCAATCTTGCACTCCATAACTTGGGTTCGTGAAGAGAGAAAATTTTACTCCCCGGACATCCCAACTTTCCATTTAACAAATTGGCCCTGAAAAACTTTTTGTTTTTTTGTGTTTTATTTAGAAAAGCTGACGTGGCTGCAGGTGTGCCGGATAATTTTGCAGGTTGCTGGCAAACAATGAGAGGGAACTCCTCAAACTGGCTTGGGCTGTCAAAGTAGGCTGCCGGCAAGGCATCTACAATCAAGGCTGGTGGCCAGGAGGAGGCATCTGCAATCAAGGCTGCTGGCAAGCCATGGTACCATGAAATGATCTCAGACAGTGATTATACCGAATTTGAAAACTTCTCATAGTGGCGGCATCTGCAATCAAGGCTGCTGGCAAGGCATGGTACCAAAGAATGATCTCAGACAGTGATTATACCGAATTTTAAAACTTCTCATAGTGGCGGCATCTGCAATCAAGGCTGCTGGCATGGCATGATACCAAAGAATGATCTTAGACAGTGATTATACCGAATTCCAAAACTTGTCAAAGTGGCTTAGGATTTATTCATTTTTGGCACTATTATGAATGATTTTAAGTATAAACTTTTAATTACATTGATGTCTCTTATATTTTGATCTGTGATGGATTAGATTGATATAAATGACTTCATTTTGCTGCTTATTCTTTTCGTATTTGGGAGGAAAATGAGTTATAAATGACATATTATTACATAATACAGGAGAAATGTAGGATTCTTTTTTTTTTTCATGATTGCTTAAGCGATATATGAGCGACCACAGATATCTCTAAAGCGACCAAGATTTTTTCTCAAATGATCGCTTAAGCGATCCACAATCGCTTAAGCGATCAAGAGTAAAAGCGACGAATCGCTTAAGCGATCATAGATCTGGGTAGATTTTATTTTGCCTCGTAAAAGATCGCTTAAGAGATCCCAAATCGCTTAAGCGACTAACAGTAAAAGAGAGGAATCGCTTAAGCGATACAAGCGACCAAGAGTAAAAGCGAGGAATCGCTTAAGCGATTCATAGATCTGTGCATATTTTATTCCGCCTCGGAAGAGATCGCTTAAGCAATCATAAATCGCTTAAGTGACCAAGAGTAAAAACGAGGAATCACTTAAGCGATACAAGAGGATCGCTTTAGCGATCATAGATCTGGGCATATTTTATTCTGCTTAAGAGATCCTAAATCGCTTAAGCGACCAAGAGTCAAAGCGAGGAATCGCTTAAGAGATCATAGATATGGGCAGGTTTTATTCTACCTCGGAAAAGATCGCTTAAGAGATCCTAAATCGCTTAACCGATGAAGAGTAAAAGCGAGGAATCTATCTGGGCAGATTTTATTCTTCCTTGGAAGAGATCACTCAATCGACCAAGCGCGACTAACTAAACACGTAAAATGGGTTAAAATGAAAGGATTAAAACATATTTGGGTCAAATAGACAAATTTTTTTTTTTTAAATTTGAAATTTCTCAAAACAAGCCTCACTAACTGTTCACCTTGCTTAATCGAAATTCATTAGGGTAAAAATTGATTTCTTGAACCAAAGGGAGACAAGCGATTTTCGATCCAACCCCGCAAATTTTCACACCATATTCAATCGTAAACTCAATTTCTTGAACCCTAAACAGAATATAGTCGCGATTTCCGGTGATAAGTCACGATTTTCTATCGATTTCTTGAAACCTAAAATCGATTTCTTGAACCGTAAACGGAATCTGTGTGATTTCCAGCGATACAGCCCATATTTCCGATCCAAACTACAAATTTTCACACCAAATTCAATCCAAAACCATAGCTGACACTCACAATGATGAGGACAACCCAATGCCACCTTGAATCCTAGATTCCGGTGGCACAAGCAGTTCAATGGCTGCTCCGATGGATCATCCAATCAGTGAACGTGGTCGACAGGGAGAGGAGACGCCGGTAGCACAAGAACAGAGGGAAGAATCGTCAAACGGTTCTGAAGACGAGGAGTCAGGCGATCATTCAGGCAAGGAGGAGGATTTCGACAAGAATTCAGGGCAGGAGGAGTCTTCCGAGGATTCAGGGGACGAGGAGGAGGAGGCAGGCGAGAACGAGCAGGCCGCCGAAGAAAGGGTACGTTCTTAACTGTCGCTTAAGCAATCATTTGTATCACTTAAGCGATTAACCTCTTTTACTACATCTGCCCAGATCTAAGAACGGCTAAGCGATCCTTTATATCGCTTAAGCGATTGATTAAGTTGACTCTTGGTCGCTTAAGCGATCATTTGGAGTCAGAATCATAGATATAAAATAGCTTAAGTGATCTTGCACGAGGCAGAGTCAAGATCTCTTAACCGATCTAACATCGCTTAACCGACCACAGTTGTAATTTTTTGTTGCTGATATCTTGTTTATTAGTTGTTTAGGTTTATTTTTGTTGCTTACATTTTGTTTATATCGATTATGCAGATTGTGCGGGCCGTAAACATCACAGATTACAAGTTGGACCTTATAAGCAATAAGGTGCCTTACTTCCCTGCAAGGGTTACGGTCAGGTCCAGTTGGGAAGTTTTTGACAGAATACAAGACATTTTAGATCGAGTTAGGAATGGTAATAGAGATTTCAGTCAAACTTGTTTCGGTCAGTTTTTAGGACTCGAAAATCATTGGAAAAAAGCATTTTGTGGGCAGGGAGTGCATTACATATTACTGCACTCAGTAAGATGCAAAAAAAAAAAAAATGTGGTTTGTGGTGGGCGGAAAGCCACTACGTTTTGGCATGATGGAATATGCCCTCGTGACGGGCTTACGATGTGGGGAAGTGCCAGAAAAGAAGGCAGAGACAGTAAAGAATAGTCGGGGAGCGATATAGTTTCATAATAAAGTTTTGCAGGGGGCTAAGTCTATTACAGCACAGGGTTTAGAGAAAAGTCTAGAAACAGTTGAATATACTGATAAAGAGAAGATAAAAGTGTGCTTGGTTTTGTTTTTACATTCGATCTTATTGGCTCGTGACTCAACAAAAGTTGTTGACAAAGATTGTTTGTTGTTTGCAAGCAACTTGAAGTTCTTTAATTCTTATCCATGGGGACTGAAATCATATGAGCGTGAACCATCAGCAGCCTGACAAAACATAGACATGGTTAAAGCAATCCAATGGGAGGGAAGGATAAACCAAGCACAGTAATTGTTTGGCTTCCCATGGGCAATGCAGGTAAATATAATAGCTTTTATTATATTTTTGTAACAATGTGTTGAATTATGATATGGACTTTTTTTTTTTTTTCCAATGTAGCTTGGATGTATGAGGCATCCTGTCTTCCTAAAGAGGGGGGGGGGGGGGGGGGGGGGGGGGGGGGAGGGAGGAGCAACAGTTTGGATGTGCAACAACAATTTCCTAGGATGTTGCGATGGCATGTCCAGAGGTACACCCATTCGGATTACGAGCAAATAGACGTTGAGATTCAAGCGGCTGGGGTAAGATTAAAGGACTAAGCTTTTGTATATGCAGTTGCTTTAAAATTTTGCTTTAATCTGATTGATTTTGTTTCTTATTACAGGGACTCGTCCGTCCCTTTCTCACCACTACTGGGGCTAAAGCGGAAGAGGACTATGTCAAATCTTTCAACGCACTGGAGGATGCAAGCGATGAAGGGATAGACCGCCTGATGCGGGACCTAGAAAAGGTCACGCATGTGATGACAGTTGCAGGGCCACTGCTTCACAACGTGGTTGATGCCAAGGAGGATGAAGCTCCAATCGGCAGGAGGTCTGAGGAGGAGGAGGAGGAGAGGGAGAAAGAGGTTCATATGCCTCAGCAAACCGGTACAACAAGTACTGCTTTGCCGAGACATCGGCGTCGGGAGAATGAGGTTGTTGACCTCATAAACGACTTGTTTGAGAGTTTTACAATAGTCGTTGATGCAAGGTTTGAGAGTTTTACAATAGTAGTTTATGCAAGGTTTGACAAGATGGAAAAATGCATGAAAAGGGTGGAGGAGAAAGTGTATAAGCTGGGAAAGAAAGTTGGTACAGTGGAGGAGGAAGTTGGTGGAGAATTAAAGGTGGTTGAAGTACAGACTGGCTTGAAAAAAGAGAGCCGGAAGAGCAAATTTGTGAAATCGCCTTACATGGTAGTGACACGGGGAAAGAAGAAGAAAATTAAGAAACAGACGGAGCAAGAACCAGAAATAAAGGAGGTTGGTGGAGGAAGTGGGGCGGTGATAATGGAGGAGGGCGAGGTAGGAGGCCAAGGAAGCGGGGATGTAAAAATGGAGGAAGCAGGAGGAAGTGGGCAAGGGGAATTGCAGTCAAATGTCGATTTGTATAGGCCAATAGAGGAAAAGAAAAAACTCTTCTATGCCTATTATAATGGATCAGGAAGTAATGGCCATATAAAGTGTAAGACAGGGGATTATCCTCTGGAATGGTTTAGGAAGTTGTTGACGATGGGCACGTGGCTTGAGGACTCGGTGAGTTATTTTTGCTTAATTTTCCTTATTTTTGCCTATGTTTTCCATACTTATCTTGTTGTTTTTATTTGATGCAGCATATCGATAAGATATTGGCACTGATGAGGCAACGACAGACTACTGATGGTGATCTATTATATCCCGACTGTGCCATCACTGATGTGGCGTTTGGCCAAAGGCTTGTTTCGACATATCACACTTTACTTAAAAATGCCGCCGCTAGTGGTGCAGTAAAAGGACTGAAGCGAAAAAGATTGGCCCCAGTACAGATGGACTGCATCCCTGATGATTTTCATTTTGATGACAGAATTATGCAGTATATACGGGGGGATCAGCCCAAATATGACCACAGTTGGGCCTTTGTTAAAAGAGTGTACTGCATCATCCTCGTCAAAGAGATGCACTGGATAGCAGTCGTTGCCCATCTAGAGGAGGGGTTGCTAAAGATCCTTGACTGCAACCCCACTATTTATCAAGACAGGCAGTTGCAGGTGGAGTTGGAGCCATTGTCCAGGTTGTTCCCATGACTGTTGCGTGACAGCGGGATGTTTAGGCACTTGGGTGATGAAGTACTAACAGGAAAGCGGCCAATTAAGCACTCTAACGGCCCAATAAATGAGTCAATGTAACTTCTGTATAAAACTAACTTATATAATACAATTGTTCTATAAGTTTATTCTAATGCTAATGTCTCTTCTATTGTAGTGCTGAATGTGGGGTATATGCCCTTAAATTTATTGAGTTTGACATGACCAACACTCCGATGGATGGGTTGAATGACGAAACAATGAGACAATATCGGGAGGGCTGGGCTGTCGACTACTTCCATGGGCAGATGGATCCGTTTTCAGTGAGCAGAACCCAATAAAAAGGTATGAAAGTTAGACTTTGAATTTTGTAGTTTATGTGATGTCGATGTTCATACTTGGGTTGTGATGCTGATGCTGCAGGTGTTATGCTTATATGGAGCTTCACCGAAAGACACGATTTGTGATGAACTTCTCACCTACGCACACTGTAACTTATTTACGTGTTTTTTTGTATTTACAAAAGTTGACGTGTCTGCAGGTTCCTGGCAAACAATGAGAGGAAACTTCTCAAACAAAGGCTGGTTGGCAAGCGGAGAGGAGGCATCTCCAATAAAGGCTGCTAGGAAGGCATGGTATAAAACAATGATCTCAGAGAGGTTGCTGGCAGTGTATAGGAAATTTTTGTAAAGAATTAGATCTGACATTTGGGATATAATTTTTTTTGTCCATATAAGATATCTCATTAGCAGGTTGAATTTACTATGTATGGTGTGATCATTTGCTTCACCCAACCCGGATAATGGTTTTTAGCGTTTTGTTTTATTTTGTGTATCACTACAACGTGTGATATACTGGTGTGATTATTTGATTCACCCAAGTTGGAGCTAATGGTTAGCTTGTCCATATATTTCGATATTTGCCGCATCCCATGCCTATTTTTTATTTTCTGTTTCGATTACATTGATATCTCCTATATTTTGATTTGTGATGAATTTGATTGATACAAATTCTTTTCGGATTTGCGAGGAAAATGAGTGATGTACAAATGTTTCCCAAATGACTAAGACTTTTCCAGATATGATCGCTTAAGCGATCTAAAATCGCTTAAGCGATCTAAAATCGCTTAAGCGACAGAAACTCGATTAGGAAGCATCGCTTAAGCATTATGTCAGATCGCTTAAGCGATTACCCATCTAGGCAGATGTTCATCCTGCCTTGATAAAGATCGCTTAAGAGATCCTATATCGCTTAAGCGACAGAGACTTGTTTAGGAAGCATCGCTTAAGCGATCACAGATCTGGGCAGATACATTCTGCCGTGGCCAAGATCGCTTCAGCGATCCAAAATCGCTTGCAGAGACTCGTTTAGGAAGCATTGTTTAAGCGATACATAAGATCGCTTAACCGATCATGGATCTGGGCAGATGCATTCTGCCCTGGCCAAGATCGCTTACGCGATTTAAGATCGCTTAAGCGATCAAGAGTGTTATACAGAAATCGCATAAGCGATACAAATGGATAGCTTAAGCGACCAGGAGTAAAAGCAATGAATCGCTTAAGCGATACATGAGATTGCTTAAGTGATCATATGTCTTGGCCAATTCATTTTGCCTTGGCCACGATCGCTCAAGCGATTTTAGATCACTTAAGTGATCAAGAGTGTTTTACGAAAATCGCTTAAGCAACACAAGTGGATGGCTTAAGCGATTTTCGATCTGGGCATCTGCTACGAGCTAGATCTCTTAAGCGATTACCGATCGCTTAGGCGAGCAGGAGTTAAAGCAATAAATCGCTTAAGCGATACAGGAGATCGCTTAAGCGATCATAGATCCTGGCCAATTCATTCTGCCTTGGCCACGATCGCTTAGATCGCTTAAGCAATCAAGAGTGTTTTACGAAAATCGCTTAAGCGATACAAGTGGATGGCTTAAGCGATTAACACTATGCTAAACATATAGGGTTTACGATTCATCTCTATGGACTATGACCGTTATTATATTTATATTAAACATATAGGTCTTTTACGTCATTATGAAACATATAAAGTGTAGAATGTATATGTCTATGCTAAACATATNTTGTGTAGCCTATGCGAAGCAAGCCCACACTGGATCAGAATCAGAAGGAAAAGCCAGGCACCCCGGCTACTTTACTACGGATTCCCATCTTCCAAGTAAGCCAGGTTTGAACGCCTTTTTGTGCATTCCCGGTAAGGGACTAAGGAAAGGAATTATTCCCCTCCTCATCTCTATCTCTCCCCACCGAAAACATGGTCACACCATGGGCACCAAGAGAAAGCGAACCCTCGGTCAATCAAAGTGCGTCTAAGCATGTCGTGAACAGAGTTCCGAGTCTCTAAGAGAGAGCAGCTCCCCTCCCTACTCTAATTAATCTAATGCTGCCCACGTTCAGTTCACAGCTTCTTCTTAAAGGGATCTATTTATGGAACTAAAAAAGCATTGACCTTTCGCCCCGGGTGTGGGAGTGGGATCGATCCCATCTACCGTTCCTCCAAGAGTGGTTATGCCGATTCTTGCAAAATCCATTATCTTCCCTACTGTACTTCCTTTCTTTCTCCTCTTGCTTCACTCTCCCTTCTGTCTTTCTTCAAGAGTCAGATAAGAAAGGAAAGCCTGGCCAGGCCAATGGAAGTACTTACTTAGCCTACCGATTCAGAGCTAATAGGGATTTGTTCACTCGGAGTTCTTTCTTCAAGAGTCAGATAGGTTCCTTGAGGCGGTGAAAGTAATGGAATGTCCACAGATTCGGCTTAGTGAAAATAGCCCTAGTTTGATCTTCTTCCATATAAGAGAATAGAATATCTCTTTGCTTTGTAATTCAATCGATTCCTGACAGGATTGGCAATGGAGAATTCGGCTTAGTAAGCCTTTCTCTGGGTATGAGCTCCCAAATCATTTAATTTAATCCGGAGAGATATTCTATTCGACCTGAGCCGGAATGAAGGAATCAACTAGGTCCCATGGGCCATACATTATCAATGAAGCTAACTCCGCCTGTTCTGCTTGCTAGATCCTGGACTGAAGTCCTATCAATGGCAGCTCGACCGACTGCTCTGTCCGATCGATTGGATGCACGTAACTTCCTTCCTTCTGGGTGGATGGTATATCGTAAATAAAGGGCAAAGGGGTGGGTGCGTGACCGGCTGCTATCTGGCCATTCTCCGCTATTTATCCTCTCCTAGCAGGAACACACGTTCTATCGGATATCGCTATTAATCAAAGGCAGTCGGAAAGAAACAAACAATTGAATGTTGGGCCCTTGCTCCTCTCCTGGCAAAGAATGAATGCTTGAGATAGGAAGTAGGAGATATCGCTCAAAGCTGCTTCTGCCGGCACATCCCTCCTTTATTGATTTCTTTCTGTAGGGGATGGGCTACCCGAGCAATGCAGCTTCTAATGCACTTGTCCCCTTCCTTCCCGCCTCGCTTCCGTTCCAATACTTTCATCGACCATGGATTCAAGCGAGCTACCCCACATAGCAGGTAACCCTATCCCAACCCTTCTGATTGAGGACCAACCCCTATCAAATACGTTACCGCCCTCCTCTACCTGCCTTTGGATTCCCGGGGTGAGTTTTGGGCGAGTAAGGGAGGATTCTCTTCTGTTGTTTTCGCAAGCTTGCTTCCCGACCGACCTTTGAGATCGAGATGTAGAGAAATGAACGAGATCAGGAGTTGTTAGATCGAATGTGCCGCTTGCTATCGGGCCGAGTAGACGAATCGAATGCCAACAACTGCGCCGATGCAAGACCCTCCATCCGCAATCGATTAAATGTCTCCTTAACAACCGAACTTTGCTTCAGTCTCATTCGATGTGGATTGGCCGACCCGAGGGGGAGAAATACCAACCAACGGGCGTTTTCGGCATTAGCGGTTCTCCTTTCCCCCCAACGCCAAGGAAGGGGAGTAGGTCAACCCCTAGGGCTATTCATTCCATTCGAGTCCCTACCCCGGAGCTATCAGCTATTAGTTATACATCTGCCTGTATCTTTGTCGAAGGAGAAAGCTTTGATTCAGTGGTTCCGGTCCTCAGTCATTCCATTATCCCTATATAGTTGTGTTAACAACTGGCCGTAATGGCGGCAATAGATTCAATAGCGGTATGTGAGTCCCGAATCATAGGTGATCCGAATCGCCCTTGCCCCGCTAAGATAGAGCTTGGTTGGCATCATTCTTTCTGACCAGAGATTGAGATTTATACCAACCAGAGATTGATACCATATGTGCACCCGGAGATGAGATTTGATGTCGAGCCATCCCCCATCCCGATAAAGCGAGTCTCACGATTCTCGATTTCAAAATATCTTAAGAGATGAGAGAAGGCGACTGCATTGGCGGGTGGCACAGTCCCTGATTCGATGGGCAGCGGTGGAGCTTGACGCCCAGGAGTTTGATTTACTTCTATCTCTGATGATAAAGTGAGGTACTTTCGCCAACTACCCGAGTCCGATTCAGAATTTTGTATTGAAGAGGGGCCCCTGTGCAGCCCTTGGTTAACTGTCTCGTTTCCTCCCGTCATATTCATTATCGTTCCGTCAAAGATCCCGAAAGCGGCTAGAATAAAAACCAAAAGGAGCCATCCTTCACGGGCTAAGCCCCTACTCAACAGGACTCGACTCCCAAGAGAGAACCCCATTTTCGAAAGTAGGGATTGAAAGAAATCCATTGAGCCGAGTTTCAGACAAAGAAGATAGAAAAGAAAGAATAGCCGGCAAAAAGGCTTTGTCCATTTACTTCTTTCAAAGAGCGGATATTGAAAGCAGCGGATTCGAATTCTGCTGGTGAACAATTCTTTATGATGTCAACAGTTCTTGCTTTCAGGCAGTGTTAGCCCTCTTTTAATTTAAGTTAATAATCGAAAGCCCATCTGCTCTTTATCTTACACCGGATCCGAAATTGCTGGTTCAGGTTCTGAGGGATACCTTTGTTAACCATATGTGTAGTTCCCATCAGGTACCTAGCCCCTGCGAATGTGGGGAGCCTTTAAATCAGATTTCCCGAGATCTGTTTGAGGAACCAGCTTTTGATCCGCATGACGGCTTCCAATTAATATCTTTGATTTTCCATTTTGAGGAAATTGTCTAAAGGGAACCGTTAATCCTGACTTTTTTATTTAAAAGGGGTTGAAAGCCCACTACTTATATAAGAAGTAAATACCCCGGAAGAGACCTGAAAAAGCTTCTGTAAAGGGAAGCCCTCTGCCTACAAAGAAATTAAAAGAAACCACTACCAACAGACAGAACAAACTGCAGGGTGGTCGTAGATCAGCTGAGAAAGAGACTCTTTATGCCACCTAGCATAGTNTTTGATTAGTATAATAAAATTGAATCTGATCACTTAATTTTATAATGATTCTTTGATATCCAATTATGTACTATCCTACTACTACTAAAATAATGAATTAAAATTCTAATACTATTAAAATATTAATTATAAAATAAGAAGTCAAAATAATAATTTTTGTAACTATAATTCTATTAAATTATAACTTTTTCGTAGTAATAAATTTAGTTTGTTCGATAGAGAGTTTCCAGTGCCTTTTCTTTATTCCTTAAAATACACTAGTCAACATCCTAAATTTCAAAAGATTGAAGAGCTTTAGAGAAATAATAGGAGTTGGAGGCGGCGTCTTTAACTGCTGATAAATGGAGGGTCAGTCATTGTCGGATTTCACAAAATCTTGACTTGGAAGATTTTATTTTATACGATATTGGGCTAGGCCACGTGGCAACGTTTTGATTGGACCACATGAATTTTCTTGAGCTTGATGGCGGTTTCTAAGTGGACCTTGCTTAATCCTCAATTTGGAAAATTTAAAATTGTGGATGTGAAGAAACCACACCGATGTGTTGCTCTATTCTAATCACAACTGTTATTTACGTAAATGTTGATATATCAAATGAATACGCGTTCTTGTTATTCTTGGTACATAATTATAGCTTATCCAAAACTAATTTGTCAAAATCTGTTCCCACTCAGATTCATGATCGTGTTACTGGGTCATTGTAATACATCCTTATCAACATTTGCTGCGACAATGGCTCACTGCAATACGACATTCACGTGGTGAAATGTCATTGTTTCATTCCATCCAGAGGTTTCCTGTAAAATCCTGCATCTGATTACTGACAATGTTTATTGATAGATGATAAAGATCCACTTATATTTAGAGGACGTTTGGTTGGAGGTAAAGAAAGATTACTGAGGTTATGTTATCTTATATTACTTAATTTTCATGTTTAGTTATCAAGTAATATAAGATTTTGGTAATCTTATATTACTAATAATTATTATTATTGGTAATATTGGAGGTAATCTGATTATCTCTATTTTTTTAGGTATTGTAAAATTACTAAGATAATCTTATTTTTGTTACAATTATATCTCTTATTAATAAAAAATTTGGACAATAATGCCCCCGTTTTAAAATAAATTTACATTAATTTACCATTTCAATTTTACCCTTGTTTAATTAAGTTTTTGAACAATAATGTCCTTATATTTAAAATAAATTACAGACCACCACCACTAACAGCGGACTAATCACCACGGACCGCCGCTGGGAAGTTTTCGAAGTCCCTAAAAATGATCGAGATTCGTTGGGAGGCTTCGATATGGTCATTTTCGGCCATATTGATGGCCAGATATGGCTTGATATGACCGTTTTTGGCCATCAATATAGCCAGATTCGACCATATCGGAGCCTCGTGGTCACGATGAGCTACTCACAGCGACTTTCGGAGACTTCTGACGGTGGTTTGCGGTGGTGACAGGCGGCGGTAGGGGGTGGGGGTGATTTTGTTATAAATTAAAGTTTTATATAAGTGTGGGTGTCTTAGCTAAATCTGAAATATTGGGGATTAAAAAAATTATTCAAAAATTAATAATAAAAATAATATTATATTAATATTTAAAAAAAGGGTAATTTAGTAATTTAAATAACATACCCACCAATTTATTCCCCTTAACCAAACATATTAATATAACATATCTACCAACTAACCAAACATATTTTTCTAAAGATTCCTAATAATCTTCAAGACAATATAAAATTATAATAATCTAATATTTTCTGAACCAAACGCACCCTTAAGGTTATTGATACCTGTCATCATATGCCAAGATTTAAGGCAAAAGCTTATCATTATTATCTTATTAATTTATTTGTATTAAACCTTAACCGCCTTCAACAAAAGGCGGTTTGTATACAAAAATACCAATGACCCACTAAAATTCATGATTTTTAATGTAGCTACATACGAGATAAAATTATTAAATTAACATTTTAAAAATAGAGTTAACCACTTTTTCTTACCCAAAAAATGACTTAATGATATTTTTCGATCCTCAGACTTTTAAATTACTACATTCCCACCCAAAACACAAATTTTGTTAATAATTTTCTTTAAATACAGTAATATTGATTGTTGTAAAGACGAAAATACCCCTACCAAATTTCAATTCCTAATCGCCAGCCATCGCAAATCAAATTTTCGTGCACGATTTCGGTTGACTCCAACCACCACAATCCGACATTTTGCCACCAAACGAATCACCGGTTATCCTCTTTAATAGCCCTAACAATTTGGATCATGATAGCTCTCTAATCATCAGCGACTGTGGTTCGGCTCTTTTGTTGAATGGTCAGCGTCCGATGAACGGTGAACAACCAAGGTCAAGGATGATGGGGCTTTTAGAGAGGAGATCTCGCTGATACTATAGGTGGAATCTTCGACAACCAAATCAGTCGAAATCTGACCTAGAAGCTAAAAGGTTGTGCAAACAAAAAACTAGCGGCGGTTAGCGATTAGCATGCTTTGTGTGGTGGGAAAGTGAGGGGTTTTTGTGAGTGAAGGATGAGGAAGCTGAGGGTGGAGTCTACACTTATCAACGGTGCCAGAATCATGCCAAACCACTTGAACTGGCCTAAACCAGCGATTAGGGTTTGGGAAAATATCCGACCAAAACAACAATATGACTATTCTGCTCTTGCTTTTAACTAACTTTTGACTATTCTACCCTTCTTTACAATAAAAATTACTAATAAATCTATGTTTTGGCTGAAAAAATGATATTCTAAAAGTCTGAGGTAGGATTAAGCCATCTTCTAGGTGGGCACAGGTCGTTAACTCTTTAATAGAATTTACACTGGGTTTTGACCGAGGCTTTAAACAGATACTGAAGCCCAGAGAACATTGACCCAAAACACCGGCCTTATTGTTATAAAGTCATACACCTTAGATGAAGAATATCAGTCCCTTTCGGTCACCCAACATCCTTAAACCCCAGATAAACAAACCACTGGCCAAGCAAGAGATTACTGCAAAGCTAGAATTTTTTATTTAATGTTGCAGTTAGCACATTTTAATAAGTTAAAATGGATGCTTATAATATTATTATCACCTTTCACGGTACTCCATATTACAAATATATGTTTAAATCGAATATATATACATTGTTAACAGACAGTACATGGATATCTCAACGTCTTATAACTGTTGCTTCAAAGCTTTGTTTAGCCCTGGAACTTTTCTGTTTACCGAATGAAACTATTGCTTTGCCAACTCTGCACTAACTACCATCCACCTACCTTATATTTAACATTTATTTTACTACATTATAAGTACCATGGTTTGCTCTTTTATCATTCATTCATAAACTACATTTTTAATCAGTAAGTAAAAGGAAACTATGGCAATGCATCAGCATTCGTTTTGGGCATCACTCTTTCTCATTTTTTCTGTTTTTGGGTTACTTTCATTTCCAGTTGATGCAGCAGTAAAGAAGTATCAGTTTGATGTGGGTATCACAATGTTATGTACTATTGTTTCGTCGATGGATATTGGTTTCTTAATTTTGATATCATGCAGCATGAATGTAGATATAATATATATTTTGTTCTTGTTTGTGATGTTTCAGATTCAAGTGAAAAATGTGAGCAGGTTGTGCCATGCTAAACCAATTGTTACAGTAAATGGAAAGTTTCCAGGACCTACTATTTATGCAAGAGAAGGAGATCGAGTTCTTGTCAATGTTACCAACTATGCCCAATATAACTTGTCCATTCATTGGTATGAATTTGAAGGATATATACATGTAGTTGGAGATGCCAATTATTTAGTTCTCGTTTGCTTGTGACTTTGTATGCAGGCATGGGTTGAAGCAATATCGCAATGGTTGGGCAGATGGACCGGCATACATAACACAGTGTCCAATCAAGACAGGACACAGCTACACTTATGATTTTAACGTCACTGGACAGAGAGGAACTCTATGGTGGCATGCACATATTTTGTGGCTAAGAGCCACAGTTTATGGTGCTATTGTTATCTTACCCAAAGAAGGAACTCCATTTCCATTTCCTCAACCTTATCAAGAAACTAACTTAGTTCTAGGTTGGTAATATAATAATATGATTAATCAATGACTGATCTACACTAAACCTGAAAGTTTTGAACGCAGTTTAATAATCTAACATGTATAGTCAAAGCTTAATTAATTTTATATATGCAGGAGAATGGTGGAATTCTGATGTCGAAACCATTGTAAACCAAGCTAATAAATTGGGTTTGCCACCACAAGCTTCAGACGCTCATACTATCAACGGGAAACCAGGGCCACTTTTCCCATGTTCTGAGAAACGTATAAAACCAGCTAGCTAGCGTCAATAATTAATTTGTTGATTATGATTTCTTTCTCTTGAAACTTGATTGATTCCCTCCTAACTCAAATCTCAATACCTATTTTCTTTTTCTTCTAGATACCTTTGCCATGGAGGTTGAGTCGGGTAAAACATACCTCCTGAGGATTGTCAATGCTGCACTTAATGATGAACTCTTCTTCGCCATTGCTGGTCATAACATGACTGTTGTAGAGATCGATGCGGTCTACACCAAGCCCTTTACAACCCAAGCCATCCTAATTGCACCTGGTCAAACTACAAATGTTCTTGTTAAAGCTGACCAATCTCCAAGCAGATACTTCATGGCAGCCAGGCCTTTCATGGACGCCCCAGTTCCTGTAGACAATAAAACTGTTACAGCCATTCTTCAATACAAAGGCATCCCAAACACAGTTCTTCCTATCTTGCCAAACCTGCCTGCTCCCAATGACACAAACTTTGCATTAAACTATAACAGTAAACTTAAAAGCTTAAACACTCCACAGTATCCTGCTCAAGTCCCTCTTAAAATTGACCGCCATCTTTTTTATACAATTGGTTTGGGACAAAACTCATGTCCCACTTGCCAAAATGGAACACAACTCACAGCTTCATTGAACAACATAACCTTTGTGATGCCAAAGATTGGGCTCTTGCAGGCTCATTATTTCAACATCTCAGGAGTTTTCAAAAGTAACTTCCCTGACCGCCCTCCTGTTCCATTTAACTACACCGGTGCACCACTTACGGCCAACCTCGGGACTTCACTAGGAACGAGGCTGAGTAAGGTGGCTTTCAATTCCACCATTGAGTTAGTTTTGCAGGATACAAATCTTCTCACAGTGGAGTCGCACCCATTTCATCTCCATGGTTACAATTTTTTTGTTGTTGGAAGTGGCATTGGAAACTTTGATCCCAAGAAAGACCCAGCTAAGTTCAATTTGGTTGACCCTCCTGAGAGAAATACAGTTGGAGTTCCAACTGGCGGATGGACTGCTATCAGATTCAGAGCTGATAATCCAGGTAATTAAGTTTTTCTGTAGCTTAAATGCCCACCTAGAGTTTTATATCAAATTAACAAGTGCATTGTATTCATTAATTTATAGGTGCTTGGTTTATGCATTGTCACCTTGAGCTGCACACTATGTGGGGACTGAAGATGGCTTTTGTTGTAGAGAATGGAAAGTTGCCAGAAGAATCAATCCTACCACCACCAAAGGATCTTCCACCCTGTTGATTAATTTAAAATATTCCATCATGAACAAAGATTTATTCTTTATTCTTTCATATATATATATATATATATATATATGTTTGTTCATTGATGCTCTGCAGAAGTGTGCAGATGAATTATTTGATCTTGTGACCGTTGGTTTTTACGGTCCGACTGATGAGAATATTGTTTCTATCTAAGACATTATGTAATAAAAATCAAGGAATAAGTTGGGCCAGCAAGGTCTTTAACAAAATGAGTCCAGCTTGTACTTTTGAAAAGATTATCCCCGTCTTTGTTTATGGATTGACTGTCTCGTACGTAAGACAATATTTAACCATTTAAACAATTTTCTAAAATTTTCATTATTTCATATCAGTCTTTCTCGAATACTTGAAATACATAAAATAAAATAAAAAAGCTTATGATATTTTCATATAATTTGCAGTAACTAGGTAGATCCCCTGTTCTGTTCAAAATGTATCTCATCTGGAACAACAACATTGTAAATGACAGTGAAATTAAGCTGGCAAACAAGGAAGACAACTTTCGTCATGTTTAATATTAGAAACGTGGGGCGTTATTCGAAAAATGTGATAAGTCTTTTATGCTTTACTGGCTTACTGCATTAGCCGTTAGCCTAAGGTTGACCAAATTGAAAGAAAATTAATTTAGTTAATGAGTCCAAAATGCCGTTTGGTGGCAGCTATTGGATTCCAGCAGTTTATTAGATGTCATTTTGCTTTTTAGTTTTAGCCGTTGCACGGAAACACCAGAACAAATTCTTCATAGGCCCTTCAAGGGTACCCAAACAACTTTCCATGCTCTTTATTCATTGCTTTATTTTAATCGTTTAGCAAGCTCAGAATATCTTTAGAGAATTTATTATTATTTTGATTACATTTATTTTAAATCAATTAACAAATAACTAAAATGACGTTACTAGGTCTAGATCTAGAAGACTAGAACTCAAACAAAGCTGTGAAAACCCTAAAATACCCTCCTCATCTTCATCTAGCAACCGCCTCCCCTTTTTGTTAAAACCAAAGCAACGAAAAGCATCATAATCTATATGTATATATAATATATACGCCATATACCACACGAACAAAGCAGCTGCAATTGCAAAAGCCAAGGGAAGAAGATAGATATAGATAAAGCATAGTCGAGAGAGAGAGAGAAAGAGAGAGTTTCTGATTTGTGTTGTTAATGGCAGAGGCAGAGGCAGCGGCAGCGAAGAAGAATTGGTCGTTCAAGAAAGTTATGAGCAAAGAGAGTTCTTGGTCGAAGACTTGGTCGTTCAAGAAAGGTACGAGCAAAGAGAACTTAGTGTGGCCGTTGCCGTGGAAAATCTCGAACGCTTTCAAATGGAAACGCCTCGATTTTCAGGTCAAGATATTCGATGATTTGGTGTTCAAGGTTATGTACGTTGTGGAAGCCGTTGTTCTTGTCTCCACTGTCTGCTTCTTCTTCCTTTGCTGTGGCTGCAACTTTTGATTCTTGGTTTTCTATCTTCTTCATTGCACCCATTCATTCCTTCTTTCATCAATGTCTCTCTCACTATGGATTTCTATCTCAATTTTATATTTTTTCAGCCCACAGTTGGGATTAGATGATTGTAACTTGTAATTAGAATTTGTTAGTAATTTTTTTTTTTTTTTTAATGAATTTGTTGTAGATTTGTAGTTTCTCAACAATTTACATGGAAAATTTGCAGCTTTAAGAAATTCGTTGGCATCCGACAAATGACTTCAATGTAAGTTACTAAGTTGTATTAATCCTTCACATACTGGGTTTAAGGGTTATTAAAACTACTCAAATTTATATATAATTATCATAAAATTTACGATCCTTTCTGTACAGTTTATGACTGAAAACCTCAATCTCCTTGTTTTCTTTTAAGATTATAAAATTTAGAAAGCTTAAACTAACGATATCGGTTTTTTATTTGGCCGAACATTTTGCACCCACCCAAAGTTTGCCGTAATAACATTCTGGTACCCAAAAGGTTTGGAAACGATAATTACCCACTTTCCGTAAGGTTATGTCAGTAAAATCTGTTAGATGACATGGTCTTATTGATATTCTTTGATACTTAAAGGGTAATTTTGACTTTTCATATTTTATAAAATCCCTAAATTTTATCTTTTTTTTTTTTTTTTTCCTCATCTCTCTTTACATCTCATCTCTTCTCTGCCTTTTTCCGTTCTTTTTTTTTTTTTTCTCTTAACTCGTTTCATCTCATCCTTTCTCCGCCTTCTTTCTCTTATTTTGGCTTTTTGATTGCATAGGACAAGATTTGTTGTTTATTTGATTTTGATGATTTTTCAAATTAGAAATGAAGACAAAACAGAGAAGAGAAGAAAGAAGAAAGAGGTGAATAAGAAAAAAACACAGAAGGAGAAGAGAGGTGGCAAAGGCGGATATGTTTGCTGTTAGAGTTTTTGTGTAATTTTAATTAAAATTAATTATAAAAATAGAATAAAGAAAATTCATATTAAAAATAGATACAAGAATTTTAAATCGTAAGATGTTTTGGCTAAATGAAAATTTATTATTTTATCTTTCCTCTAACAGATTTCACTACCAGAACCTAACAGAAAGTGGATAATTGTTATTTCCAAACCTTTTGGGTATCATATTGTCTTTATAGAAAACTTTGGGTGGATCACTCGGCCTTTTTTATTTATGATAATTGTTAAATAAGTGAAAGACGGGAGTTACAGACTACAGATTACAGCACACAAAGTTAAATGTTCCATTTAGAAAGCAACAAGAAAACGCGCGGGTCCAGTTTGAACTGAACAGAAAACACGGTTCCTAATGTCTTACTTTAGTATTAATTAGTTATTGTTTATGTTTTTATAGTGCTTAATAATAAAATTAAATAGGTATAATAATCTAATGTTTTTCTATCCGACCAAACCTCTAATACCAAAATTTAATTTCTTATTTTTCAAAACAAAAGACCGCCCAAAAAATATTAATCAACCTCAGGATAATGTATGCCGACAGAGAAAGGACGAGAGACATTTTCACTTTGAGTAATGTTATAATCACCAAAAGTAGTACACCGAATTCATACACCGAATAACGTAACGTAATCCTGATTATCAATTAATATTAATTTATAATTAATTAATAGTTAATATTTTATTACGTCATTCGATGCATGAATTTTTCGCACAGGGAGAAGAATGAGAGTATTATACATGATTAGTGAGGACTGAGGACTGGTAGAAGAAGGCCTGTGGCTGTGGTTCTGGAATTCTAGCCGGGCCAGGCCTTACAGTAGGCTTGCGAGCCACCTGCCCAAGAGTGAGAGCCTTTTAGGTAGCCCATGAGCTGACCTGAACCCAAATTTTATCACACAATTATTGTTTTACTTTTATACAAAATAATACTTGTATATCTATTCCTATTTATTGAGTTAATTAGAAATATCATTATGACATTCAAGTTAGCTCCCAGGTAAAATATTCTTGGACTTGTTTGGATTGAGGGAGTTTAAAATACAAGGATTCAAAATTTATGTATTTTATAAATTTTCTTATTTGGTTTAAATATAAAATTCATGGATTGTTAATTCAAATTTCCATGCACTCATGTTTGGTTAAATGAATACAATCTATAGATTTGATAAATAATTTCCAACTTTACTTTTAATATCCAAAACCAACAAAAATTCAACTTTCATCTAATTAAATACAAGTTAAATCATATTTGATAGAGAAGTCCAATTATAATAAATGATTTTTTGTGATTTGAAAAAAAAATTCCAAGTTAATATAATATTTTATCAACTATCTTCATTCATGATAACTTCAATAATTGAATAATTTCATATTAAAACATATAACATAATCATACCTATATAAAAAATTTGTGTCAATATAATGTACTAACACTATGTCTAAAAACATACAAAACTTGTTAGAGCATTAGCAAATTTAAACAAAGCATGTTAGTGTAAAAGGTAATTACCGATGATGTAAAAGTGGAGAACTCAAAAGGAGATAAGCGACAAGTACATGTCATTTAATTAGGGTGAAGGGTAATTACTGGGATATTAAATTATTAATAATAATTGTATTGAAATATTAACAAAATCCCTCATTTTTATTAACATTGATGGATTTGGGATTTTAAAACTCTAAAAAATGAAGGATTATGGAGGGTGGTGGATTTTCCCAAATCCATGGATTTCAATTTTTTTTTTTTTTAAACCAAATGAAGGATTTTACCAAATACATGGATTTAATAGAATCATTCATTTAGAATCCCTTAATCCAAACAAGACCTTTTAAATATTCTTATACATGAATTAAGTTAACCAAAAAAATTTAAAAATTATGGAAGATTACACAACACTAAACAACGAAAATAAAATAAGAAATGATAAAAATAAAATATTATATACATGAAAACAAAGTTACAATTTATTGAGTTAAAAAAAATATATATTTTCCTAATATCATGAGATCTTTAATTACTTTAGTTAATGGTGTAAAACGTATACATTTTTATTCAGAATTATTATTTCATCGAAATTTATTAAAAACTGGAGATTATATTAAATATCCCTAATTCAAGGATTGAACTGAAAAATAACCCACCCACCCCCCCCCCCCCCCCCCGCCCCAAAAAAAAAAAAAATTCTCACCAAAGGTCTCTTTCACATATTTTATGTTTCAATTTGACGAAATTGCCCCTTCTCTCCAATAACACTTGGCCTAATGCTTGTTTTCTTCTCTCGAATTTCTCCTTACAACAGTTCCCACACCATCCAACATTATTAAAGCTTAATTTGTTGAGAAGAAGACATTATTTGGCTTCTTTGTGGAGTTTTTCGTCCATTAGAAGTCATGTGGAGTTTTTGTCCATATAAGTCATAGCCCAATTGGTATGTTATTTATGGTTTGAAATATTAAATAATTGAAAATTTCTTATAAAATTGATCTTATATACTATATCATAGGGTGGGTGGAAATATGTATGCTTGTTACGTTAATTTGTAAGTCATAATGTATATAAAATAGTTGAAATTGTGGATTTGGGATAGTTTCAGTTAGGTTTACGCTAGAGGTAGAAGACGACCAGTGCCCAATACTCGATAATTGGGCACTATTGGGCATACATTTCCAATAACTCCATAAGTGCACGATAATAGGGTATAGGCCACATTTGAAGTAGAAACATTGAACAAAGTCGATCAGGTGATATCGGGCTATGTTGGGTATTATCAATTCTAGAATAATGTTCGATTGATATGTACCAAGCATTGTCAGGTTGAATTGGTACTTTGTTTATTTCGTGTTCTAACATTTGAAAATTGCTTGTACTTGTGCATATATAACCTCTTATATTAACTTTGTGGAAATAATGAATATTATTCGAGTTATTTTGAAGTACGAAAGACGTTAAGAGTTTAAGCTTGATGGTTCGATACAATATGTAAAGAGAAGATTTTTTTTGTTTTTTTGAAGATTGTAATGTATAGATGACTAACACTTTAATAAGCATGCTTTGTAGCTTATAACAAATTGATTACTTATACTTTAACCATACAAAATCAATGCGATTAATGTTTTGTAGCTTGTATTCTAAATGTATTTTTCCTTGTAATGTTCATTATCTATAACATTGTAAACCAATAAGGCTTGATAATCAGTATAATTATAAGTTTCCGGGTTAAAAGAATTGATACATGTAATTTTAATGAAACACACCATTGGAAAACACTGTAAACACAATCTAATTAGACGCATAATTTGCCAATAAACTTATATAAATACATATAGAAAAGCAAATATTGTCATTAAATTTCAATAAAACATGTACAATTACATTATTCATTAATTTACTATTATAGAACATTACTTTATGAAAAATAAAATACACAATATGTCTCCTAAGTATGGATCCATCATGTCTCTCAATACAGGAAAGCGGGATGCCGTGCATAAGGTACTCTATAAACTTTAATGTAAATGCCCTATAGTTATTAAACTTTATATCTTGTTGTGGTATGTCATCGTGTAACGTTTTTACATTTTTAAATTATGATACGAATATATTTCAAAGTTATCAGTTTTTTTCAACAAGTAAGGAGTGATAACTTGCAACAGTGGCTAACATATGCTCTATAGTGTTCCACATCTTCCAGTGTTATGAAAATATTCTTAAATAATTATCATTTTATTCCTTGCAAAATAATTTAATCACATGAAAACAATAAATAATAACACATATGTTGGAAATAAATATAAAAAACTTAGTTTCAAACCAAGCATATGGCTTTCTTCTAATTCACCGCTAAATACATTTCAAATCACGGTGACAATTCCGATTGATGAATGGAGGGAGTTTGAGTTTGTTTAGAGTTTGAATGTGAGGAGAAAGGAGTTAAGGTTCGAGTAAGTTTGGGTTGCTTATATAACAAAGGTTATAATCGTCTACGAAAATGTGAAAGAAAGATTTGGTAAGAGCCTAAGAGGCCTTTTTTTTTTTTTTTTTTTTCAGTTCGGTCCCTGAATTAGGGACATTTTACATTTATAAATTCTCCAAAAGCTTCCCTAAAGAAAAACACTGAAACAGAAACTTTCCTTAATATCCAAGACTAAAATCAAATGAAAAAAATATATCCTATTATACAAATCAAAGTGTAACGCCAAATACTTCACTATCGCAAAACGGCTACAGTTGAAGCAAAATGGCTTCACCGGCAGCACCGTCCAGCGCTTCTCCTCTCCACCGTCTCTCCACCTTCAAAAGCTCTTCAATCACAACACCAACGTCAACAACAGCACCACCATCAACAACGACAACCTCAGCGTCACCCTTGGACGCATTCGCCCGCGACCCAATCCTCTCCGCCTTCCTTTCCCCGTCCTTCTCCTCCACTTCATTCTCCTCCGCCGCCCTCTCCTCAGGCTCTCCCGCCTCCACTGCCGAAAAACTTCACCAAGCCATTCGTCTCTTGGAGAATCAACTCCGCTCCGAAGTACTCTCCCGCCACACCGACCTTCTCAATCAGCTATCATCTCTAAATCACGCGGAACACGCTCTCTCCACCGTTCGATCTGCCATCTCATCACTACAATCATCCGTCCGTCTCGTCCGATCCGAGCTTTCCGATCCCTACAAGTCTATCAAATCTAAAACCGTACAGTTGTCTAATCTCCACCGTACTACCGAACTCCTTCAGCACACGATCCGTGCACTTAGGTTATCCAAGAAGCTTCGCGATCTTCTCTCGGCGTCTGAAGCAGATCCGGAAAAGCTAGATCTGACGAAAGCAGCGCAGCTTCATTGCGAGATAATTACAATGTGTAAGGAGTACGAGTTGACCGGCATTGACGTTATTGATGAGGAGTTGTTTTGGGTTAATGAAGTGGGGGAGAAACTGAGAAACGAAGCGATGAAAGTCTTAGAAGGAGGAATGGAAGGGTTGAATCAGGCGCAAGTAGGGACGGGATTGCAAGTTTTTTATAATATGGGGGAGTTGAAGGGGACGGTTGAACATTTGGTGAATAAGTATAAGAACATGGGAGTGAAGAGCGTGAGTGTGGCGTTGGATATGAAGGCGATTTCGGGGGGAGGTGGTGCTGGGTTCGGGCCGGGAGGGATACGAGGTTCGGGAACTCCGCAGATTGGAGGAGGGGTGAAGGCTCGGGAAGGGTTGTGGCAGAGGATCGGGACTTGTATGGATCAGTTGCATTCCATTGTTGTTGCTGTTTGGCATTTGCAGAGGGTTTTGTCGAAAAAGAGAGACCCGTTTACTCATGTGTTGCTGCTTGATGAGGTTATTTAGGTAATTGATGTATTTGTTTCTGTATTTAGGTTGACACTGTTGTTGTATGATTAGTGATAGTATGGAGAATGTTGGTTGGCATTTTAAGCATTGGATTTCTTTATTTCGAAGAGTATGAAGGCAGTGCAATTTTGAACTTTACATAGTATGTTTGCTTTGTTAGTTAATAGGTAATTTGATTGTCTGTGAGAAATATAGTTTTGGCAACTTGGAAAAAAAAAGTAGAGGGGTTGAATTCGGATCATGGTACAAATGTGAGAGTTTGTAACTCTTTAAATTTTTAAGGAGAGTTTCTTCTGAAAATAATGATTACTTTTAGAAGCACACTCAGAAGCCAGAATGCAGTGTTAAATCTTTCAACTATATTAGGTAGTTAGGGTTGGAGGAAGATTTTAGTGTTTTCTTTGCATCATGATGTGTGCATAAGGTTTGCATTTCACCAAGAGTTTGTATGCTTCAACAGAGCGCTTTCATAAAATCACCTTGTACCTCACTGCTCTGGGATTGTGTGTTCATTTCAATTTCATTCCCTTTCTTTTAACTCCTCATATTAGCTGTTACTGTGAACAGGAGGGTGATCCAATGTTAACAGATCGTGTTTGGGAGGCACTTGTGAAGGCTTTTGCTAGTCAAATGAAGTCTGCTTTTACTGCATCAAGCTTTGTCAAAGAGATATTTACTATGGGATATCCAAAACTCCTTTCAATGATAGAGAATCTACTTGAAAGAATTTCTCGTGATACAGATGTCAAAGGGGTTTTACCAGCTATCAGTTCGGAAGGAAAAGATCAGATTGCTGCGGCTATTGAAATATTCCAGACATCTTTCTTGGCCCTCTGCTTAAGTCGCCTATCTGATCTTGTGAATACCGTTTTCCCAGTGTCTAGCCGTGGAAGTGTTCCTTCGAAAGAACAAATTTCAAGAATTATATCACGCATTCAGGAAGAGATTGAAGCTGTACAGATGGATGGGCGTTTGACTCTTCTTGTATTACGGGAAATTGGCAAGGTTTTGATCTTGCTCGCGCAACGGGCTGAATACCAGGTAATTGTTTTTTCAAACATAGTAAAATGATGAAAATCAGGGACGAACTTAACTAGCTTGACAATTGTTTTCATCAATTTGCTGAACTATGACATATATATATATATATATATGTCTTTTGTGTGAGGAAAATTATGTAAAATTATACAATTTCTGAAGCTTATTTTTTGACAAGCAAACGTAAGTTAACTATTTCAAGGATTCTACTTGTTTTTCAGACATGCTTGTGTTGAAATTGCTTGAATATTATTAAGCTACATTCTAATGGCAGATATCTACTGGTCCTGAAGCACGTCAAATATCTGATCCTGCAACATCAGCGCAACTCAAGAACTTCGCATTGTGTCAGCATCTGCAAGAAATTTACACACGCATATCATTGATGATCTCAGGACTGCCTACTCTAGCTGCAGATGTGCTGTCTCCCTCTATTGGTACAATATATGGAGTTGCCTGTGATTCAGTTACATCCTTGTTCCAAGCAATGGTTGACCGGCTAGAGTCTTGCATCTTGCAAATTCATGATCAGAACTTTGGTGTGCTTGGCATGGATGCTGCAATGGACAATAATGCTTCGCCTTACATGGAGGAGCTACAGAAGTGCATTCTTCATTTCCGTAAAGAGTTCCTATCTAGGCTGTTGCCTTCTTCAGCTAATGCTATCACTGCAGGGACAGAAACTATATGCACTAGGCTGGTTCGGAGCATGGCTTCTCGGGTTCTGATATTTTTTATCAGGCATGCTTCTCTTGTAAGACCTCTCTCAGAATCAGGGAAATTGAGGCTGGCTAGAGATATGGCTGAGCTGGAGTTAGCTGTGGGACAGAACTTGTTCCCAGTTGAACAACTTGGTGCACCCTATCGAGCTCTTCGAGCATTTCGGCCTCTTATTTTCTTGGAAACATCTCAGCTGGGAGCATCTCCTCTTCTTCAAGATCTCCCACCAAGTGTCATACTTCACCATCTTTACTCTCGGGGCCCGGATGAATTGCATTCACCACTGCAAAGAAACAAGCTTACATATCTGCAGTATTCATTGTGGCTAGATTCTCAAGGGGAGGATCAGATATGGAAAGGTATTAAGGCAACTCTGGATGATTATGCAGTAAAGGTAAGGGCAAGAGGAGACAAAGAATTCAGCCCTGTATATCCTCTCATGCTTCAACTGGGGTCGTCTTTGACTGAAAAGTCTCGTGCATCGCAAAAGCGTTGATGACTAACCTTCTTGTAAACTAGTGTTGTTAAAAAAAGAAAGAAAGAATCGCCTTTACCAGGTTTTTGCCTTTAGGAAGATTTAAATACGTGGTATGAATGAGGAAAATTCATAAGGAGATGTGTCATTCATATTGCAATTTTCAGGTACAAATTATATCTTCAGTTGAATTTAATATTGTGTTCATTATTCCCTTAGAATTTGAATTAACATTTTGTGTTCCTGTCTAGGTTTCTGGATTCCTAGTCAAAATATCTCGACATCAGGAAAGCAATGGGATCATTGACTGAACAGCTCTGTAGGATCCTCTGCTCCAAGGTTCTTAGTTGTACCTCCTTAGATATACACATTTCAATTTATTTTTGTATACATTGTTTCAAATGCTTGCTGCTCTATAAGTTCAATGATGACGTTTACAATTGTTTGTGTAAAGTAGAATTAGAATTCACAATGTCAGTTTATTCTTTAACAAAATCTGTTTTCTTAATCTATAGGACCTGTTTAACATACTTTTGAGTTGTGACAAACTTCTATTGATTGCTAAGTGAGTCATGTTTAATAAACTGAAATCAAATTGAATGTCCGTTGTTGGTTTACCTATTCTTTTATTCTCTTCGCCAGCTGATAAATTGATCTATCAGAATTTAAGCCGTTAAGTATTGCTGATTTTTCTGACCCTGATACATACTAGGGGCTTGTCATGTATGTAGGATCGTAAATTGTATTTTAAAGGATTATAATACCAGTCCTATGGTTGGGCTCGGCAATTTTCCCTGCTTTCATTAGTTTATACTGTAAACATCATCTCTAAATTCATGGTTGATTCCCTGGTTTAGCCTGTGGTGTTCAAAAAAATGCAAAAACCGAACCGAAAAACCAGTTAACCGAAAAAACGGTTCGGAAAATTCAAAAAACGGAATTTTTGGTTCGGTTACCGGTTCGAGAGAAATTAGAAACGGTTAATCGAAAACCGTTTTTCAAATATATATATATTAAATAAATAAATAGTAACCTAAACTAAAATAAATCTCTAATTTAGTCAATCTAAAATCCCAATCCAAATTTTTTTTCTTAGTTCCTAATGTATTGTCTATATTTACAATTTAATTTAGGACAAAATTAAAAAAAAAAAGTTTTATAAAAAAAAAGGGAACACCGGTTAATCGCAAAATCGGTTTTCCCTAAAACCGGTTCGGTTTCGGTTTATAAATTTTTTCGAACCGAAAATCCAGTTCGGTTTAGAAAAGCGGTTAACCGAACCGGTTAACTGCTTTTGAAATTGATCAGATTTTTAATGTAGTTTAATAATATATTATAACATTCAATAGTTAAATTCGAAGTAATTACTTTCATTTATGATTTTGAAATGGTGGATACCATGCAGGTGTAGCATGTTGTCTTTGGGGTTGATCTATTATTTGGGTCAGGAAACAAAAATTGGATGCTAAATAATGGATTTTCAAGTACCAAAGATTCTATTTAAGCAAAACAATTGGTTTTGATTCACTTGAGTTTGCAAATGGTATACGAATAAGAATCCAACTGCCTGCTAGAATAAAGCAAAACCTGTTCTTATCTTTTCAATCCATCAGTTAGTTGATAGCCCTAATTTCAATTCTGCTTTGTCCACATAACTTGTTCTTAGCTTCGCCTATTAAATTCAGATGTAGTTTTCATGCTTCTTCCATTTACGCAATTATTCTACAACTGGGGCTCCGAAAATAATATAAATTTCATTTGAAATTGAAACCTTGATGAACATAATTGATTTATATTTTTATTGAAGACAGCCAGCGCCAAATTTCTAGATCTTGATTTGATGTAGGATGTTGACATGAAATTCATTTGGAATATTAATTTCTTTATCAGCCTAATAAACCTAAATATGTTGAAACAAAATAACATACCTGATGTGATGGAATGTTTAAGATATATAATATTCCTTTTCAGCCTCTAGTAAGCTAACATCTGTTATTAAACCGTCCTCATTTTCCTATTTCTTTAACCGCAAGGTAGAGGCTTTTCATATCCTCACTCCAACTCTGTTCATACTGTACATTTCAACTTCATAACATATAAAATTCTTTCATTATTATCTCTCCAACTCAAATAATTCTTAATTAAATCACCCAAAAATCGTGCCGTTGTTGCCTCCTCAAGTTTATCCTCAAACCCCTGTTAACTCTACATGGGGTTAATTACATCAAGTTTATATAGAGATGAGATTTTCTGAAACGGGAAAACCATTTATATGTTTATTTTGCTTAACTTAATACCAATTACGTTAGATGTAATTGGAAGCAAAACAAACAGAAAAAGACGAATGTTTCAATAGTAAGCTGCGTGCCTTCGATGTCCTTCTACTAGGCCATATTATATTTAATATTTAAGTAATTAAAATCCTTAAACCTAAAATTAACGAGCATCTAGAATTGACTGACATCTACATCCTCTCTCTCTTTCTATATGTGAATCCAAATCTTAGCATTTCTCCTTTGATGTGTCAAACTCTGATAAGAAGGGGAGAAAGAGAGATGGCATAATATAAAGGATATAGGTTGGTGGGTAGTTAGGGATTCGTATAAACAATTTTTATTGAAGAATCAACATCATTTTCAGCATCTTTACTTTATGAATTCTGACTTGTTTTGTTTCCATCAATCTCACGTTCACATATAATCTCATTTTACTTGATTAAGCTTCATATTTATAGCTCTCTTTGGATGCTCCGCTCCAGGTGGGGTTAATTCCAAATTGCCAGCTGTTTGGAAACCCTTGAAACCATGGGGAAGAAAATATCTAAGAATCCTCATGAGAAAAAGCAACTCAACAGCTTGATAAAAGTTTTGCGGCCAAAGGTTTACATCACTGACAGCTCAAGCTTCAAGAATCTTGTTCAAGAGCTAACTGGCAATGGAAATACTACAACTACTGTCTCATCCCCACCTGATTCAACGTACAATCCAGATCAAACAACAGTTGATCAAATCTCAACTATCCATATAGAAGATGATGTTCATGTTCATACAAGGGAGCCTGAAAGTAGCTTGGAAGCGTCGTCTGATGCGTCCACTGAGTCTTCTTTTGAACTATGCAACCAGCAAGTATTATTTCCCGAAGAATTGGAGCAAAGTTATTGTAGGCAGATATACCTGCAGGGTGAGAGTAATGTTACTTCTTCAGAGTATTTGTTGATGAATCAACAAGAAGAAGAGATGTTATCATATGGGGATTTGGAGTCATGGCTATTGGATATGGAGCCATACCCTCTTTATAATACTACTTGTAATCAGATTCAGCAAGAGGTCAGTATCTTTGACTACGAGCTATCGGGGCTAATATGAAGTGTTTGTTTTTCTGTCTCGGAGACAGCGAGAAGCAGATTTAACGTATCGTTTTTGCTATGTATAATATATTAATACTCCTAGCTTGTTCATATATATATATATATATATCAAGTGCAGAAATTCACAGAAGTAAATTAATTTTTTCCCTTGTATCATCATTGTATATATATATAGAGAGAGAGAGCGAATTATCAATTTCATTGTCTGCTTTGTATTTATATGTTATCAATATTGACATCCATGATTCGTGCTTTTTTTAATCTTTTTACTGTAGTAACAAAACTAATTGTCTTAAAAATTTTCCGATACGTGCTTCTCTTGTGAGACCAACCGGAGGGTTGATTCGTGTTGGCAAGATTAAGAACTATACAGTGCCAGCAGTAAAATTTGAATGGTTTGTATTGACTGATCAGAGAAACTCAAGAATTATTTCATTATAATAATCATGAAAACCTAAGAGAGTTGGTTGAGAAAGAAAAGACGACCCAATTACACATTTACTTAAAAGCGAAGGTGTTAGGATTTAGGATGATGTATCTTTGATTGCATGACGCATTTAAGTGTTTCACAATTATATTAAACATGAATAATACTATGTGTACTAACAAAAAATCATATAACCCAAGTACTAACTGACGTGACATACCTCTCTTATTACCACGTCAGTTTTCCCAAAAACTAAAATAAAAAAATTCCAAAATTTCTATTGATAGTACTTAGATAAGTACAATTTGGTTAGACTCTATTAAAGACTTATTTTATATATTCCAATTAACATTATAAAATGAACAGTTCAGAGAACAAAATTCTGATATATTGCTCATAAAAATATTTTTAAATGTACCCTTAATGTGTCTTCATTGGGTTATATAATTAAAGCATCAAAATCACATTAGTTTTCCTTTCAGTCTTGTGCTTGATAACAATATATAGAACTGTCTACCATCCAAAAACAGTAACAAGAAATGCAAGCAGAACCGAAGCACAGGAAAGCTTAAAAGCTTGGATATATGAAGCAGTGTTGATGGTGGGACTTGGTACGGTCATTGGGGAGGATACTGAAGGAGGTGAAGCATAATTACTACTGGAACTTGGGCGTAGAGAAACTGGAGTCAATATTATGTCAACCTTCTGACCAGCTTCACAATGACCAGTAACGCAACACAAGAAATAGTAATGGCCAAGACCTTTGAGGTTGATAGAATAGGAGCCTTAACTGTAAACAGCCATTGAAGATGTCCTGAAAATCTTGATGCGAAACTTGCTTGACGTTGTGAAATTGATTGTTAAAATTGAATACTGCAAGCATATAAACCATAAATAATTAATTAGTTGATGAAAAGATTATCTTAAAAATTATTGAACGAACAAAAGGGAAAGACATATTATATAAACAAATATATAAAAGGAAAAAAGTTGAAAAAGAAGAAGCATATTTACCAAATAACATCTCCAACATGGAAGTTCTTGGTAGAAGCTCACTTGTTGTAATCGACATTGCCCATAGCACTCCACCCAGCAGAATCACCAACTTTGTAAACAGCACCAAGAGAAGCTCCAAAAAAGGTTGTCAATAGCAAGAAAGCAACAATATACTTAGCGAGAGCCATTACTAATTACTAATTAATCAACCGAAGTGAGCAACGAAGAATTCAAGAAAAGAGGAAGATCAAGTAGTCTGAGCCTGCGCATACGTATATATATATGTAATGAATTTTGTATTCCTAGTCCTTGTTTGATTATTTTTCCTATGGAGTATATGATTCATTATAATTGGTTTATCTTATAGAATTAAGCTGCCAATCAACTTTCCTAAAAAGCTGTTGGCTACGTCCCAATTAATCCAATATTTTTTTTTTTTTTTTTTTTGTTATAAATATTCTATAAATCTGTTATAAATATTTTATGATATCCTCGAATCCAACTGCATCTAGGAAACTTGATTGGCAGTGTAACTTAGCCAATAAGAGTGAATCCTAATCTATGTAGGAAGTAAAATCAAGGTAGGATTCGGACTACAAAATCCGTTTATATAAACGTTCAAACCAACCACCTGTAGGCTCTCACACATAATTCACTATTTGATCGATCCTCCTCTTCTCTTGCTCTCTTGGCTTAATTAGCAATGGCTTTCGCAAAGAACTTCGTTGCTTTCTTGTTGATGACAACTCTTTTTGGAGTCTCTCTTGGTGCCGTTTACGAAGTCGGTGATTCTGCTGGGTGGAGTACTATGGGAAATGTCGATTACAACAAGTGGGCTTCTTCCAAGAACTTCCATGTTGGAGATAAAATTGGTAAGCTCCTCCACTCTTTTACATCCTTCTTTATTTATTTTTGGTTAAACATTCTTATGATGACTTCTGATTTGGTTTATTTATTGTTGCAATATTAAGAGTCTGTTTTGTATATATCATAACCATTATCTAATTCTGTGTATGTTTACATGCAGTGTTCAATTACAACAATCAATTTCACAATGTGAAACAAGTATCCCATCAAGATTTTCAGTCATGCAACGCAACGTCTTCCATCGCCGTCTACACTTCGGGTTCTGACTCTATCACCCTCAAGAGTCTTGGTCACTACTATTTCTTGTGCGGCGTTCCTGGTCATTGTGAAGCCGGACAGAAGGTTGACATCATGGTGACTCCAGTTTCTTTTCGCCCAAGTGCCAGTCCTAATTATGCTTCATCGCCTTCAAGATCCTCTCCATTGACGCCACCTAGTCATGCTACTAACACTGCTCCATCTCACCAATGTTTCCAGCTTTCGTCGGCTTTCGTTAGCCTTGCAATTTTTATTGGTGCATGTTTTTGTTACTAGAGGGGTGTGAGATTTGGTTTCGTATTTTAGTTGTCTTCTTATGGTTGTTTTTAAATCTTCTAATAAAGTTACTAGTTTATTACCACCAAAACAAAAAGAGAGAGATTTTTTATTCGTTGTAGATATTTTGGGCCCCCAGTATACAAATCCCGGTAGTAATTGTTATGTTCTCCACATGCATTGAACATCTAATTTTAATGAATTAATATAGAAATCAAATTATAACTAAGCAAGTGAAGAAGTTAGATTGAGGTATCAAACCAAAGTAGATTCGATTACCGGTCCATAACTATTTTTTATTATTAATTAACTATTTATTCCTTAGAGATATTAATAATATTTCTGTTTTAATTTGTCAATTAGTTTATTAGGTCAAAGGTCTGTTTGCTGCGGTTTCTTTGAATAGAGTTTAAAAATTAGGAAAATGTAAAAAGGCTTTCTAATATTAATTTACTAAAAAAGGTTTAAATATACAAAAATAGATCAAGAGAAATTTACAAAATTATCTCTCCCCTTGTAGTTAGATGACAAATACTTTAGTTACTGAAGTTAATTATAACCAGGGATCTTGTAAAAAAAATTTGTTTAAAGATTGAATGGGATATTTTTTTGAAATTTCAACAGTTTTAATAAGCTCAAAAAGAGTTTATGGGAAAAGCTCTCCCAAAAGTCATAAAATACATTTTTTGTTTATATCCGTATAAACATTTCTGAAATGCAATCAGATAACCTAAAAAAAAAATTCAGAAGTGTTTATAGGACTCTTTCCACTAGTAAAGAAACCTAACCAAACAGGCTCCAAGTCTTAACAACAACGTGAAACCATACAATTAATATAGTAATTAATAATTACCGTTAATTATTATTTACAAGAGCAATTAATTAATAAATAATTTATTTAAAATTTAATCTACGCTTTTCCATGAATGGAATAGAGCAAGGGATAGCATACTGTTCAGTCTTCATGAATATATCCCTTCGTCTTAACTTGATGTAACTTGAAGCTGGACAAAGCACAAAATGACAATTACTTCATCAACTGCATGGCCCTCCATGTCATTTTTAACGGTTGAGATTTTTAAAAACTCATTTCAATCCCTGTGGAGCATAGTCAATTGACCAAACTGGATCATCTTCACGTAACTACAAAGGGTAGCATTTTGGTTGACTGCTGGTCATCTCCTGCGCCTTCAGAACTTAAATGGTGAGCATATTTGCAAATTGCAATTTCATAACTGGGTTGGTGGTCTTGTGCAAGGACTCCTATTACAAACCTTAATGGTAGAAAAGCATCTTTTCTAATTCGTGTCTTGTTTTGCTTCAACTGTTCATCCACGTACTGAATTTCATACCTAGTTATACATATATAAGCAGAAAACGAGGCTGAAAAACTATATTCCCCATAGTTAAAGTTGTGGCATAATAATGGTGAAGAAACTGAATCAGGCGTCTCTTAAAATAAATAAGAATGAGTCGAAGAAGCAACTCAACAATTTGATTGAAGTGTTGCGGCCTAAGGTCTACATTACTGACAGCTCAAACTTCAAGAGGCTTGTTCAAGAACTTACCGGTAATGGCAGCTCCATAGTGCCCTCCCCGCCATCTCCTACAACACAACAGCAGCAACTACAAGCTTATTTTCTTGAGAATAATTATGTTCCAGTTATCAATGTTGAAGACGACCATGGAGAGCCTCAAAGTAGCATGGAAGCAATATCATTTGACGCATCTCTTGATTCATTTGATGATGAATTATTCAGCAACATATGTTTAACCGAAGGATTATTCACAGAATTAGCAGAAAACCACCAGATGCAAAGTTTGAATCATAACAAAACATTCGACGCTTCATCTCCGATGGAGCAGTGGGCGGATTGTTTAGCCTGTCAAGATGTTGAGTCATGGCTGTTAGATATTGATCAGCCTTATCCTAAATTTAATGGTTTTGCGCAGAATATTCAGGAGGTCAGTGTATATGATTACGACTTATCTGGGCTAGTATCAGGAAGCGGACAAGCGGTTCGTTCTAGCTAGTTTTTACAAGATTATATCAGAAGGAAGACTTAATGGCAAAGGCCATTTATAATATACAGGTCCCTTTTAAGTCATAAGATATAGGTATACAGATCATATTCATTGTGGAAAATGGATATGACTTTATAATCCATGTGATTTATTCATTTATTTGTATAAGAGAGCCAATTGGCATATTAATTGATTAATTTTTAGAGTATATATGCATATTGCATGTCCTATAAATCCTCGTCAAACTCATATGCCTTAAACCAAGAACTTACCATTTCATTATTCATAGAGGTGGAATAAATGGGTCGGTGAGGCAGATCAACCCTAACTCGGCCTGCCTCAACCTGGGTTTAACCTAGCTCAGGTATGCCCCATCGGGCGGGTTGGGCCTTCATAGGCTAACCTGGTGACCAAGCAGGTTTTTAAAAAAAAAAACCCGTCCAACCCATCGGATTGACCCACGGTTGAAAACTCCCAACCCGTTGGGTTGGGAAAAAAAAAAAAAAGCTATTATATATATAGAAAAAAAAAAAAAAAAACACAAATCCCTAAATTTGTGTTTTAAGTTGATTTGACAGCAAATATATATCATTTTCAACTAAGGTCTTGGTTAGTATCTCTATTGACATATAAAAAAAGGTTTAATATCCCTTGTGTCCCTTAAGGTTTGGGTTTCAGTCGCTCACACCTCCAAAGCCAAGGGATAAATAACTATCTCTCACCTCTCTTCACATTTCAAAAATTGTCAGTTACCTCCTTAAAGAGAATTTGTTAAACAAATTTTATCAGAAATGTTAAAAGACATAAAATGCCTATTTTTAAATAATTAATATTAAGGGTAATTTGGATATTCTGAAAAGTGTATTAGATGATGTTTTATATTATTTTATGAAGGGCAAATAAAATAAAATAAGGACACATGTTCATAAAAACAATTAAAAAGGGGCACAAGTTTTTTAAAAGACAAAAATAGGACAATTAACGGTATAAGACTGTTTAACTTAACTTCATAGATGGTATAAATGTAAATCTATTTTATTACTAATGTAAAAGTCAAAAGAGACATTAAAAAATATAAATAGCCATTGAGAGATAAACATGTGTCAAATGCCCAAACACATAAGGACAGAACAAAAAAGTAAAAGTAAAAAATAAAAAATCAAGAGATAACCTAAGCCTAACCTTTTATATTTGCCTAATTTTTTTTCCACGTTCTTTGGTTAAAAAATGATTTTTTTTTTTTTTTTTACTTTGATAATAAAATATTAATTATATGATAATAATAAAATATAAAATCTCAAAATCAATATAGAAGAGATTATATTAATTATATAATGTCTTACTAAAAAGAAAATAAGGAGCCATTAGCCATGCTAGAATACAAATCAAAGTAAAATCGATTAATTAAATAGATTTTAATTTATTTTTTGAAATTTCATTATTTTATATATTTTGAAACCATGTCATAATAATCAATATCATAGAAAATAATTAATGAGGGTATAATTGACTTTTCTCATATCATTATTGATTTTGATAAATGAATAAATATAATTTTTCTTATATTACAATTTAATTGTATTAAAATTGAATTAATATTTAAAATGTTAACAAAAAAAAATTAATTTAATTGAATTATTGATATTTGAAAACTTAGTTAAAAAATTACACAAAAAAATTAAAAAAATTCCAGACCGGCCGCACAAAAACCCATCAGTTAAAGGTTGGTGGGTTGGGCTCGGCCAACCCTTCTAGCCAAAGAGACAGGCTTAACCTGGCCCGCCCTTGTTGGCGGGCCGAGTTAGGCCCAGCCCACAATTTGGCTTAACCTGTCACCGGCCGGGCGGATGGGTTAATTTTCCGCCTTTTATTCATTATTGTTGAGTTGTCTCGATCTATACTGAGTTGCACTTGCACAGTCATCTTATTAGTTAAATTAAAAGTTAAAATGCTGTAGTATATCTAATGCTTCTACAAATCACAACTTAAAATACGAGATTGGATTTGAAGAAGATTAAAGAATGACTTTGTATGTCAAGTTACAGATAGTAAATGAACTTGCTGACTTGGTCAGCAGAATTAACAAGGTGAAAAAACCAGTTCAATCAAACGATTATTACAAAGAACACGCACCAAATTTATAGTAGGAAGAGTTGGGACTGAAAATGAGTTATTTATCCAATAACAGAGGCAAATCCTTTCTGTTATATTCTTGGCTTTACTGGTGTCTTTTGCTGAGGAGGGAGGCTATACAAAGATCTCAGCTGCCTGCTTATTAGCTTGCTGTTGTGGAGAGACATTTGAAGGTCCAAGTTATCAGACCACCATTGCTCTATCCCGTGAGCCTCAAGAAACTTCTGTTTTCCCTTGGACATAACAAACAGCTTTGCTGCAGCTTTCCCATTTGTCAGACTCACATTCTCCTTGTTAGCATCATTTTCAGCCGTGCTTTCAGGATCAGTGTAAGAACAACAGATGTAGTCACTGTTATTCACATACAAATGAGGTACCCATTTATTTAATTCCGCAGAAGTTTTATCCCCATAGAAATAATGCACCCAATTCTTTAATCCCACAGAATTAGTCTTCTCTCCCTCATCAATGGCGGCCTGACTTTCTGCACTTGAAGGGAGCATTGATTTAACTCTGTTCCAAGCAAATACTGCTTTTTCTCCCATGTTTCTGAAACTCATTGCCAATGAGACAGAAGGTGGGTTAAATAAATGGGTGTCAACATATAATCCTTCCTTGGCTAATGTTTTTCCCACTTGGAGGGCAAAGCCAGCCCCTAGTGAATGACCTGCTACACATACATTGTTGCTTCCATATCTAGCAGCAAGAGATTTTAAGGATTCCAGAGCTCCCTTAAATCTGACAGAACCCTTCAAGCTTTCCCAAGCAAAGAAGCGGAGGTCATCTTCGACATCCCTTCTGATTGTTGAGCTTTTGAGTAATGTTCCTCGGAGTGCTAAAACAGCTTTTGGTGCTCCACTGGGTCTAATAAGTACCAAATCTGCCATTGCTGCAGATCGATCCCATTCTAGTATTGCACCATATATAGATCCATCTCTTTCATCAACTAAGGTTTGGGCCAGCTTGATGGATTTCCCATAGGTGGTAAAACGTCGTTCTCGTAAATGAAGACAAGACAAGAGAACGGATAGTTCAAGTTCGTTCATTTGACGAACATACTTCGTCCGTTAATGTCAAGAAAACACTAAGCCTAGGAAGGACGTATATGTCTGGTAGGTCTTTACCTCATCCATAAGGAGTTTGTGTTATTCTACAGGGCAAAAAAAAAAAAAAAAAAATAAATTAAATTAAATTAAATTAAATGCAATTTAATATGTAAATGAACATATGTTTTCTCATTATGTTTGATTTCAAGTTCTCCATATGATCAGGAAGAAAAAAGGTCCAAACAACAGAATTTAAAACTAATTATATATCTTAAAATAAACAGTTGTTCAAATCCGTACTTGATTAATACTTCATACTTCCATAGAAATAAAAAAGAAAAAGAAAAGTTTATCTATTTGGCACGCCAAAAGTTTCCCAAAGAGAAACCCACAACTGTTGAAACACAAAGTTTTGGACACTCTCTTATCCCCTCAGTCACTAAATAATGCAAGTTGTATGATGGGGTCATGATTTGGGAACTGATTCCCAGAAATTCTGAGATCTAGTAGTTTGCTACATAAAAAATTTCTCTCTTTCTTTCCCAGTTTACCTAATTAATTGGGAATCCATATGGTTGCAACATGCCGCAAAAGGAAGTAAGTAAGGGGAAGAAATCAGAGAGGATTAAAACACAATATGCATGAGACAAAAGAAAACATAATTCTTAAATCTAAAACCAGAGATGTCAATCCAATTAAAACAGAGTGTATGTGTGTGAGGACATGCGCAATAAGATTGATCCATAAGATGGAAACAACAATAAAAATAAAAATTTGTACATCCGCCAGCAAAGAAATATACATTTATACGATCAATTCAAAAGCGTAAGTGCTGATGTCAGATTCTCATTGCGAAGAAGAAAATAGGGAAAACACTGAGTCAATATAAAATGAATGGAATTTATCATGTGAACAATTATAAGAATACCAAAAATATACCCAATTTCCATACTCAGAAAACAACCAGCTTAAATGAAACTAAAACTTAGCCCAGAATTAGCTGGTACAGCAATGGAAATAATTTAAAATTACAAAATCTTTCTTCTACGGGGCACTTATGTTTCCAAATTTATATCTCCAACAACAATATACAATGAAATATTGGCATTAAAGAAACAAAAAAGAACAGGGAAAACCCAGGATTTATGCTATCAGATATTTAGCAGATGCAGATTCAAAAATCACCAAAAATATCCACACAGTAGACCAGAACCACCACGAACCATTAATAAACAGAAGTCCTACCAATATTATGCCCAAAGCAATCTCAATTCGATTAATATTAATAAAATTCCTTTTATCCAAACAACTAAATTTCATTGGGATCAATCACATAGCACAGAGATATTAAGGTTAAAATTAAAAAAGGGTACTGACCAACTAGAGTTGATAAGGTCTCTCCAATTCGGAGGAGCAACATTACGAGGTCCAGACACATGGAATGCATATGGGTGAGCTTCCTCTTTGTCTTTGATCTCCATTGCTGTGCCCTTCTCCCCTAATGTTGTTCCCAATGTTGTTATCTCCTCTGCTACAACCTTTGCCATCGCAACACAACCTTTTCTTAATCTCTTCTTCTTTTACTTCTTATTTCATGCTAAAGTCACATCAAGAGGTTCTGTTCTGAGGCTTTTTGATTGTTTGAAGGCTTTTACATGGCATCGGATTCCTGCTCATTGGCTCATTGCTAAATAAAAGATTNGACCAACTAGAGTTGATAAGGTCTCTCCAATTCGGAGGAGCAACATTACGAGGTCCAGACACATGGAATGCATATGGATGAGCTTCCTCTTTGTCTTTGATCTCCATTGCTGTGCCCTTCTCCCCCAATGTTGTTCCCAATGTTGTTATCTCCTCTGCTACAACCTTTGCCATCGCAACACAACCTTTTCTTAATCTCTTCTTCTTTTACTTCTTATTTCATGCTAAAGTCACATCAAGAGGTTCTGTTCTGAGGCTTTTTGATTGTTTGAAGGCTTTTACATGGCATCGGATTCCTGCTCATTGGCTCATTGCTAAATAAAAGATTATCTTTTATTTAGTTAAAATAATATAATTTGAAACTCCTGGATTGGTTCAGTAGCTTGTAAGTCGCCAACGGTCATATTTCCTTGTTGTTGTCGATTCCGATGTAAATGACGTTTATAACCCTTCCCAGAGTTTGCCCCCTTTTGGAAGGCATGTGATCCATGTCTCATTAAATTAACAAATTTCTTCGCCAAGAAGAAAAAGTATTGAGGGTATTTTGGTTATTGCGTGTTGTTGAACTCGAGTTTGGATTACAGTTGGATATGAACTTTGCAAAAGTCAGACCGGACGCATCTGATAATAATTGAGTGTGGCCACTCGCCAAAAAGTGGACCTACATAATTAAATTCTTCTTTTCTCTTTCAATTTTCAAGTAAATTAATAAGAAATTTTTAACATGGATAGTCTGATACTATGCCTTGAAGTAGCGAGCCGGCTCGGCTTGACTCGATTAGAGCTCATTTGAAGCTCAACTCGATTATTATCGAGTCGATTTAGTTCGAACTCAGTTTATTAATCGAGTTGAGTTTGAATAAAATAAAGCTTAGCTTGTAGGCTGACGAGCCTGGTCCGGTTCGAGTAAATACTGTATACTTATGTGAATATTTTGGTGATTTTTTAAACTATAAGATATTAAACTAATATTTTTTAATAAAAAAAAAGGAGTGACCCGAGTGAGCGTTGGGCCACCACATACTGACATATGCATACTTTCTTCTCTCCTTTTAATGCTTTCAGTCACTTCTCTTCTCTCTCAACTCAACCACGTCTTCTTCTTCAACCCTTCTTTCTTCTTCTTCTCTTCTTCTTTCTTTTTTACTTTCAGCTAATAACATTTTTCGGGCTTAACAAGCTCTTCTCTCCTTTTAATGACTTAACGAGCTCGATATCAGGCTTGCGAGCTGAAGTTCGAGCCAGCTCGAGCTCGCCTCGAACTCGATCGAGCTCGAGTTCAAGTCTCAATTCTGAGGCTCGTTAGGCTCGAGCTCGATACGGTAGTAAACGAGCCAAGTTCGATAAGCCAAAAGCTCGACTCGGTTCGGCTCATTTACAGTCCTCCCTTTGAAGGCATTAAATAAATATGTGATTTTTTTTATTTTTTTATTTTTAACACTGATAGTTTGATAATATGCCTTGAAAGCAGTTCAACTATTCTTCTAGACTTTAAAGTTAACGACGGATAAATTCTTTTAGTGATCACCTTCATTATTAAATTAGGTGAATCAAACTTAAAACCTTTTAAATAATATATTTAAGAATCTTGATTGATCACTAAGTTGTTATAAATATCTGAAATTGGTTCTTTTAAAATTATTGACCATTCATGCAATTTATTTTAAAATTTTCATCTCTTGCTGGACGGTAAAAAAATAAACATGTTTACATTTTGTATAGTAATCCGATTTTGATAATATTTGTGGAGGAGGTCTTCTCTCCCAATTTCAATTTGTTTAATTAGGGACAAACAAATGTCCCAATCCAGTAGAGCTAACAGAAATATGAAACTTGTATCTGAACCATAGACAATCAACAAAAATCTTTAAAATAAAAACATCAAAACTCATAAATCAACACTAATGTACTCACTTACCGCTTACCATGGCCTTGAATTTAATTGCCACGTCTCTTCACCCAAAACCCTCTTCTAATCTTCTTTCTCCTCCTCTCAAACACAAACATCTCGCCAAACTCTACTCTTCTTCATGTAAGACTTTTGCTCAGTCGGAAGGAACTGAAGGTGGTGTTACAGAAGAAGATCCCCCAGCTTCTTTTTCTGGTATACATCCAATCCTCTCTTTCTCTCTCCTTTTTTTTTTTTTTTTAAACGAATTGCTATTAATCTGCATACCCCTTAAGTTTTATTATAATACACTTGATATTTGTTGGTACGACTTTGGTTTATATCATATAGTTTTTGAAAATATGAGTGTATTAATGTGATCAAATGGATTTTGTGGATTGATTTATTTGTGAGAAATCAATTCCTTATGTGATAGGCAGAGGAATTGCTATCTTAAATTTCTGTCAGAGCTTAACACAAACACCTGCTGGGTATGACTAATAGTAATAGATAATTGATAACAATTCGCTTCTGGCATTGCTTTGTCTCTTAGTGAGCTTATTGAATTTGGAACTGGGAACTACTGCCAGACCTTACAATCTTCCACTTAGAAAACTTTTGAGTTATAATATCTCAAGTAAATGAGTTACAATCAGTTTAACTCGTGAGTTAGATGGAACAAAACTAGTTTGCCCTGAAGATGTTATGTCTTCTGTGAAGATACTTCAGAACAATCTAAGGAAAAGATAACGGCCTTGCATGTCCCACTCTTTGTTCTATAATAGTTTGTCTCTATATTAACAACAAATATTCTTAAGATAGGAGCTTTTAAGTTTCTAAGTAAGCTTGTTTGGTGCTTCATATGTTGCAGTTTCTAAGCATACATGTGCCGATCGCACTATCTCATACTGCTAGAAGCTTTTATCTTTTGTGATTGGCTTATAACATTTTCATCGATGCTGATGATCATGACATCTTGTTCAAATCTGTGTAACACTAAACATTAATTTCTCAATAGAATTATGGGACGCATGAGATTGATTACAGATCCTAAAGTGCTTTTAATTTTTTTCCCCAAGGGTCTTTGTCTTCTGCACGCTCACAGCTGGATCTCTTGGAACAACTCACTTCTACAAGCCCAACGGTTGAAGGTATGTTTTTTCTCTTACAAAATGTAGAATGAGGAGTACTACTTTGACAAAGTTTATGTCCAAGTGATGCATTGATTTACGACTGTCAAATGAATGTTGGAATAATGTGGTGAAGGATACAACAGTGTTAAATTAGTGCCACATTACTTAAGATTACAAAACTTGGAATTTAAATTTTGTAGAGTAATGTTACTCATATATACAAAGTTTCTTGGTTGGGCAAAACAAAAAATTGAAGAGAGTGAACCCCTATCACATAACTGACTAAGGTTTTCGTATTTCATGAATAGGATATGAGAGTGATGGTAGTTCTCGGAAACTTACAATGCGCGCTCAGCTGGCACAGTTAGTTGGGGATAGAGATGATGATTTCAGTATTCCATTGGGGAAAAACTTGAAGAAGTTTAGTGCCAAGTTCTTAACCATCTCACAGAAGAGAAACATCAGAAGACAAGCTTACTTGAATGAAGTTTCTCAGAGGAATGATTCAGTTTTCTTTGCCACTATTGGAGCATTTGTTATTCTTCCACCTTTTATAATATTAGGGATCGCTGTAATAACTGGTTATATACAGCTTTTTCCATAACACATGCTTGTTAATTATTATAGAGAAGCCATGTTAACATACACCGTATGAGTTGTAAAGCTTTAGCTAATAGAAGATTTTTACCCAATATTTTCCATACATAATGAAAATAATCAGTATTCAATCCTCAACCTCTCCATCTGAGGTTATTGCACTTGATAAGGTTCTCTGAGATTATTCCGAAAGGAATAATTTTGTAGAACGTAAAAAAGCTCTACATTTCTTAACAGAAGAATGAACTATTCCAAATTTTGCATCTTGTGGCCTGTGGGAAAAACATCCACCAGACAATACCTTTTCCGGTAGAAATTGGGATCTACTTCTTAATACATGTTCAAGAATCTGTTTTATCGCTAAAATTTTATGGTTTTTAAATTTCTATATGCCGCAATATATTCGCATGATTTTCTAAGATTTCACCAGCCAGCAACATTTGCCGAAATCTGCAATATTCTAGAACGGGAGACTGAGGAAACCAGTGGGTTGTTCAAGGCTTGAAGATATAAGCGTTAGTGGAAAATATTGACCTGAGAATATAATCTATGCGTTGAAACTTTATACATTTTTTTTAAAACCTCTCTGACAAAGATCCGTTCTTAGATATTCAAATCTCTCAAGGCAATATCTTCCACTCAACTTAAATAATACAAAGAATGGATACCACCTAGAAACCCCATAAACGATTTTTAATTCTCTAGTGTTCACTCAAACATCTAGATGCTTAAGTGGAAACAATTTTATGCTGTTGTGTTCCCACTTGAATCTCTCTTCTTTGTTTCATAGCACTTGCAAATAAAATCTGTTCAACAGAACCAAATGTGGAAAATTTACAGGGCGTGTTTGGCTGTGTTAATTTTACGCTTAACAATCTACTCCCAATTCTGAATAGATTTACTTGGTGAGTGAGGAATCATATCCTTGAAAAAGCAATTGCCCCGAAGATTAATCATATTGCTAATCCTGTAAACTGATTCGATTCAAATATCCCTTTAACTTCAGAGACTAGGAGGTGGGCATGCTAGACTGGTGAAAGATAATCGAAAAAAATAAGATTCTATGGTCTGGGAAATGCAGGGTCAGCAATATAAGGACAAATTCACTAGTACTGTCATAATAAATAATTAAATATGCATTTTTTTTTTTATACCATAAAATTGAAACTATTGTATGCATTGCTACAAAAGTATTATGATATATAGTGTTTCTAACAATCCGATTTACAACGACTTTCAGACAATTGGCTGCTCTACAAAAAACAATCAAAAGAATAGGAGAAAGAAACCAACAAAACATTTATAATTCATCACATATATAAACAAAAATGCGAAGCTTCACCAGTTTTATCCCAATTTTTTTTCCAAGTGATAGCGTCATTTTATCCTTTACACGTCAAATTGACATAGGGAGGACACAACACTTGAGATAGAAAATTTGAGATAAAACTTACGAAATATAGCATTATTTTTATGAAATTTTACTCCCAGTGTTCCATTCTTCAGTTGATCCAAACTGTGATTCTTCTCTGGGATGAAATTGTAGAACGTAAAAAGTATAACAAGGTTGAAGAGAATCCAATGTTAGTTGAAATAAGTCATTAATAGATATACTTTTTTCAGCAAGTCTCTGTAGTCGATTCTTTCTTCTTGCCTCTTGTTGAAAGCTCTTTATCGGTGGGCCTAAATGGTTCATTACCCAAAGTCACTCCTAGTCCTTGCTTTTGCATGTATGCCCATTTGTCTTGAAAAAGGTAGAAGAAAGCAAATAATGAGATCTGAGTTGTGAACATTATAGTCCAAAGCCGTATGCTTCTAGATGTCTTTTCGTGGAAGGCTTGCAGTCCAGTATACATATTGAGTATTCCCAGCAGAGACACAACAGTTCCCAGCAACCAGTGTGCGAAAAACCATACACTTCTTCTTTTAGATCCCCTGTAAAGAAAAGAGTAGAAATTCTCATACTCAAACTAATGCCTAATTTTGAATTGTTCCCACATTAACATTCGTCTTGTTATTGAGAATCTTGCTGAAGTTTACCTTTGCGGGCGTAAGAACCCAATCAGCGCTTGCAACCATACGATACCGTATAAAACTACTCCTATCTTCTGATGATGATTGCTGAAGGAGTTGTTGAAATTTCTGAAGGAGAGAACTGCCCCTGCTGTGGCTAGTAGTACGGCGAGTGTCTGCAGTAATAGACTACACTTTTAGAACATCATAAGGTTATATGCATATTACATTAATCATGAGGTTAAGATCAGCTAAGTTATTGTTGTCTGTAAGATTTCTATCCCATGTCCAGTTGTGTGATTAGGATAGGATAAATGCAATACCTAACCTCATGATTCATTTCAATATTATAAGATCAAAAGAAAATTGTTAATTAAAAAATTAATTTTTAATAATTGGCTTTTCTTGCCTCTTAAGTATTCATAATAATTCCCCTTAATCAAACTTGTGGGCGTACAAAGTTTCCTAGGCGTTTATTTAGTTAACGAAATGAATGGTTGACCATCGCAAACTGCAAATCAGGCGATGGCACTAAAGTTTTAGTATCAGCCATTCATCATCAAAAGCAAAATAGAGTTGGGCATCAACCTCCAATAAATAAAGTTCAAAGCTTTAGTGGTATCTTTTTCTAAGCCTGTGGAGATGTTAATGAATGAAAAGGAAATTATAAACCATTCAAAAAAGCTATTGTTAATTATCCTGGATCCAGGTTGTTGAAAAACAGGAGAAAAAGAAAAACATAAACTTGCCTGTGAAACTGCATGAGCATAGAAAATAATTCTGAGTCTTCTTCCACATTCGATTCTGTTGGACATTCTGATAATGAGTATCCCAACCGGCATCAGGAGTCCCGTTGATGCCCAGAGGAGGAACCCATGGACTGTAATCTCAAACATCAGTTTAGGACTCAACTGTAGTTATCAGGCAAGGAGCAAAAGATCTTTGTTAGGAATCGCAGGCGAAAAGATCGTAATATGAAAAACTAAACTCAATATCTGGAATCATTATCTTATTGAAAACAGAAAAGTAACGACTTTCTTAGCTTAGTTTCATTGGTTCTGTGATACTTAAAGAGAATTAACAAAAACAGAAATCTAAATCGGATATATATACCTGATTAATGTAGCCATTGTTGATTGTAGTACTATTGGCTGTGGTATTTGCTTGTTCTAGAGAAGAACTGACAGATGGCAGAACAAGAATAATGATAATTGCATGAATAGTGAAAGAAACCAGTTTCTGCATAACTTCCATTATTAATTCTTACGGATGAAAAGAACAAGCACGGCACGGGAGCCGAAGAAAAAAGGAAGGTTTTTTTTTGTTGTTGAAGCTCGGAATTTCAGACGTCGACACAGGCGATCAGCTGAGCTACAATGGAAGAATAGAAGGAATATTGGGATCAGTAGCAAGCTAATAAATAAGGCAATAAGCTCAGCATTGCATGTATTGTCGACCACATACAAATTATTTGAAGCGAAAAGCAATGATAATTAATACATTGTTTAGAGGGAGAGAAAAATACACAGAAGCTGAAGTTTTTAAAGTGTTTCAGGAAATAGAATATAATTATGTATAAAGAAAGGGAGAAGTGGGATATCTTAAATAAATTACATGAGTACTGTGTATTGCATGGAGGTTGATGGGACTGTAGGCGAGAAAGTTTGAGTGAGAAACGTGAAGTAGGGAATGGGCATGGAATATGGATTATAATTTCAACCGAGTGGGGTAAATGTCATAGCCAAGACTTGAAAGGAATTAAATAATTAAAGAGTATATATATAAAGTGGACTTTGGCAGGTTACACAGGTAAAACATTATCTTCTGCTTCCCACTACTGGCTACCACTATCATACCATAGCTTGAAAAATCCAGTAGAACCGACCAAAAGAAAATACAACATGTCTCATAACAAAGCAAAATGCGCGCCATGTTGAAGCATATCCCATTCCCACCCAACTACCTTTTACTGCAAAGTTTTTCTTGCGCAACTATACAACTGCAATGACGACTGCATTTCTTATATTCAATAAATGTAATCAAGGAATAATTTCATCCGTATAGTTACATTAAATTTCATTAGATAGTCAATGATATCAAATCAAAAGTTGAATCACTTCATCAAAAGTTGGACTGATGAAAACATTCTACAATGGTAATAATTTGTCTTCTCCTTTTTCTTGATTATCATCACCAGACACTGCTTCTTATATACTATAATACCCAACACTATTAACACAACAAATAATTATGCCTTTCGTTTTCATGGATATATATTTACAAACTAAAATCCGCAAATTAAAGAATGGAAGAATTGGGCATTGTAAAAAAGACGGGTGGAGGTACCTTAATTATGCAACTTTCTAGTTGCGGGAAATCTCTTTGTGATTGTGAAAAGGCTGCATGTGGTGTGGTCCTTCCTTCCCTCTTATCAAAATGCTTCAATTATTACTCCGACCTTATGATGATCATTTGGAGGAACTATGTATTTTGTTCTTATGTATTACAGTTTTATTTTCCCTCATTTTTTACCGGACGACCTAAACAATCATATCCTCATTCTTAGTTCCAAACTATGATCACTTTATTTGATATTAAGTATCGAGTATCCGAAGGGGTTGACTTGGTAATCAAGAATGTTTGATTCTTTTATTGACTTTTTGAGTTCAAACCACCTTAGAGTCATCTAATACATTTATGGTTCACCCGAGATTAGTTGAAGCGCATGTAAGTGACTCGAACAACCCGTTTATTAAAAAAAAAAAAAAGTTATTTAAAGGAATGCCAATTAATTACAGTGAAAAATTCATTCATTTGCTAACATGTGCATGTGCAATTACACAAGTTAATGCATGGTTGAAGGTAAATCAATATTATATGCTTAGTCATTTTACTTTATATAGATTCAAAAGAAAGAAATTATGGTACACAGCTCACATATATCAAGGACAAAGATCCTACAAGTTAATGAAATTATTATTAAATTGATTGCCAAAATAATATGAAGTTGCTGTAATTAGTTACAACAGCGCTAGCATAGTTACAACAGCGCTAGCATACTAATTATGGTTAGGCTTAATTAATATCATCCAATAAAGTATTATAAGCTTATATTTATTCAAGCAAGCAAGGATAAGAAAATCCCAAAAGTGGAAAGAAAATATTATTGAATTGAGTGATCATGCTTACGATAATAATAAGAAAGTTGGAGTAATTAGTTAGTTTAGATTAATTAAAAGTTGATCACAAAATGGAACCCACCGTGAGTCAATAATACCAAATTCTAATTATATGTGTTGTTAACACGTCACATGTGATTCAATAGCAATGTCCAAGTTTTAATGATGAAGGTGACCTCAAAAGTCACTTGTAATTCTATGTTTGTAACAATTGGCTAATCCCGTGAATATTTAAAGCTAATAATTCGTCAAATTGTGTTTGAAGCATAACCGAAACTATGCCTTGGAAAATGACTTCGTTGATTTAACTCTCCCACCCCCAACGCCTTGATTGAATCAATCTTCGTCCTTATCTCTTTTTTTCTTCTTCTATTTACGTCTCCATTGTCAACCTCATTATAACATATTTGACTATAATCTTTTTTTTTTTTTTTTTCTTATATTTACGTCTCCATTGTCAACCTCATTATAACATATTTGACTATAATCTCATATTGCAATTACAACATGATAATATTTTCATATTTAGTAACACAAATTTAACTATGCTATAATTTCTGAAAAATCAAATGAATTGATGGGGTTTGCTTTATTGGAAAAACTGTTGTTATTATATTAAACCTAATAAAAAACATTAATCATTACTTATTATTATTGAGACGAATTTTAGTACCGCTAAATTGTGGTTACAGATTTAGCAAGTAAAAGAAATTATGATTAGTTTGTTATTTGATCCCTAGTTAATAATTAAATTTCATTTAAGATTTAACGTAACATTTGATTAGAAATTGATGCAATTAGTGTTGGTTTGATTTCAATAAAGAAGCAACCCCACTGGGGTATAATCTTTGATTTAGCTGATAAATGTTCGGTGGTTCCTGCTTATACTTTTTTTGGGCGTTAATTGCTGGGAAATTTCCATTATCCAAATGTTGGTGTTATATGGACTCGCTCTTTCTTAAATGTTAACTCAACTGGTATGGCCCAGTAATAGATGAAGATCCAATAAACTCAAGACCCAATAGCCAAGTCCAAATGGACCACTCCAACTACCCCAACCAGCCCTCCTGAGTCATAACATCAGCTCAGTCCAAATAAAGGGAAGGCCTCAACCAATATCAGTCCAATAAACTTTTGACCCTTCTCCACCCAACAATAATTGGGAACTGCAGCTCCGTAGCAATGCGAGCGAGGGTCAATTCATTCACCCATGAAACCTCTTACGATTTTATTTTAATTTTGCCAAATTAAAGCACCAAATCAGAATTCTGAAATCAAGATGGCCAACGTATCGGTGGCCGCGGAATGGCAGCTCGTCTACAACCGATACTACCGAAAACCAGAGCTCTATCAAATGCGATGGAAACACATCGACTTAAGCCGCAACAAAGTCGCCTGCGCCCCCTTCGGTGGTCCAATCGCGGTGATCCGTGACGATTCCAAGATTGTCCAGCTCTACGCCGAGTCTGCCCTCCGCAAACTCCGCATTTTCAACTCCGCCGGCCTTCTCATCTCCGAAACGGTGTGGAAACACCCCGGCGGACGCTTGATCGGCATGTCTTGGTCCGAAGATCAAACCTTAATTTGCATCGTCCAAGACGGCACCATTTATCGTTACAACATCCACGCAGAGCTGATGGAGCCCAACGCATCAATGGGGAAAGAATGCTTCGAAGAGAACGTGGTGGAATGCGTGTTTTGGGGAAACGGCGTCGTGTGCGTGACTGAGGCGAATAGGTATTTTTGTGTTCCGGATTTTAAGACAATGAGAGTGTGTGAACTGGCGAGGCCGGAGATAGAGGAGTTACCACATTGTATGGCCGTGGTTGAGCCTAAGTACACGATGACGGGGAACGTGGAGCTGTTGATTGGGGTTGATAGTGGGATATTGATGTTGGATGAAGATGGAGTTCAGAAGGTTGATGAAACGATTGTGCAGAAGATGGGCGTTTCTCCTAATGGGAATTATGTTGCTTGTTTTACACATGATGGCCGCCTTGTTGTTAACAACATGGACTTCAGCGCTCCTGTCATTGACCAGTCTTGTGAGGTTGGTTTTGGACTTGTGATTTACACTTTAGATACTATTCGTTAAGTTATTAAGAATTTCTCAAGCAAATGCAAATTTTTGAATGGGAGTATAAAGTTTAAAACTTACAATTAATTGTAGAGGGTCCTAATATTGAATTTGAGTTGAGTTTGATAAGCTAATTAGGGTGATTTCTGAGCTTAAAAAAGGGCCAAAAGATGTCCAATTATCATAGTTTTGTAAAGTGTTCTGGATTCTGAATTAAATATACCCATCAATTCTGAATGTGTTCATGTTACAGAGAAATGCCATTTTGTTCTCTTTTCTTTTATAGCAGTGGCTTATAAGAAATATCTGAACTTTGATTTATTCAGACAGCGCTTCCTCCGGAGCAGCTAGCTTGGTGTGGAATGGATAGTATACTTCTTTATTGGGATGATATGCTACTGATGGTTGCTCCTCAAGCAGAGCCTGTTCGCTATTTTTATGATGAGCCAGTAGTTCTCATCCCAGAGTGTGATGGAGTGAGGATATTATCAAACACAAGTATGGAGTTTCTACAACGTGTTCCTACGTCTACTGAATATATCTTTGCAATTGGAAGCACTTCACCTGCAGCTTTACTATATGATGCCTTGGATCATTTCGACAGGCGAAGTGCCAAAGTAGGTCACTAAACAAAAAGTGGTTCTGTTTTCTTTGTACTTGTTATGGCTGATTTCATCTTTTCAAGAACATGATTTGAAAAATCATATTTTCTAGTAATGGTAAATATATATAATCAATTTTGAGTTAATAGTACTCATGTACATTAACAAATAATGATTTTTAATTAATTTATCAGTCATTGAAGTAGCCTTGGGTTCTCTGTAGCTGTACAATATTGCAAATTAAGCAAACCACATATATAACATGCTTGTTAATTTGCTGTTGTTTACATATCATGTGTTATTATTCTTATTCGCATACAAAAATAAATGTTAATATGTTAATTTGAGGCCACAGTGGTGGTACTTATTCAGTTTCTTTTTCTTTTATTAACTTTTTTCCTACTGTTATATATACAAAAAAGGAAAAGAAATTAAATGTAAACACAAAAAGAGGAAAAAGGCTTGACTATTGGCTCCACAGACGAGAAAAAAAAAAAAATCTTGCCTGTTATTAATGTATTATCTGTATTCTGTAATTTTTCAGAAGGAAAATAAAGTTATTCTTGTTTGCTAGGCTGATGAAAATTTGAGATTGATACGTTCATCCCTGCCTGAGGCTGTTGAAGCATGTATTGATGCTGCTGGACATGAATTTGATACTTCTCGTCAAAGGACACTGTTGAGAGCTGCAAGCTACGGCCAAGCCTTTTGCAGGTTAGTTTGTTTAGCTATTGTATCAGCATTTAATGCTGTTAGAAATCTTTGTTTTTTAGGCATATGTTAAAGATGAATTATTTTTTGCATGTAATCAATTTAAATATAAAAAGATAAAAAAATAATTATTTCTCTTATGTATGATCAATTTATTTGCTTGAATTTTAGTACTTCATTGGAATTTCTCCTCTTTTGTATCTTATAGCTATGTCGCAGTTTATGTCTATGAAACCCCTCACATAATGGTTCCTATGGTACCTTCTAAATCAATGATTTGCAGTATTGATGTTTTCAGGAAAAAAAAGAAAAAAACTTTTAAAAAAAAAAAAAAAAATTAAAAGGACTAAAACCGAGAGCCATTACTATAGGTCAACCGAAACTGTCGTTAAAGGTTGCACTAGTATAGGTTCTCTACACATTTATTTTGCGGGTCTTGAATGCTGTGCGTGACCCTGAGATTGGCATCCCTCTTAGTATTCAGCAGTATAAGGTCCTCAGTCTTGCCAATATAACGTTGCCAACATCAATTCTGATTTGCTCATTATTTTCTTCAATTTGTATTGAATAAACTTGTTTCCTCAGTTGCTGACAGCACCTGTCCTGATTGGTCGTTTAATTAATGCACATCGCCACCTACTTGCACTACGAATATCAGAGTACCTTAGAATGAATCAGGTAAGTTTAAGTTTATCGTAAGCATGATTTTGTGTAGGACCCTTTTCCTTCATGTTCTTATTGTGTTTACCCTGCCATGCTGATGTTCTCCCAGTATCTGAACAAAATAGTTGTGAGCAATTGATGTAGTCATAGAAGGTTTTTGATGAAAATATTGCTATGTCTTCTTGAAGTAGAACTAGGTTTTTTTTTTTTTTTTTGGTTTTTGTTTCTTGTTTTCCTTTTGGGTTCTGATCATAAACCTTTCTATCATATAGTTTGTTTGCAAATATGAGTCTAGATTATTATACATTCAGATATTGCTGTGCACCCTGTTTTATTAAGAATAGTCATTGTAAGATTTGGTAGTTATGGCTTCAAATTTCGGGAAGTAGACATTTAATTTTATTTTTTCTGGCTATTATAGGAGGTGGTGATAATGCACTGGGCGTGTTCAAAGATAACAGCTTCCTTAGCCATTCCTGATGTCACTCTCCTGGAAATCTTACTTGATAAGGTGGATGCTTCCTTTTTCAATATTCTTTAGATTAGCCCTCAGAAATATGGATTATTTGCTCATACTTATGCGAATGCTACATCTGAAAAGAAGGGTATTTTTTTTTTTTGAGTTTCAGCTCAAATTATGTAAAGGCATATCTTATGCAGCAGTTGCTGCTCATGCGGATAAGAGTGGTCGCCGCAAGTTAGCTGCTATGCTTGTTGAACATGAACCTCGTTCCTCTAAACAGGTTTATTTTCAATAGTTAATTCTTTTTCCCCATTTTCTGAAAATCTTTCTGCAGCTAAAGGTTATTTATCTGCTATCATATTTTATTTTTTTCAACTAAGGTTGTAAACCTTCTGAAAACAAAATTCTATTCTATTGACATAAAGTATAGAAATCATTTATCACATCTTCTCCTCTCTTCAGGTTCCTCTCTTGTTAAGCATAGGAGAGAAAGATACAGCTTTGGTGAAGGCAACTGAAAGTGGTGACACTGATCTTGTTTATCTTGTTGTATTTCATATCTGGCAAAAGGTAATATTTCCTCAATTTTTTCTCTTTAATTGTTAACATATTAATGCACAATGAAAACTAAATATGTGAATCATATACAAGAAGCTGAAATATGACCTATAATTGTATTAGTTTTTTTTTTTTTTTTTTTTTTTTAAACAAGAGATAAAAGAAGGATATTGTCTATAAGTTTATTCATTTGAATGCATTTTTTCCATTAATGCAGAGGCCTGCACTAGAGTTTTTTGGAATGATCCAAGCCAGACCCTTGGCATGTGATTTATTTATAGCTTATGCACGGTAAGACGCATGATCTATTGAATATTTTTAAAATATTATTTCCTATGTTTATAGTCTTCTTTAAAGTACTCAAGTTTGCTAGTAAGTTATCAGCATCATTAATAATTAAATGTACATTCATTAATTATCAGCAAAATGAAGCTCAGTCAGTCTTTCTCACTTCATTCCTCCAAAGCACTCATTGTATATTTCATTTCAGGTGTTATAAGCATGAATTCCTGAAGGACTTCTTCCTATCAACTGGACAACTTCAGGTAGGTTTAAATTGTTTGACATTTCTTTTTCCAACTTTGACATTCTATTCTGGTGAGAACAGAGAATGCAACAAGAATTGTGAAACTGTTTTGTACTATAAATGAGTCATTCTCTCTGCATTTATGTGTGATGTTCAACAAACCAAATGAAACTTGCATTTTGTGCATGTTTCTCTGCAAATTTTATTTTGTCAAATTTGAGGTATATTTAATATTTAACTGAATCCATTATCATATTCTGCTATTGCGTTCTTTTTTGGTAGACTTGTTTTAATATGAATTTTATTTGTTTTTATAGGAGGTGGCTTTTCTTCTTTGGAAAGAGTCATGGGAATTAGGAAAAAATCCTATGGCTAGTAAAGGATCACCCCTTCATGGTCCACGCATCAAACTTATTGAAAAATCCCATAGTCTTTTTGCAGAAACCAAGGAGCACTCCTTTGAGTCAAAAGCAGCTGAAGAACATGCAAAATTGTTGAGGTGAGACATGTTGGCTATGGTGTTATTTGTCTGCATCAAGTCTCTATTCAATTCATATTATTGTGTTTTTACATAATTCCTACCTATTTTGTTAGAATCCAACATGAGTTAGAAGTGTCTACCAAGCAAGCTATTTTTGTGGATTCAAGTATAAGTGACACTATTCGCACATGTATTGTTCTGGGAAATCATCGAGCTGCAATGAAAGTGAAAACAGAGTTCAAGGTCTGTAGAGTTTCCTTTGAGCTTCCTAGCTGAAAAAGAGGTTGCTTTTGTGCCTCCTTGAAGAAGCTTATCTGCATAGGCGACACAAGATAAAGCATTCTTTGCATGAGTTTCCTAGCTGATTCTTTTATTTTGCTACTTGTCTCAGGTAACTGAGAAGAGGTGGTATTGGCTTAAAGTTTTTGCTTTGGCTACAGTCAGAGATTGGGAGGCCCTAGAAAAGTTCTCAAAGGAGAAGCGACCACCAATTGGTAAACTTTTCTGCTTCCTATTTAATTTCTGGAGAAAAAAAAAAAAAAAAAAAAACCCTCATCTACAAGTGGTAGTTGCTACCTGTTTGTACCAAATAGCATTTAACGTACCAAAATTTACTTTGTTTCTTTTGTTTGGGTACTTGCACTTATCCCAGAGCCTTTGAAATGATTTATATTTTCTTGTCATACTGTGGTTGGCATGATAATTCATACTTGTTTGTGTTTGCCATCAAATAGGTTACAGGCCATTTGTGGAGGCATGTATAGATGCAGATGAAAAAGGCGAAGCTCTAAAATACATCCCCAGACTAGCGGATCCACGAGAAAGGGCTGAGGTAAGCTATACTTCCTAACTATTTTTCTGAATAAAATTAAAAATTTTGCTGCTTGCTTACGCTTCACTATTTGGTTCTTGTTTGATTCTGTGGCTACATATTTCTGATCAGACATCTAGAGTAGATGAGTAGAACTTATGTGAGCTCAATTTTTGGGTTGGAAATTGGAATAATAGCTTAAGATTCCATGTTTTTCTTGTTTCCTCTGCTTGCCAAACGTGGTATATTGGTGTAAATCTTGCTTTCTATGAAAACAATGTAAAATTCAGCTTTTTTTTTTTATGTTATGCTTTGAAAGCGTGCACCAATGCAGTTGCTCATGCATATCTTTGATTTTGATCAGGCTTATGCTCGGATTGGTATGGCCAAGGAAGCTGCAGATGCTGCTTCACAGGCAAAAGATGGTGAATTGCTGGGTCGATTGAAATTGACATTTGCACAAAATGCAGCAGCTTCTTCAATTTTCGATACACTTAGAGATAGATTATCTTTCCAAGGCGTTTCGTAAGTATTGTTTATTTATTATTATTATTATTTTCTCTCTTATTAATTTTTCAAGTTTGTGTTGTGTGCATATTCTTCGTGAGATCATGTTGCTGAATTAGTGTAAAGGTAGAAGGCTTTTCTTACAGAAACGGCGTTTGCTTAGTTGAAGCTGTTGGGAATTGTGTATCGGTTTTCATTTTCATATAAATGGGAGTAAAAAAGTTGTATAACTCATGGAATGAACCAAACGTTGGTTGCTTTTACTGTCTATATTCTTGCAAGAAAAACTGTCTCCCAAAATAAGTGCATGTAACTAATTGATCAAATTTGTTTTTAAAGAGCGAACTTGAGAGTAGAAAAATGAATTTGATACTTTCAAACAACAGGACTACAAGTGTTCTTTTGAATGACGTTTTTTAATTTTTCTTTTAAACGAATTAAATAAATTTGATATAAATGAAATGGTAATGATCTTTCCATACAAGTATATCAAATTTGACATTTTTATTTTTTAAGTATTCATCATCAAACCTATTTTTGGGTTGTACTAATAATAATTAAAAAAAATCATATTCGTTTGAATAGTGGGATGCGAGATTAGCAATTTAATTTTATGTCAAGGGTACATTTAAATTCCTCAGAGTTAATTGTAATTTCCCGTCTGGAACGATAGAATTTTGTTAAGGTTTCACTATTTACTTAACATGTGAATGGTAAAACTAAAATGTCTTTGTTAAATAATGGAAACCGTATCGAAACAATGATAACATAATATAGGTAAATTATTATTCGAGGACTTGAGAGAAGAAGTTTATTCAATGATATTTTCAGGGGAGAACTTGCAATTAACACACTCCTACCGTTGATTAAAAAAAAAAAAAGAAGAAAAAAAAAAAAAATGAAAACCCATATTGCCATGAAATATTGCAAGCTTTCTTTATATAAGTGATAATTTTATTTGAAAATGATAACGGAAGAGTAGTAGGAAGGCAACGCATTGAAGCGATTGATCGGATCACCTAGAATTATACGATTGATTGATTCTAGTTTTCATCTCAAGCTGCCCACCAATACTTTATTTCGCTTCATCTGTCACCTTAACGCTTTGCATACACCGAATCTTCATATTTCCCATTCCACCTGTAATTTGGTTTTTCATTCAACTTTTCAGTAAAATTTTGGTAACAATAAGTAAGCTTAAGTAATTAATACTTTGGGCAAAACCACCTAACCTGAATTCGTCCTTCTCTGGAATTTGGAGCTCTAAATCCTCTTCAAATGGCTGGAAAACCAGGTCTAGCTTCCCATCATCAACTTCCTCGAGTGTCGGTGGATCCCACTGTAACAAGTAAACCGTTTTATTCAAAACCAAGAGAAATGATTACTCCTATGATAATACACATTTAATCTCCCCAAAACAAATTTAATCTACGCATGGAGAGTTAGTAGATTTAGAATACACAGTAACACATATGTACCTTCGGAGCATTATCCTTGTCAATGGTAAGAGCTCTAATACCCTGTTCATCAAAAAGAGAAATTCAATTCAGAGGTGGGAGAGCGAATTTATGTTTTTTTTTTTTTTTTATTATTATTATTATTGTTGATTATTTTCATTAGTTTTATTACTAATGTAGCTCTAACACTTACCTCATAGACATCTCCAGATATAGTGTTTCGTAGTATGTTGATTGTCAGTCTAAATTCCTTCTTCAGGCATTCGGCCAGTGTTTGCTTCCTGCCTTCACGCACCTGGACATGTTTGAAACTATTTAGGCGCAACATGTGTTTAAATACAAGAAGTGCTAAGAAGAGAACCAAATGTACTTATTTATGCATCCCATTATATGTGTGAGAACAAGACTCTACAGTTTTACCATAATCCAATTCCAAGTTAACAATCTATCATTCGAAGACTTTCAATAAATTCAAGTGCTTCTTAATATAAGTTGTGAACAGGCTTTCCAAATTGCAAGCGCAAGCCCTGTACAGCTGTGCCAGCCTCAGCATAGCAAATGAAGGAGATGGCTCAAATGGTTCTATAAACTATTGTCCATTCAAGATTTTCCACAGATATTAGACATTCATCATTCCTTATCAAAGTACTCACCATAGACCTGAAGCCAATATAACATCAATTATAGATCACATAATATAAAAGGGCATTACCGATCTCAGTGTTATTTTCAATCCTGTTGGTGATGATCTCTTCAATCCCTCTAGCAGTGGAGCTATCCACCCATTTCCTTCTTTGCCAGCCTCTGCTTCCTGAAAAACAAGGCATCATTCATATAGATTATGGGTCATTGAAGAAACACGTATAATAAAGCGAACTTATAAAAGACAAGGAACTTACAAATGATTTTATAATCTCGCTAACTGTATCCTTTGAGAAGCACTCATTAATTATTGACTTCCTGAAAGGCAACCAAAGCTTACAGGTGTTAATATTACAGAACTTATTGCTTAAAATCTTATGTGGATAATGGAAAAGCAACAATATCTTCATGTTAGTGCACAAACACATATTGACATACAACCAACAACCCATGCAAACATATGCTTATAATACTCTTTGTCAGCTCACTAACAGTTCGACAATGCAAAGCACGCAAACTTGCATGTACAAACAGACACAAAAGAAAGAGAGAATCCATGCTTTAATGGTATGGATTAATTACTGAAATAACACGCTCCCTTCATCACGCTGAACTTCCTCAGAAAACTCTTCAATTGCAGATTTGACAGCATTCTCATCCCCAGTGTTTAAGCTTATCAAACGCTTCTCTAGCTCAGCCATTTTCTGACATATTCATCCACTTTGAAGAGTAAATACATAAAATATGACGCAAGAAACAGTATTCAAATGAAAAGACATTCAACATGTATCTGTCTAGTGAATCAACCAGCATTTCTCTTGCTTGTTTTATGATTACCATATAAAAGTATGGAAGGAAGCCCGAACTGTGAGCTATTCACAAGAAAATAGATCCTAAATAGGATTATCCCAGGGAAGATAATCGTGATTTCAAATATTTCAACTCACCTCAGAAGGGACAAAATGAGTGGCTATTCTAGCCCCAACCAATTCCCTGCCATTTAGCCTAGCCCCAGTCAAGGCCAAGAATTCCCCTGCATTGCACCCCCATGATATGATTATAAGAAACAGGGCAGAGAAGCTTGTTGTCACTTATGTATGTGCCTTTTTCCCTATTGTATAAATATTTAAAAGATTTTCATCTGTTCCACATTATGCTCGCTGATTTTTGCTTTAAAAAAATACAAAAACAAGTATGTCAATCTCCTTTTGCTAGTGCACGGTTACCTAAATGCCCAGGGAGACGAGAATGTATGAACGAGAAACCACAATCAGTATGAAAGCCAATACTTGCTTCTGGAGTGGAAAAAACCTATGTCAAAAGATTCAAGATAATCACCTATTTAGTTAGGCAATAAGGTATTTAAAAGTAAACCTATATAATCATTTCATAGGTTTCTGCATGCAAATATTCACCAAGTATTAAATACCCACAGTCTTTTCTGTGACAACTTTGAATTTCATCGGCACCATCAAAGAAGCACCTCCACCCATTGAAATTCCGTTAACAAGAGACACCTGTTACCATCAAAGATTCACTATTATGATCGTATCACAATTTAATCCTAGCATGATCTAAGACAACATATGATTTTCCAAGGTTTTGGACCAACCAGTACCTGGGTTTTCTTATAGGAATGAATGTGATGACAAAGCCAATACATCCTATAGACCACTTCAAGGCAGGAATCCTCTGCCCAAAAAGCAGTTCATCAATCACTTTGCTCAATAAGCAATGGAAACACTACAAAAATTGTATTTCAAAGAGAAAAAAAAAAAAAAAAAAAAAAGCATCATCTCAAAATGTTTATTTACTTGATGTCCTGCCATCATAGAACATTTTCAAATCCCCGCCAGCAGAAAAAGCTCGGCCAGCTCCCTGCACAATATATTAGTAACAAACATTTTAAGCTTCTAAGAAATTAATCAAATACTAGATTAAATGAACAAACAGAGGAAGATCCTTAATTGACCTTGATTAAGACAAGCTTTGCGTTGTCATCTTCTTCCCATTTCTCCAAATATTTTGCTAGTAGAGACACCTGATTCCAGTAAGGCAAACGCTCAGTTAAACAAATAATTTGAAAAACTAAAACATAATAAACTGAAGTGGATTGAATTAGTTGAACATGCCACTGCTGATGAAATGACATTCAATTGACGAGGCCGGTTCAAGGTGATCAGCCGCACGTTCTCTATTTCGTCTCCAAGAACAACCTAAAGAGTAATTAAAAGACTACCCTTTTAGTAAACAAGAGGCATAATTCGTTTAAAAGCAAAACATAAGACTAAGAACAAGGGTAAAAGAGAGAGAGATTACCGGCTCATCTTGGTTCACAACTTCTCGGGCCATTTAATTGATTGATCAGTTAGACAATTCTCTGTAGAAAGAAAAAAGAAATCTAGACAATAAAATTAACTAAAAAAAAAAAAGAACAGGAAAAATAGAATGCAAGAACCTTGCTGTTTCTATACAATTTAGGTGAATAAAAGTTGAGGCATAAGTATGAATTGACGGAAAAAGAAAAAGAGAGAGCTCTTACGTAAGAAGAAGAAGAAGGTGAGTGCGGTGGTGGTTGTGTAAGTGAAATGTTAAGGAGGTTGATAAAGGCGGGCTTTTATAATTCCGCCTCCTTGTCTAAATACTCACTCCAAAATATAAATAAAATATATGTCCTCCTCGTCTACCTACTCGCTCCAAAATATAAGTAAAATATATGGCCTCCTCGTTTACCTACTCACTCCAAAATATAAATAAAATATACGACGTTGTGACCAACTACCACTTGACTACTTTTCTTTGTTTTTGGGCACCAACCCCCCTTTTTCAACTAGATTTAATTCATCAAAATATTAATTATAATAAGTGGCAAGTTTTTCTGAGTATTTTACGAAATTTTAGATAATTCACTAATAATATTTAGTACAAAAATTTATGACGACATATTTTTTTTATCTTAAGACTTATTTTTTAATGAGTTTTGAAAAGGGGTGAATTATGGGCGTTTACCTTGGGGTTGGTGGTAGTTGGAAATAGTGGAGAAGCTAATCACCAAACCTGATGATATGATAGGATTTAACTTGGTAGTCTCAAAATTGCGCCTCGAATCCTCCCGTGTAATGTCTACCGAAACATGAATTTTAACCAAATCCTGTGGAGTGGAATGGAATTGAAAGAGAGACCCATTTTTCAAAAGCCATTTTTAAATTGACATGTTAAACCCAAACGAGGAAACAAATAAATAAATAACCATATGGCATAAGTATTAAATAAGAAGCTCTCAAGTCTATGAAATGAAACAATCATTAAAAAATGGGAGAATGGTAGATGTAGAAAGTTAGAGCTCACACTTGGGAAATGTGTATCTAGCTTGCTCTAACTTAACCAACCACTTATGTTCTCAGATGATAAATCCGGCCAATAATAAGCCAGGTTACATGAACAAGTTGGGCCTGCATGCCTTGAATGTTGTCTTGAGCTTCCTGGTTGGAGGCCTAACCTTCCTGAACATCAGGGGAAATTTAATTTTGGAGTTATGGAACTGGTTGGTGCTTTCCCTCTTGCAAAGCTTTGCTGGAATGGTGGCTGTCTTGATGATTTGTATGCAAGGATGCCTCACCCTGTGTCAAGATGCCATCTCAGTATACATTTGTTCAACAGCACCATTGAGAGTTGTGTCTCGATATTCCTTGTACATGTTGTGATAACCAGTTCGGCTTTGATATCAAAGCCAGATCCCATAATTCTTTATCTTGTTTGGATTCTTCTCAAATATCTACAATCAAAAACCCAATAACACAACCTATTAGAACCTTTAGGTAAAATCTGCATTCAGAATAAGAAAACAGAGCAATTGGACATCATAAAGGCACTTTAAAACAAACTTCTCATAATGCCAGAAAAGAAACAATGATTTAGAACTCTCTAATAGCCCAAAATTCAATTCCTTAGTCTTTTTACTTTCTGTGGTGCTTTTCTTTGGAGCAACAGGTACATTATCTAGAGCAATAATTAGCGTCCACAAAAAAACTACAAATAGCTTTCCTATCTAATATGTATTCAGAATCTTCTTAAGGAGTTAGAAGGTTCAAATCTCCTAAGGTCACTTAACTGGAATATTATACCAGCCACAATGCTAACGTCCAAGATCTAAGCAATTGTATTCTGAAATGAATCAAACTTTGCAACTCTTAACTCTTAAGTCATGGTTAGCTGGGATAAAGGTCATGGTGGTAAAGGAAATCAGGCCAAACAAATATAAATAGCCAGAAAAAGGCATATTATAAGATATATAACAAACTTGAATCAAGGACCCCTAACGGAATAATTTTGTGTAAACACCACTGAATGATGAAATAAACAAGTCATTTGAGAAGTTTCAAATGGGGATTATAGCCTGTCAATAATGGAAGAGAGTTGAAGAGAAAGATGCTCAGGCTCAGCGCAGCAAGCCAAATTAGCACATTGAAGAATGCAAAAGTGAGGTTACAGACACAATATTAACGACACATAAAATTACACTCATTGAAGCATGTTAAGTTGAATTATCAATGACGCACAACCCAAGTGATAAGGCCACCACAAACATTTTCCAAAAGTGAAAAAATTATAACTGAATAAAAAAGAGTCAACATTATATCATAGTTTACCATACCTCGTTGATGGCCAAAACCTGCCCATTGCTCTTTTTCACTTTCTTCAGCTTCCTCATAAAGTACCTTAACATATCAAAGAAAGGCTAATTCACATGCCAAAATTCAAAAGAGAGAAAGAGAGTATATATAAATAAAAAAGGAGGAGCGCGTACCAGAACTTGGACTTGGCACGGACCTCGTTGGTGGCCCAAAGCTTCATGCGATAGATCTTGGGATGATCATCCGTCTCTGTCGGCAAGGCTCTTCCCACCACCTGGTACTGGTGAAACTGTTTTTCACCAAAAAAAAAAAAAAAAAAATTCACCAAAAAAAAAAAAAAAAATCAAATTACACAAACTGTATGTAATTGAATAAATACATTATGATATCAAGAAATGAAGCTCACCTTAAAGGTAACCATTTCCTCTCTCTCCCTCAGCTCACTGTCTCCGGTAGTGATGCCCTAACCCTATTCCTATTAACTTCAGTCGTGTCCGAAAGGCTGGGTACGGCTGGGCCGTTACAACTATGTTAGGCCCAAATGAATAAAAGTATGTTTGTTGGGCCCATGGATCCATATATATATGTGTGTGTATGTAACTATGTATGTATTTATAATCTGAATCATATTTGAGAGTTGAATTTTGTGCTCCGATTTCAAATGTAAACCTCAATACCAATGACGTACACCACCGACTTCATGCAACAAATTTCTAATCTTCAAGCCCAAAGCATGTATCGATGAAGCTTGAAAAGTCATGTTTTCTTCTTTGTTCAACAAAAGTGGCAACGTTTCATTCATATGGAAATTTTCTCGTGGCCTCGTTACTGTTCATGAGAGTGATAGTAGAGAAATTTATATCGTACTAGGTTGACTCAATCACCAAGTTAACTGTATCCTATGACTCGTTTTAACTCTCATTAACGCCCTTTTATCACTGGCATTGATCAAACTTAGATGGCCAATAACACAAGTTAGAAACATTTGATCCAAGAGAAAAAGTTTTTAAGTGAAATATCTTTATTTAACATTATTCAATCGAATTTAAGTTGTGGATTCAATTTTTCTGTTTAAGTTGGTTTTCTTCATTCAACTGTAATAACTACTATAAGAATTTAATTCTTAATTTCTCTTATTATTTTCGCTGCATATTTCTCTATTCTCTCATATTTTCTATTACTATTTTGTTCAAATTTGGAAATTCCCAACCCCAACTCATGCTTTTGAAATTCCCAACCCCAACTCATGCTTTTGAAATTCCTCACTTGAAGAGGAAACAATCTGAGGCTGACACCCTCCTTACTGGGTCAGCCCCTTCGTCATTGGGCCCAGTTTCATCTTTACTAGGATTTCTGACTCCTTTGTTTGATTTGTGATGAGCCATTTAAGTCTGGACATTCTGGCAGAAAACGTATAACTTCAAGATGATGCAAAATGGAAAACCCTGTATACTGAAGTTGGAGGGTTGATTTTGTTTTTCTATTTTAGATGGAGTTTTTGTTTTAAGGTTTAAATGGTTCTTAAGTTTTAGGGAAATACCTTGGATCCAAGATTTGAGGTTTATGAAATACGTACTTTATTCCCTTTAAAGTTTATAGTTTAAATTGAATTCCAAGATCATAATCATAACAACATAATTTTTAAATAAGAAATTTCAAATTACAGTCTTAGAAAAAAAGAAATAAAGATTTACAACACCAGCAGTCTCAGCTTGGTCAGTCTGTTTTGCTAGTTACATCTTTATAATTTTGAGACCTGTTAGTTAATTGGAATTGTTTTATTCTCTATGCGGAGAACCTGTTGCAGAACAGATTGAAGGAAATAAGCAATGCATATGAGGTAAAAAGTTCGATCATGTGGATAATGTTGTTATTGACGTTATCCCATACCCAGTACTAAAAGGCGATGGCATCAACATTTTGTACACTCGCAAAATTTCCTAGATGGATGCAATTATGGGTGTTGGAAACTATGTATAGATATAGTGTAAAGGGCATATTTGTAATTGTTGAGTGTGTATATATTTGAGTTAGGTTGTACTGTTGAGATACAAGAAATATAGAAAGTGAACATGGTATCAAAGCTCCTGGACGTGTAAACCCTAAACTCATTTGCTTGTTTCTGTTTTTCCGGCGACCCATTCCTTTGTTTTTGTTTTCCGGTGACCAACGATCTCCAGTGATGTCTTTGTCATGGTTTCTCTCTCTCCAGCGACGTGTGCCCTTAGCCTCTCTGTTTTCAACGACGTCTGAGTCTGTTCTTCCCTCTGTTTCTGTTTTCCGGCAACCAGCAATCTCCAGTGACATCTTTGTCTATGGTTTCTCTCTCTCCGGAGACGTCTGCCCTTAGCCTCTCTATTTTCGATGACGTCTGAGTCTATTCTTCCCTCTGTTTTTGTTTTTCGGTGACGTCTTTGTCCATGGTTTCTCTCTCTCTGGCGACGTCTGCCCTTAGCTTCTCTGTTTCTAGTGACGTCTGAATCTATTCTTCGTTGTTCTTGATCTCTCCGGCGACCTTTGTTTCTCTTTTTCTGGCGAGTGCTGATTCTGTTCCAGTCTCTCTTCTCTATTGATTGGTTTGGTGCAGTAAATCATTTCTCTCTTCTCTTTTCTTGGTTTGGTGCAGTAAATCAATTTTTTTTAAGTAAAAATGGGAATGCTTTGCGACATGCTTTGATCAGAATATTCTGAGAAACCTCGAGTTGAAGGAAGGTAAAGTTGTATCTATACAACAAAAGTCCACAGGTTTGATCATTCGGTAAGCCACTCAAATGATTGCTCAATTCGTAATCCTCTATACTTTTGTGTTGGCTTGGAGTTGGTGTGATACCAAAGTTGTTGTGAATTAAGCCAACGTGGAGTTGTTGTAAATCATTTTTTGGCTATCCTTTTGTGTTGGCTTGGAGTTAGGTTGTGATACCAGAGTTGCTGTGAATCCTGGTTGTTTGAGTTGTTGTGTTTGCTTGGGTTGTTTGGTGTTGAGATTGTTGTGAATCTGTGGAGTTATGAGTTATTTGCTAGACAGTATGGCAAAGGACGGTAAGAAGACGGTGACTGAAATTGTCACTTCTTCCACCAAAATTACTAATCGAAAATTATTGGGAAAAATGAATTATATTCAATGAAAGCGGATTATCCGACGATATGTGTCCAGCATTGATATGGGAGACCATTTAATCGAGGATCCACCTGAGGAAACATAAAATGATAATAAAACTCGAAAAAAATGGCTCATGGAAGATGATAAGCTCTTCAATCATATTCAGAACACTCTTGATTCGTCCGTGGATGATGTGATTGGTCACTGTGATACAATCAAGGAATTATGGGAGTATCCGGAGTTCTTGTATGCTAGTAAACAAGACCTGTCTCATGTCCATGAATTGTTATTGAAGATCTATTGAGCAAATATGTAAGAGAAGACGTTGCTCAAATATTATACAGAGATAAAACAAGCCTTTGAAGAAAAAAGGGTTATGTTTCCTATCCCTACTGATATGAAAATGATGCATGCACAAGAAGAACAAGTGATAGTGCAATGTTTTCTGGCTAGGTTGAGACCGAAATATGAGATAACTCGTACACAACTTCGTACCGATGAGACACTTCCCTCTCTTACGGATGTATTTGCTCGACTTCTCAGAGTTGGTAAGGGGGAAGATCGAGGAGTGTCTAAGGACAAAGAAACCTTTAAGGATCCTAATGTTGATCATGTGGCCCTAGCTAGCATAAGTCTAGTGATGGCAAAGGTAACAAAGGGACAAGTCGTGATACCAAGAACAATCGTGGTAATGGCCCTTGTATTTGCTTTCATTGTGGTGCAGAGGGTCACGTAAAAAAAAAATTGTTGGAAGCTCCATGGCAAGCTCCTGAATATGCAAGGCACTCAGAAATTTGCTCATGTTGTAACTCAAGATGGTCTCTTACCCACCCCATCACAGGTTACTATCTCTGCAACAAAATATGCTCGTCTCACTAAGAATTCTTGCTCCCAGTCATCCATCCCATCGACTACCACTACATTAACCCAGTTAGGTAATCTTACAGCCTGTTTGTCCACTTCTAATAGTACCTGGGTCATTGATTCTGGTGCTACCCACCATATGACAAGTGATACAGGTATTCTCTCCTCATTTACACCTTCACCCAATTTGTCTTCGGTTACCTTAGCTAACGGGTCTACTACCTATTATTGGATGCGGTACTACCCATCTCAATAAATCTATGTCTTTTTCCTTTGTCTTGTGCCTTCCTCATTTTCTCTTTAATCTTTTATCAGTTAGTCAAATTACTAATGTATTCAATTGTGGTGTTTTCTTTTTTCCTACTCATTGTATATTTCAGGATCTTGGGACAAGACGGATTATTGGTAGGGGTCGTGTATTAGGTGGCCTGTATATGCTCGATGATGTCTCCACTCCTGTCTCTCAACCTGTTGCGTGTACCAGTGATTCATCTCTACCCATATTACATGGTCACCTTGGTCATCCTCCCCTTCCCATTTTGAAAAGGATGTGTCCTAGTGTAGGGTCAATGTCACACCTTGAGTGTGAGGCGTGTCAGTTTAGAAAACACCATAGAGTGTCTTATAGCCCTAGGCTAAACAAAAGAGCCACAACCCCTTTTGATGCTATACACTCTGATGTTTGGGATCCTTGCCTTGTGTTGTTTAAGTCTAGATATCGATACTTTGTTATTTTTGTGGATGATTTTTCATGTGTAACTTGGTTGTACTTTATGAAAAATCGTTCTGAATTATTCTCCATATTTTGTGCCTTTTATGCTGAAATACAAAATCAATTTACTTCATCTATTAAAATTCTCAAAAGTGATAATGCCAAAGAATACTTTTTTGCCATTTCTCCTCTTTTCTGTCTACTAAAGGTATTATTCATCAGTCATCATGTGTTTATACACCTCAGCAAAATGGAGTTGCTGAACGCAAGAATCATCATTTATTATAAGTCGCTTGTACTCTCCTTTTTCACATGAAAGTCTCTAAAGAATTTTGGGCAGATGTTATCTCTACAGCATGTCACTTGATCAACGCATGCCTTCTTCTGTTTTGGGTGGTCAAATCCCGTTCTCCATCCTTTTTCCATCACGACCTTTATTCTCTCTTCCTCTTAAAGTGTTTGGGTGCACGTGCTTTGTTCAAGATGTTAGACCTCATGTATCCAAATTTGAACCTAGGTCCCTCAAGTATATATTCTTGGGTTATTCCCGATATCAAAAGGGTTATCGTTGTTTTTTTCCTGTCCTATGTAAGTACCTTATCTCAGCTGATGTTTCCTTTTTTGAAACCACACCATATGTTGAGTCCTCCGCTTCATCTACTTCTCTTAAAGCACCCCTTGGTGATCTTCTTATTTACAACATTACCCATCATAGTCCTCTACCATCTCGTCCTCCTATCACCCAGGTATACTCTCACAGGGTTCACCAGCACCATGAGACACTTGCAGCAACATTTGATCCACTACCTCTATCGACTGCCTCACCCTCGGATCTGGTTCCTCCTTCCTCTGACCATGATCATGATCTTCCCATTGCTCTTCGTAAAGGTAAACGCTCTTGTACCTATCATATCTCTTCATTTGTTTCCTATCACTCGTTGTCTTCATCTTCCAAGTCTTTTATTACCTTTTTAAACTCCTTATCTGTTCCCAACTCCATGTCTAAAGAAATTGCTCATGATGGGTAGCGAAAGGCTATGGAAGAAGAGATGTTGGCTCTAGCACATAATGATACATGTGTTCTAATGGAGTTGCCTGAAAATAAAAAGGCTATTGGGTGCAAATGGATTTTCACAGTGAAGGCTAATCCCGATGGGACTGTGGTTCAGTTGAAAGCTCGGTTGGTTGCTAAGGGTTATGCCCATACGTATGGTATTGATTATTCTGAGACATTCTCCCCAGTGGCTCAAATGACCTCTGTCCGACCATTCATCTCTCTTGCAGCTTCATATTGTTGGCCTCTTCACCAACTTGATGTAAAAAATGCCTTTTTACATGGTGATCTTCTTGAAGAGGTTTACATGGAGCAACGTCCAGGGTTTGTTGCTCATGAGGAGTCAGGAAAGGTATGCAAACTGAGGAAATCTTTATATGGCTTAAAGCAATCTCCACGGGCGTGGTTTGGGAGGTTTATCGAAGTGGTGACTTAGTTTGGTTTACATAAAGAGTGTTTATGATCATTCTGTCTTTTATAAGCAATCTAGTTCTGGCATCATTCTTTTGGTTGTTTATGTTGATGACATTGTAATCACTGGCAGTGATGATGTTGGCATTCAGAGTTTGAAAAACTTTTTGGCTTCCAAATTTCACACAAAAGACTTGGGCACTTTAAGGTATTTTCTGGGAGTCGAGGTTTCTCAGAGTAAGAAAGGGATTTTTCTCTCTGAACGCAAGTATGTGTTAGATGTGTTGATCGAAATGGGTCTAAGTGAGGCTAAACCTTGTGACACTCCTATGGTTCCTAATGTGAGATTGAATGCTGAGGATGGAGAGATGTTTGGTGATCCAGAGAGGTACAAACGGATAGTTGGAAAGTTAAACTACCTTATAGTAACCCGTCCAGATATTGCTTTTTCAGTGAGTGTGGTGAGTCAATTTATGTCATCTCCTAGGACATCTCATTAGGATGCGGTCCTCCATATTTTGAAGTATCTAAAAGGAGCCCCTAGACATGGGATTCTTTATAGTGATCATGGTCATAATAAAGTAGAAGGTTTTTCAGATATAGATTGGGCAGGATCCTCTGTGGATAGACGGTCTGTGACTAGCTTTTGTGTTTTTGTTGGAGGAAATCTTATTTCTTGGGAAAGTAAGAAGCAACCGGTTGTAGCTAGGTCAAGCGTAGAGTCTGAGTATCGGGCTATGACACAAGTTACGTGTGAGCTTATATGGACAAGACATCTTCTTAAAGAAATTGGGTTTGGTGACCCAAGGACTATGGACTTGTAGTGTGACAACCAAGCAGCCATACATATAGCAAACAATCCAGTCTTTCACGAGAGGACTAAGCATATAAAAGTGGATTGTCACTTTGTACGAGAGAAACTTGAACAAAAGTTAATTCCTACTAATCATGTTAGAACAGGGGAACAACTAGCTGACATCTTCACGAAGTCTCTAGTTGGTAAAAAGGTAACCTATAATTATAACAAGCTGGGTATGATAGATATATATGCTCCAGCTTGAGGGGGAGTGTTGGAAACTATGTATATATATAGTGTAAAGGGCATATTTGTAATTGCAAAGTGTGTATATATTTGAGTTAGGTTGTACTGTTGAGATACAAGAAATATAGAAAGTGAACAATGGGGACTACAATCAAGGTCCAGAGAGTGGATGACCTGGATGATTTGAAGATCCCAGCTCTGAAGCAGCCGAACACAACCCTTGTAATGGCAAGGAAAGGGGTTTCTATACCATATGACAGCAACGAGGAGATCAGTTGGTACAGGTGCAAATTGATATCCCAGAAAGATTGAGCAGTGAAGAGATGAAGCATATTGAGAAGCTTGATAAGCTAAGGAAGGGAAAGAGGAGCAGGAGATAGTTGGGATAAGCTTTTTCGGATTATATTACTCTTCCTCTCTGCACTGATATTTTGTTTCACCAATTGTTTATGCTTGGTGTAAGAATCGTATCTATCTGTTAACGGAAACTTGTGTTCAATTTGAGTTTTTTCTTGCATTATTATTTACGGGTTATTCTTCTCGGTTTTCTGTCAATCCCAGGCCGGGAATACTAATTAAAAAGTTGAATCAATATTAGGTTGAATGTAATCTTAAATCGATAACTGAGAAGCCGTGTTCTAAGTGTAAAAGTCTAAAACGGGGGAGGAATTGAAACAAGATAATAAAATAATAAATAGAAAAGAAATAAGGATTTGCACCTAACAGCTGACCCGATACTTTTATATACAAAGAAATCTGGTGATGCACCTAACAGTTGACCCAATCCTATTTATCTTTATATTTAACACATAAGCATCAGAGAACCAGCCAAAATACCAGTCTATATTTGTTATGATAATAATACATCAGAAACATACTAGTAGGGCCCTGGAATAAGCAGAAGATGATTTATATAGCTATCTCACATTACTTGAAAATTGAAATCGACCTGTTTATCGATATACAAATTAATAAGTCAATGATCACAGTTCTTGCATTTTTCAGCTTTAATTATGAGATTTCTAAAGATGATGCTAATTGCACTGCCATTCAACGTTTTTAAGTTGGAAACTAAAAAAGCAATAAGAATGTGTAAAATGCAATGATATATTTTCACAAATAGGATATCACCCTGTTACTGCATATATATATATATATATGGAATCATTTGAACCAGGAAAAAAGAAAAAACAATCAAGTAAATTGTTGTATAATATTTAATACCCCTATTTGAATGGAAAATAAAATTTAAAAAAAAAAAAAAAAAAATTCCCTCCTGAAACACCATGTTTACAGTTACTCTTCTACCTCATGAATTTTCAACTAGATGTTAAACGTCAGCACACCTCATTGGTGCATATCCCAGCCTAGATTTCTTTGTATCATACAAGATATGGAAATTCTGCTGCTGATAGTTCCCTATTATTGAAAGAGCTGATTGAGGAGTCCCCAAAATTGCTAAGCAAACAACATCCTCCGGGTCAAGCCTGATGAAGTAATTATCAACTGGGAAGTTCCACACGCCACCATCTGCAAACAGAATCCCGAATTCCGGAAGTTCGTTCTTCTCAACTCCAGTCACATTATAACAAGGCTCTAAAACTGGAAAATCCTTCACTAGAGGATACCCTTTCACCTTCTTCATAAATGCATCCTTAATTATATCATAAGCTGGTTGTGCAAAATAACTAAGTGTAGTACCTGAATCAATGATTGTACCTCCAGCACCATCCGATGACAAATGCCATGTCTCTTCTGGTATATTTAACACCTCCCCTCCAACGATGATTGATTTAATTTGAACATAATAAAATGTATCAACTGGATTTTCTTTTCCAGACACCAATGTGGTAAAATTCAAATTGGGGTGACTCAAGAGGTCTGAATCCTCACCTAATATCAACTTGCTGCTAACATTGGTGTCACTATTTCTATCCACAAGACAGTATGAAAAGGAGTGACCATAAAGAGATTGAAGCTGAGAGGAAAAGGAGAGAGGACCTCTCCCGAGACCTAACAGCCCTGCAGCCCCATGAAATAGGCCTCTATTCCAATGACCACAGCCAAACATCACATTCTCCGCCTGCCTAAATTCTGACTTCCCCGTTGGCGTTGTGAGATTAACCGTAAATGTTTCCAATGCAAAATCACCAGTAGTATTAGATTTATCTCCATACCAATAATAATAAGGACATGTTTGATTCTCAGCTTGACAAGGCTGAGGAGGATCAGGGGATGAAACCAAATGACACCTAGGATCATGGCAACTTATATTCCTAAAAGAAGTTGAATCTTTAGGATCATAATAAGGCCCATTTTGCTCAAAACAATCATAACAAGGCACACATTGAATCCAATTAAGGTCACTACCAGTATCAAGAATCAAAGAAAAGTGTTTTGGAGGTGTACCAATAAACACATCCATAAAGTACTCTCCCGAACCAAGACTCACCCCAGACTCCAAAGTTGCCACAAGCTGCCCAGAGACCCCACTTGCATAAGATTCTGGTGAAGCTGCTGATCCAACCACCGGCTTTATTTTCTTCTTCGACTTTTCACTATCTTTCTTTAGCCGTGAAATGGTGTTTTGGTTCTTCTTCTCAATGATCCTCGTATGAAGTGTCTGAATTCTTGTCACGTCCCTCGTTGTGGACTCAAACATAGATTGTTTTGGCGCGGATTCCGGATTCGTTGACCGGCGCTTTAGGTGAAGCTTCACCTTTTGTTTACTCGGTTTCATTGATAAGAAACCATCTCCATCATCTTCTTCGAGAATATCACCTTCTTTGTCTTGTTTCGGATTATCTAACTTTGTGAAGCTACAACCAGAATCTGCTGAAGAAGAAACAGCATTGAAGCTCATGTGTTCGGGCAATTTGATGCCGGCGATAGAGGAGATATTGGAATTCACATTCTTGTCATGGTCATGGGCTCTAGCGATAGCATCGAATGCTTCGCAAAAGATTGAGAGAAGAAACAGAACTAAAATAACCTTGAACAACATAGCAAAAAATTCTCCTTGTTTGGTTTCTGTGAAAATCCTACATGAAAGAAAGGCAAAGGCACCCAGAAACAGAACAATAAATAAAAAGTTTTTCTCAAAGAAACCGACGGGAAAACAAATGAAAAGAAAACTGGTTTTGCTTTTTCAAGCGAAGAAAATAAAAATAAACCCAGAGACAAAAGTTTCGAAAAAAAAAAAAAGCTTGTAGCTATGTGAGTTGAGAGATATGAAAGTATTTATGGGAAAATGCTATAAACAGGTAATGAAGAAATAAAAGTCTGGGTTCTGACTCGTGTATCTTCCACTCTGCTTGTTAAAATGGATATTAAAGACTTTGAATAAAGAAAACGCGTTTTCATACGAGAAGAAAGAAAGATAGTAGAGAGATAAAGTAAAGTAGTATTAAATATGAAGGTTCAAAGGGAGGAAAAGTTGACTTGTTATGAGACGTTAGTAATCAGATTTTTACCTAGTCTCACCGCTGGTGCTGGGTTTCTTCCTCTCTGTTTCCTGTTTCATTTGATTTGCCCTTCATTAAACGGTATTATACTTCAGGAGCTCACCATTTTTCAATTCTCCGCTTTGCTTTCACGAGCCTCCGACGACAACAAGTCACTCACTCTCTCTCTCTCTCTCTCTCTCTCTTGCCTTTTACTTGGTAAACCTGTCTCTTTACTTTGGTCTTGACGTTATTTTTACCCGTTGGATTTTTTAAAAGCAAATCTTTTATTATCTTAGACTAACCAATAGAAACTTGTTGAAATGAAGACACCCCCTTTTACAAGGTACAAGAAGACAAATCCCAAACCCCTACTGTAATTTGGTATGAAACAACATTACATGAAAAAATTCAGAAAATATTTTTTCAAAAAATTAATTTTTAAAATTTGTTTTTTTTTTTTATCATTTGAATTTAATTCTCATATTTTAAAATTTTTCTACCTTATTATTTAAATATATTTCTCAAAGACGAATTCCTGTCTTATTGGTTAAAAAAATTTGACGACCATTTTTACATTTTTTGTTATAAAAAATAAACCCTTTTGACCACTGATTGATGTCATGATATTAGGTTTGGTTTTTAATTATTTAACGAAATGCTGACAAGGATAGAGAAGCTGCCAAATCTCTTGTATTATTTTCAACTTTACACGTGGCTTACTTAATTTGGATCGATCACACGTCCAACACACTATTATGGAAACTTTAATATTTGTTATGTAAAGGTAAATTTTAATGAATTTTTTTTTAATTTATTTTATTTTTCATATATTTTAACCAGCAAAATAATCAAGATGTCATAAATAGATGATTAATTTTTGTGTTGGATCAAAGGAATTAAAATTCCTAAATAAAGGTAGGTGGTATTGGTTTGTCAAAATCAATATGCATTTGTTCCAATATAATTTACATTTAATAGAGAGGTGCGTGTATGAATCCATTGCGTTACACATTTAATTTATGGTGATGAATTGGCTATGAGTCTCATCAACTGACTTTGTCATATTTACTTTTAGATACTGATTTCAAGGCCATTTAGTTGTTAATCTCATGTCTTAGTCTTGATTAACTTAAAAAGAGGATTTGAATTGACTAGGATAACAAATATATTTATTATATTATATTATATGTTTAATTGTTAATTACGTTATCAGACTTGGTTACTAACTCCGAGACAGCCTTGCATCATCCTGGCTAAAAAGTTCAACACTTTGATTTTTGACGAAAATAGGAAAATGATATATCACTCTTTTTCTCAATTCAATTATTCTTTCTTTCAATCCTATATTTTCCAGTCATAATACGAGAATACTGGTTATACTGTATGCCGTCCAAATAATTACTTGTCATTAAGTTGATCAAAGTGTAATTAGGTTAATTAATTATTCATTAATTTGTAGAAGAGGTTGAGATTTGGGCGGTGCAATTTTTATATTTAAAGTAAGGTAATGGGTTTAGGTAAAGCTGGTCCACTTAAATTCACAATTTACATTCAATAAATGGACTATGAAACACCACGTCCACGGTCCATCTAGAACTAGAATGACGTGTGGTGCCGATTTTACCTAGCAATCAAAGTATGAAACATGAGTCCCTCGCGTAGCTTTAAACCATTCAATTCAAAGCTCAAACATCTAATAGTAGTAACAATTTTTCTTTACCCAATTAATTTATTATTTTTATTCAGGTTTTATAGGAAACGTCTGCCACTAAATGCTCTCTCGATTCCTCGAATACACTAAAGCTCAAAGCCCCAGACTTAGGGAAATATATGAACACATAAATTAAAAATTATAGAAAAAATCGAAAACGTGGAGACAGAGTAGGAGTGATTTGGGGGGCAGACCGCAGACATACATGCCGTTGCCGCCTTGAACGACCTTTAATAAACTCATATTTTGTTATGTTAATTGTAAATAAATTCAAAATCACTTGAGCACTGGTGACTTCCAAGAAATGTACTACCATTTGAATATGAATTAAAAGGAGCTTTGAAAGTTGAAATTCTTGCATTTTTATTCGCACTTTTGAATGTTTTTTGTGTTCTCCACGTAAAGCTTCAATGTGACTTTGAATTTTATTCAAGACTTGGGAGTACTTGTAATTGTTTGAGTTTGAAGCAAAACAAAGACTAAACGCCCCCTTTTTAACATTATTTTAAGAGTAAACGACATATTCCCACCCAAGGTTTGATAAAATCTTAAGTTGATATCTCTGGTTATATTTATTGCAGATTCTCACCTTTAAAGTGATGGAAAAATGTTTGATGTAACGGTAAAGGGGTAAATTAGTCATTTTGCATGGACGACGCACGTTAACATATTGTTGCCTCTAACAGTCCTCCAACACACGTTAGCAGACGGCGTCTCTGACATTTTTCGCCTTTTTTCTGTCGATTCTTCCACCTAAAATCACCCTTGTCACCACTATTTGAACCCCCATCCTCCCCTCTACGAAACCTTACCCTTCACAACCCCTCATCACTCGCCGATTGCCGGCCACAACAGCCATGACATGCGACTGGTTTTTGCCAGTTTTTGACCATTTTGAACGGCGACAACCCCAACCACCACCACCATTTGACTCTTCACATCCTCCTCTACAGAACCCTTAACCTTCCCAACCACGATAGCTCACCATTTGCTGTCCACCACTTCACCAAAAAACAACCGATGAACATGAACTCTTAGCTCGCAAACGACGACTAAACGGTTGTTGGGAACATAGGGGTTTTATAGAGTTGGAGACGCTGGTTGCAGTGGTGGTGTCCAATTGGATTTTCGTCAATGAAATCAACCAGAATCCAGCGAAGAACAGATAAACCCTAAGCCTAATGGCACTGGTGATTGGAGGGGTCAATGAGTTGGGAACCAAAGGGGTTTTGGACGAAAAACTGCGGGGAAGGTGATGGAGGTGACTAAGAGGTTCGACGTCATCGGAATAGCCCATATCGGGCAAAAATCGAGAGGGTGTGCAGTGACCGAGGATGTTATTGATATAATTTGAAAATAAAATGGTAAGTTTTATAATTCTACTAATTTAGGGGTTAAAACATAAATTTATTAATTTAGGGTTAAAGGCATTATAGTAATTGCACCCTCTATACCCTAAAAATTGCTAATAGTATTATTTTAACTTTTAAGGGTGAGAATCTAGAATAAATGTAACTTGGAGTACCAACTTAGGATTTCATCAATTATTGGGTGGGAATATGCCGTTTACTCTTATTTTAACTATTGATACATAGTTATTAGAAAGTGTTATAAACGGATCAGATTCGGAGATTGAATTATATTTAATTGGATTTTGTTAAATTAATAATTAATTAGGTTATGTGTAGTAAATAAATATAAATTTTATAACCAAATTGATAAAATATTAATTTTAGTATCAAATGTCATAATATAAAAAGCATTGAATTATTAAACCGTCTGACTTTTGCAAAACTTTAATTTTAGATTTGTAGTAAAAAGCGAAGATCGAATTCCAATCAGGAATTCAGGTCACAAATGGATGAGGATAATGATTCACATCGGCCTAAAACCTTTTGGTACAAAATTTGTTAATTATTATTATCATCACATATTAATATTATATTGAAAGGAACTCCTCACATATAATAGAGGAGTTTTGGTTTGACACACAAAATTAAGATAAGAACTGAAGAAGGGTAAGTGTAGTTGGTAATGTGGAATTCCCCAACACGCAATCACGTTAGGTTTTGCCCCAACCCCAACCTTAACATCCAGGATTGTTTCTTGGAGGAAGTAAAAGATTTTGAACTTCACTGCACTCATCTGTCTTGTTGCATTTGTCAAAGCATGATCCATGCGTGGACTTTCTCATTCCTTTTGCTTCCATTAATTGAACTCTTTTAACACCCATTTCAACTATTCTCGTCCTTCCCATTTCTTTCATTCTCAAAGTACAATTATACTATATAAAGAAAGCTGAATATTTTTCTAAACTCACTTAAATTAACACCATTTTTCTATTGATAAAGACGATGATTGTAGACTTAAGAATTCGTTTAACAAAGAGTAATACTACTCTCATAATTTTTTTTTCATAAATTTTATCTCACAACTCCGACATAACAGCTTGCGATTGGTCAGTTTATAAATAGATAATGTCTATTAGTTGTGAACTATCACGTCGGAATTGTGAGAGAAAGATGTTGTATACGTAACATTTTTGTTTAACAAATGATTGCATATAGGCATGAGTGGCGGCCCTTTAGGACTAGAGTTTAGAGATCAGGACCGCCATTCTAAGTACACCCATACATTCAACAAAATAGGCTAAGTTGAAACATTTATATCTCCTAGCCCAATATTACTAATCCAATTAATAAAAACAGGCCCATCCATTGTTCTCAAAACCCTTAGCCCAATCACAATCTCCGCTATGCTTCTCTTTGAATGAAGAAAGCGAGGGACTGTCACACTCTGCTCAAAACCTTTCGCACAAATTTCGCCACTCTCCAAAACCCTACTCACTACAAGGTTTAGCTATATCTTCCCCCCTCTATAATCTGTCTATACAGATAATCAAGACGTAGTTGTTGAAAATTAATTGTTTTCAGTAATTTATTCTACAGATGGATCCCTCAGAGCGTTACTCTTTCAATCCGGTGTTGCGATGGAATCCTCAAGTGGAAGACTACTTCATCAAGGCATATGGAGTTCAACATTTCTCCCGCATCTCTAAAGCCCTAACGTAGGTTACTTGGTTTTCACTCTCTCAACACTTTATTTTTAAATTACGCATCAACATAACTATTTGGTTCACTAGAAACTTTTGTTGCTTTGATCAACTGTTTGTCAAGACTTGCATTTAATTCTTCCTTGGTTGAAGCTTGGTTTTGGCATTTCTGGTACTAGTTAAATTGTTCATTTCCAAGTTAGGACAATGAAGATTAAATAAGATATTAATAAAGCATACATACATACATACATACATATATATATATATATATTCAGCTAACAAAAATGACTTTTAGGATACAATTATGTTTGGAGAAGCATTTGATAGGTGATTTTTTTGATACAGAATTTTCAGGAAAGGCTTTTACTCAAAATACATACATTAGGAGTTAAAATAACATGGTTTTGTTTTTTGGGTTTATTCTCATTGATTCTTTTGTTTCATGTTATAATTAGGCATCCGTCTTGTTACTCTTGTGTTCGTGTGAACACACTCAAGTCAACAAGTGATGCTGTCATTGAGAAGCTACTGACAATCATGCAGGATTCAGGGTTTAAAAAGGCTGCTGATTGCGTAGATTCACACAAAACTGATGCCACTGTTGATTCTGATATTGCCCAGAAGCTTAAACACTCTGTAAAAGAAAGTAACGTAAATCAGAATTCTGATGCATGTGGCAAGGTGGTGCTGGGACAAAATGAAGACATGGCAAGGGCCATGAAGGAAAGCTTACAGGATAGAACCATCTCTAAGTGTTTGGTTCCTGGGTTAGAATATGTTGTATTTGTTAAAGGTTCAGGACCACATACTATTGATTATGGTTATGCACCTGGAAAACCTCCAAAGGAGGTGATTGTAAGTAGGAAGTGTGCAGAAGCAGTTCTTCGGGGAGCTCAGGTTTGGATAGTTTTCTAGTTTTTGTTCTTTTTCCCTTTCCCTCTCATAGTCTCATTTGATGCTAACTTTTAATACTAAGGGTTCTTTGTGTTTTGGGACTTTGGGGAGTAGCAGGTTTATAGGAGTTGCATAATTCTTAAATGAAAAAAAGAAAGTATCTAAGGGCTATTGTCAATTTGTTATGGGTCTAAAGCATTCATTTCGTTGACCAGGAATTTATTTTTTACTATAAAATGATTCATATTATCCAAGTTAATTTGCCTGTAGATATACGTTCCTGGTGTGATGGCTTGCAGCGCTCATGTCGAGAAAGGAGATATAGTTGCAGTTTCAGTTGCCATTGAGCAACCTGGGGTCGATGGTAAATGGGGACTTGGCGTTACACGCGGGACCGTTATGCATGGATTAGAAACAGGCAAGAAGCTTATTTGTTGCTCAAATTTGACTTCTTTGCCAATTTTTTTTTTTTTTTTTGGTCTTTAATTATTCGGAAATAAAAAACTTATTAGGAATTCAATGCCAAATCCAACAAAATTGGTGAATCTTTTGCTGAATTGGCATATAAATAATAATTTGTTGACAGCCTTTGTTCTTTTAAATCGTATTGATAGATTAGAAATAGCTTTAATTTTTGTAACGAGATGTGTAATTGTTGCTTAAACTTGTCAGTCAAAATGTACTCTTTTATTACTGGAACAATAAATCTTCTGTTTTTGTTTGCTTTTTGTGTCCTTTTCTTCTCATATAACCTTGTGACTTGTGAAAAAATTCTCCATTATCAAGAGGTTGACAACTTCTTGTTACAACTTTGTAGATCCCTATTATTCTAAACGTGGTGGCTTGTATATTGGCCAAGGAACAACAATGATGTCAAGGGCTGGGATCTTCCGTGTTACAGAAGGAATTGCTGTTGACATGAATAATCGAATATTTAAACTGCCTTCATTTTATGGTATATTACCAAACAGTATATACATTATTTTGCACTCTTGGAATATGATATGACAGAAAATATTTAGTGGTAGCTTTTATAGAAAAGAATGGTGTTATGTTTATATTTATGTTTTTAATAGTTCTCAACACAAGAAAATGGTGTTGTCACATTTGCATTTTCTTAGCGAAATATATCGTTCCTATTCCTAATGATCATTTGTAGTTTTCTGGTTTCTCCTTGTAAGTTATGTGTTACTGTAATTCTAATTTGTCCTATATTTTATCTGTAATAGATAAAACCCATTTTTTTTCTTAGGTTATTTTGGGCCTTGGAATTAGAGAAATTGATTTTTTTTTTTTTTTTCCTTTTAGGGTCTAATTGCTTGCATCAAATGTTTAGACTGAGGATCCATGATACACCTCAATGTATCCGTGAATAAATATATTCTGAGCGGATTCTGAAGTAATAATTTTGATTTGGCTAATTTTGATTGACTGAGAAGGTAGTTTGGTTGGAATGTCCACCTACTGAGAAAGTGTTTAGCTATATTACTTGAATTTCATGCTTTAACTGCTGCATCTTTGATATGGTATATGCTTGTAGGTCCCTTTATTTCTTTTTGATATTGAAATTACTTTTATGTGGTACATGTTTATAGTTTTTGGTATGCTTTTTCGAAGTTTGAAGAGCTCTTACCCTTTCTGTTTTGGTTCCCAGATGTGCTTGAGGGGGAAATATTTCTCCAAAACCTGCCAAGTATTGTCACTGCTCATGCCCTAGGTACATCATAGCATCATAATTATCTGAAGTGATTATTTTGGGTTGCTGTATTTAGTCTCTCGCTTAATGTTCATGTCTGAAAAGATATTTTCTTTGGATGACATCTTTATTATTTTTACTTTTCCATTTGCCTTAGACCCTCAAAAAGGTGAACGGATATTAGACATGTGTGCAGCACCTGGAGGAAAAACAACTGCAATCGCTATCCTTATGAGGGATGAAGGAGAGGTTGTTGCAGTTGATAGATCCCATAATAAGGTACACTGATAAAATTTTGAAGTTGAAATGTGATGCACTACTTCTCATAAGAGTCCTGCATTACTTATTTTCTGGGCACATTGAACCAATTGTACTAGATTATGTAAAAGGTGGCACAACTCTTTATATCTTACCTGAAGAGTTGTGAGAAGCTTTTGATTCTGTATTGGGTATATGATGAAGCAACTATTAGTTTTTCCGCCAGAATTTTTGAGTATCTATAGTAGTTTACTGTTGACTATATATGCTGCTAGTGAAATTTGACCATAGAACAGAGACTCCCCATAGATGATGGAGCCAGCTGCTCATCTTTTGGAAGATAAGACCGTTAATTCTATTACTGATTTGTACACAGCAAATTTTCCTCTAGAGGTTTAACTGTTAAGGCTGGTTTCTTTGAAGTATACTTTTCTTCTATTTCTGGGTGCATTTGAGCTATTATAAATATCACTGAAGGCAGCTTATAATGCTTCAATATTAACATTTCCTCCTTAACTCATTGCCATGATGAACATTCATTCTATTATAAAATTGGAAATCGTTAGTTATGATTTTCCTCCTCATGTTAAATTTCTATCTGGAGAGTTTAGACATTTGCTTCCTCTCTTATGTATAGGTGATGGATGTTCAGAAATTGGCTGCTGAAATGGGCTTGAATTGTATAACTACATACAAGCTAGATGCACTAAAAGCTGTTTGCCGAAGAAATGAATCCAATGATATATCTACTAAGTACTGCAGCAAGGATAATGTTTGTGAAAGTATTCAAGGTTCCGATGACACAAGATTGCATGAAGAGAGAGTACCATCTACTGCCACAGAAGGGTTGACTGCTGTTATGACGTGCACAGAAAATGGTAGGTAGATTCTGTTCATACTTTGATCATGCATGTTCTAAAAGCGAAAGAGAGCATTAAATGGTGCATGACAAGTTTTGCTTTCTTTTGTATGTCCTGTAAGAAACTAGTATTTAGATTATTTTGAACTGGCCCATCTAGTTAAATGTTTTATACTCCCCTCTGGTGACTGGTGTAAGCTGTGATTTAAAGGTTGTTCTGCTCAAGGTTGCATGGTTGTCAAAATATTGAATATGCGTCAGAGTTTTGAAATCTACTCAATTGAATTGTTTTATTTGTATTTAAGTGGTGATTGCAATTGTTTCCTCTTTCATACTTGCTTTGTGCATGACAAAATGCGGCTTGCTTGACAATTACAAATTCATCTCTAATTTTCAATATTTTAGTTAGCAATGAAAAAGGGAATGAGAGAACTTACATTAGCAAAGCTGACATCAGGAAGAATAAGCAAAAAATGCGGAATGGGCCTGGAAGAAATCAGTCCCTTGGTGGTAGGGTTGAGAATTCAAAAGGATTTTTTCCTAACAGCTTTGATCGAGTTCTTCTTGATGCTCCCTGCTCTGCTCTTGGTCTCAGACCTCGACTATTTGCTGGAGAGGTAGGACTGTCTAGTTGATATTCATTTTACGAATTTCTTCCCTGATTTATGCCATATTAAGAAGATAAATAAGGGTAAAGAGATTGTTTCGTATTAATGCCTTACGTCTGCTATTTAATTTAAAGAGTATTGAAGTCTGTGCCTTTACTAATTTGTATTTCGCCTTTATATGCATAATAAAAGATAACAGGGGAAATTGATTAAATTTGTTTTCTCTTCCAGGAAACAATTGTTTCATTAAGAAACCATGGGAAGTATCAGAGGAGAATGTTTGACCAGGCTGTTCAATTAGTTCGCCCCGGTGGAGTCATTGTGTATTCGACGTTAGTACCCTGCTTTGTCTTCTCATCGATTTTCAGTACCATGTGTACTAACCATTAATTTTATATAAATATTATTAACGATTAATTTTAATTGTAAGTTAGTATAATTAATTATTTAAAATATTAAAGGGTATAAAGCCGTCCACCGTTTGCCGGAATCCGGTCACCGGGATATTCGCCGGCATGGTTAGATAATGATACTGGTATCATAATGATCATATTTTAATTATTTATGCATATTTGTAACTTTCGATAGCAATGAAAATAGTGGTTGACGGGGATCTGATGGAGAAAGTTTGGACCCGAAGTTTCTCCGTCAGATCCGGAAAAACGCCGCATCAATTGCTTTAGAAAATTGTATGGTTAAATAGACCATTCAGAGAAGATTATTTTAATACCAAAATCATCATCAAAGTAGGCTGGTGAAATTTCCGGTCACCGGATCCTGGCGACTGGCTGTCATTTTCTGGCAATGGCAACTGTGGAGGTGAAAAAACTTTTAATTTTTTAAATAAATAAATTTATGGGTTTTTCTTTTGCTAGATGTACAATTAACCCTGGTGAGAATGAAGCATTGGTTCGATATGCTTTGGATACATATAAATTCCTCTCATTAGCACCACAGGTACATTTTCATATTGCTTCTAAACCCTGATTTAATTTAATTTTTTAAATTCTTCAATTGGTTAACATTGTTGTCGATGATGTTATTATTTTCGTCAATATATTTCAGCATCCTAGAATTGGAGGACCTGGCCTTGTTGGTGGTTGTGAATTTCCTGATGGATATGTTGAGTAAGTACTTCTGCCCCAGTCTCGTGCCATTGTTTATGCTCTTAAGTATTCACGTTTATGTCTGTAAACACTCAAGTGGCTCGGTGTTGGTCATATAGATCACGATAATGTAAAATATCTATTTTGCCACAAAATACAGTTTCACATCTTTGGTTGAAACTAAGATTATGGGGAATTATCTATGTTGCCACCAGCATTTGTATTATGAATTTTTGTTAACTTTTTTTCTATTTATGCGAATTTCAAAAGCAGCTTCATTATTTGGGATTAAAATGGGATACGCAATATAGGAATGGAAAATCTATCATCTTTTCCCCAAAATGTTTGTGCTAATTTTTTTCCCAGTTTTGAATTTTTTTTCTTTGATATGGTGTAAGGACAATATTTTATTGATTAGTTCTGTATGTTTAATCTTAATCATTTGGTTGTTTCTTTTGTTAACCTGTTAATTTTATTTAATTTTTATGGCGAGGAGGTGTGTCTGTTTGTTAGCATAATTGTCAGTAATTGGTTTCAACACTTACTCCACAGGGAGTGGTTAAGACCTGGCGAGGAAGAACTTGTTCAGAGGTTTGATCCGTCATCTCCACTTAATACAATTGGATTTTTCATAGCCAAGTTTATTGTTGGCTCCAAAGATTCTTGATTCTGGCGCTTTCCAGCTTTGTGAAACGTGAAAGAATTAGTTGGTAGATAATGAACCAGCATCAAATTATTCACTCAAAGAAACAAATTTTACTGCTATTTTTTGTAGTGTAAGAAGAGCTTTGTACACGAATATGGCCACAGGGCTAAATGCCAAGTATTTGTATTTGTTTCGTGCCCATTCTGTTGCAAATGGGATATTTTTATCTGTAGGATGAGGTATATCAATGTAACACATTATTTGAATCTATTGCATCTTTCGACTAATTGAGCAGTTCTCCATTATTGTGCACAAAACTAGAAAGCTACACCATTTGTGTCATTTTAAAAGAATTTGTGATGCGGCATTTTCTATTTAAAAATCTTAATGCATGTTTCAGTTTTCAGGAAAGCCGGCTCTGTTAGGTTTGTTTGGTTGAAACTATCAGAGAATATTGAATATATACATCAAAGGGGTCCAAGAATTGACCATAAATTCGTTGCTAGAAAAGGAATGCAAGCAGAACAAATTAGAATTAGCTAAGCAAACACTTCCATAAAGCTGTCCTAGATTGTTCAGTCATCATTTATTTAACTTCCAAAACCCTCGACCTTTATTTACTTGTTTTTGTTTTTGGTTACAAATATTGCCACCTATTACTTTAGCAATTAGCATTAAAATAAATTGCAAACCACGACCAAGTAAACTCCCCAAACACCATCAATACTGAAAAGCAATTGCTTAGATGAGGTTAACTTGGTACAATATTAGCTATTCCTGCCACAAGACACAGTAATTTGTTTCATCAGACAAGTCCCCACTGTAAAATTCCAATAAATCTCCATTACAAGCAAAATCAATCATTCCAACCATCTCATCTATGTACCATACCATCGTATTTTCATCCATTGGCAATGCTGGAACTGCAACATCCATCATATCATTCCAATCCAAGTCACTGAACCGCTCCAACTCTCGCTCATTATTCACGTCCAGACAGTAAGCTGCATCTTCTCTCATGTCTTCATTCATCGACTCCTCCAGTAAATTCCTGAGGAGGGCTTCATCTACCTCTGTAATTTCCAGTTCCACAATGTCATCATGGGTGGCTTTGAGATTGTTTGAGCTCTCTGATGAAGCCAAGGCCATAAAAAATAAAGAAGTTTGGAGAACCCAATACAGGATAGAATTATATGTTATGGATTTGTATGAAGTTTTAACAGGTTATGGTTTAAATAGGCATATTATTTACCATATGTGATGAGGATAAGTTGCTGAGGTTACAGTAATCTTGACTATGACATGTACCTAATGTAGATGTAAACACAAATGGGGACCATGGAAGTTCATATAAAGTTTGGAAAAAAGATGAAAAAAGTTCTACTTATCCAGAACCCAGTAGCATCCTTTGGTTCAGGATTTATTGTTTGTATGTGGATAGAGTAATCTCTCGGCATAAAAGAAAAAAAAAAAAAAAAAGTAAAAGGTGAAGTTTTTGGAATCTCACTTTATTGGCATTTTCAGGTGAAACACAAGCATGCACCTCTTATCTGATTGGCCTTGTTTCATCTGCAAATGGAAGCCCACTACTGAGCAAAAGTATCCCCAGAATCCAGGGATGATTCATTGTTCATCATTCATTGTCAATACCTCCAACACGAGATGGCTTGAGCAAAAGTTTTGTTTGCAAAAGCCATTCTAGGGATAAGTAAAATGTAAAGATAAGAAAAGTTATTGTACCTGGACATATATACAACCATATACCCAGTTTATCTTGATCTACACACTGCGTAAATATCACAAGACCTCAACTACAACAAGCAACTTCTAAATATTGACCCCAATCAAGGGGATTGGTACCTTAAGAATGAAATTTAACTAAGGAAAACTATAGATATAGGCTAGCAAAAAATAATCTGTGATATATAAAACAGATAATAAATTGGAAGTGAGCTAATATGTAGTGTTTAAGTTTATTAAAAGAAGCATCTTCTATTATGAATCCAAACTGCAAAGCTAACTTAGTTTGATCATGTAAATACTAAATATACACTTGTCAAGAATCAAGATTGTTTCTCCTTGGATATACTCTCAATAACCCTTTTGAAGCAATCAGCATCATACGGAATTTGCAGCAATCCTTGTTGCTCGTATCCATATTCTTTAGCAGACAGCTCCAGTAAGGAAACTACATATGGATGATCAATCAGCTTCGTTGGTAACAAGATTCTTTCCATCATCCCCTCTTTACCAACGAGCACCGGGACATACCCTTTTCGAGCTCGATCTTCCTCTACCTTGTTTCTTGTCAATCTCAAGTACATTGTTGAAGGTGAAAAAGGATTCTTCTTCCTTCTCATCCTTCTCAAAACTATGTGTATTTCCATGTCCCAATTCCCACGGACAACTTACGCACAGCCTTTATAGCACCAAATTAAGTAGTATTCTATTGCATTACATTGATCATTGGTATTTCATCAATAAAATAATTGATGCTTATTGTTGAATGAGAAATTAAAATATGCAATGTCTCCAATCAAATATATTTTAATCGTCCTTTCATATGCATTAAGGAGCCCTTATTGGCTTTAAAGCAAAGATTTTGCTTAGAATTATTCCCATTTCCATAAGGTCATTGACTAAACGATAAGTTATCAAGCAAAGCATATACCTTGGATCTTCAATTATTATAAAGTCATGGTAAGTAAAAACTATATTTAATCAAAGTTAATCCCCAATTTAACGCTAACGCTTGTTAGGAGGATGACTGATTATTTATATATTTGGTACAAGGATTTGGTATGTCATTAAGAAGATTTAGTCCATTAATGTATATAAGGCTTGGCCAATCCCTTTTCTTGTAGGTGTGATAGATTGATTTCATTATGTTTTCCATGTCCCTGTTTCATGCTGCCATAGCATAACATACTTATTGAGTATTAAAAGCATATGTTTGCCTCTTTAATAAATTCAAGTTGCAGTTGAGAATAAAACTGCCACACAATTTCAAAGATTTTGTTTTTCAGATTCCAAGATTTCGAGAATGAACCCTGAAACTTGAATTGGTTGATAATGAACATTGTACTGCATACTTTTTCTCCAGGTCACTTCCAAGTCTTTTTTTTTTTTTTTTTCTGGGTGCCTTTGATTTGATTTCTTCGTGTATCACGTTATCAATCTATTTATCCAATAAAGTGTCGTCATATATTTTGAATTTACCTAAATATTTTAGATAACCTCTTTCTTACGCAAGAAAAACTTTGTCCATCGCATGCCCATTGGATAGACACAAACTGAGATAATAACTATGTCTATTGAACTTGATTACAGTCTGAATCATACTAAACAAGTCAATTGTTTTAAGCTATGAAATAATACATATGTCAAACTGATTACATGCGATTGACAGAGAAAGGAGTAACAGATGTGCCAATTAGTCAATATTGTTCTTAATTAATTTCTTTGTCATAATCATCTTACAATTGAATATTGACATTCACCCAGGATTAAATTATTAAAAAAAGACTAAGTTATTTCAACATCTCTACCTACTTACGCCTGGCTAAAAAATAAAAAATAAAAAAGCATGAACCATCCTGGTTCAAACCTATGCTCTTTCAACACCTTAACAAAGTTATTTGATCTCAAGGTATTTGCTTTAAAATGGCCTCATAGGTTATAGTTGTTGCCTCTTAATTTTCACTCTCTTTTTTAAGCTATTGACAGGTGAATCCAACTATTGCTGCTCTTTGAATAATGTAAGAGGTTAACAATTTGTGATATGTGTTTATCTAATTGTTTTGAACAATTCATTTTGTGACTCTAAAGAAACTGATTTGTAAGGTTATTTGGTCTTCCTAAACGCCTTGTAAAAAATTGTGGTCTTGGTGGTTGCAATATCAGCGTCACCTCAATCTGTCTCTCTCTCATTTTTCAACAAAGTGAAAGCTATTAGAATACAGATCCCAATGATGCACAAACCGTAACCGTTGCTTGAATTTCATAAAAGCTAATCAACTAAAACGTACACATTATCAAATTTAATATGTTTCAGACTTTGAGAAACATAATTAGTTTCAGATTTTGTGCTAGATCTTCATACATAAACAAAGGTTGATCCATCACCTTCGTGGCTGGTTCCTTTAACCATGTCAAGTCAATAACATAATTAAGATGACAAAAATCATTCATGATCCACCCACTTGTTTATTTACTGAACCGTTGAGATTCTGCTATGATTTTCACTGACTCTTGCTACGAAAACACACAAGTTTCAGACAGACTGCAGGCTAGGTATTTAAGTTGAAGAGGGAGGCAACAAAATCATCACATGCATTAACGATTATAGGTGAATTAAGTTGATTAAATATTAACGTATCTTAATAATGCAGATGAATGATGGCATAGTCAGAAGAGTTTCCCAATCCCACGTTAACCTTCGGGTCAAGTTTTATAGCTAAATTATTTGACAATGTTCTTGTAATTAGGAATGGAATCTTGCTTTCATAGTTTTCTAGACGTTGACTCTATCGAATTCTACAATGCAATCTTTCAAATCCGAAACAAACTTCAAGCATAAACCAATTCTAGTTTTTTCTTTTTGTAATATATAATTTGGTGTTATAGAACCTTCTTTTTCGTTGTTTGTTTATCTTGACATTAAATAATATTTCATATTATAACTATGATGATAAATGTTACATTGAAAAAAAAAAAAAACTTGAAATATCGATTGTGATATTACAACTGAGCTGTCACAGTCTAAATTTCTAAAGTCGTATACGCATTTTTTTTCTTTGTTTTACATTATTGGGTAAGCAAGAAAACCCCCACAATTAATCTCTTTTATCAACTCGTTTTGTGCATCAACTAGAAAACATCAGGTGGGTCTGTTTTATTTTTTCATACTCTATTCCCAAAATATCTGTTTGTTTAATTATTTGGGAAATACTATTTTATTTTTTAATATTTTTTAGACCTTTTAAGTTTATTAATTTAATTAAACACTCCTAAAAAAAAGTTTAAAAATTAATAAAAACACTCTCAACCACTCATAGTTGTCAGATTCTGACAACTACTGTTGATGGTTGCCAGAATCTGTCACAATGACATAGAAACTACCAAAACTAACCGATAATTCGTCGATCTGTAACGGCCAAAGAAATGATCGTATATTTGGCCATTAATCTAGCCTTTTGCGACCACCGACGATCATATCTGACCGTAGATCTGATATTTTTTAGCTAGATCTGTGATGGATTTGGCCTGAAAAGGCCATATCGACCCATTTTGTGCATAAATTAGAAAACAACATTTCCTCCCTAAATTTGGCCTAAATCCCTTGCGTCCACAAGAAGTTTTTAGTTACTTGTGGTTGTGGCCCCTGTCAGCATTCTGTCGTCACCTTATACCAAACGATGTAAGCGCCTTTTTGTCTCTTCCTATATTTAAACTAAATTTTTGAATTACATTAATAACATTTAACAGAAACTGAAAAAGGTTAAACGTAAAACAAGCCCTCTCTTACGCGCCTTTCCCTCGCCTGCACCCGGGCACCCAGCGCAGCTCCACAACCTCGCGCCGCGCAGCCTAACCCATTCCGGGCAATAAACATTGCCTTCCTCAATCCCACCCCATAGCCTTTTCTCCTAAACTTGATTCAACATGTCCTTATCTGAATCCAAACCGAGAATTTAAGGGTTTTATTTTTCTTTCCTGGAGTGGTGGAGCTAGTGGTAGTTTCGACAGGTTCCATGGATGTTGGTAGGCGTGCAATTGCTTGCTGTGTTAACGGCCACATCACAGTGAAAGAAAATGAGTTGAGTGGTGTGGTGCAGATTCTAGGTTCAATCTGGGTGTTGCACGAGTGATTCAATTATTCAAATTTCTGGCTGTGAAAAGTGGGGATGTGGCATTCAATACCCCCTGCCTCTATCCCAACTCATTCGTGATCAGTCCAAAAAATTTAAGGGCCTTTAGTAATATCAATTACATAACACTCAACTTTCTCACTTTCATCCCTTTCATTTTATTTTGCTTACTTTTATCTTTTCTTGAGTTAATTATTAGATAGTACCACTTAAATTATAACACGTTATTAGTGTAATGTTGCACCCAACTTAATGTAAGTATTTCAATCTTATATGTGTTCTTTAATCTTTGTTTCCACATTTATGACTGGATTTATTTATTATTTTCAAACTCCGCCTCTATAGTCGGATTTATTTATTATTGTTAAATTTCACTTCTCTGGTCGGATCTATTTATTATTGTTGAATACCGTTTTTATGGTCGGATCTGTTTATTCTTCTTGAATACAACTTTTATAGCTGGATCTGCTTTTATTATATTTTCGATAACCAATATTAGTAATTGTGTTTCCATCTTATATTTGATAAATGAACTTGAAGTTTCATAAATAAATATCATTTTAGAACTTATAATTCTTAATATTAATTACAAACATGAAGTTTGTAAAACAAAGACAAAAAAGGGACTTGAAGTTTCATATCATGAAGATGAAGTTCTGTAAACATCCTTACTAATGTAATTTTTTTTTAAGGATGGACTTTGAAACTGAGACATCGATATTCGATAATGGTGGAGACATTTATATAGTAGACAGTGCAACAACGCACACCATCCTTCGGGATAGAAAATACTTCTCAGGTTTAATCTTTACTGAAGTTAAAATAAATACCATATCAGGATTTGCAAACATAATCGAAGACTCTGGAAGAGCAACACTCTTGTTATCAAGTGGAACTAAATTAAGTATCCATGGTACTTTATATTCTAGCAAATCCAGAAAATTGGTGGCCATCCGCCGCCTTAATATGAGACGGTGAAAAGTGGGGGGTCTGGCTATAAATACCCCCCATCCCAATTCATTTGTGATTAATCCAAAAAATTTGAGGGGCTTTAGTAATATCAATACCATAACACTCAACTATCACTTTCATCCCTTTCATTTTACTTTGCTTACTTTTATTAGATAGTACGACTTAAATTACAACAATTTCGGATTTGTTTGNATGCAAAGCTGTGCTTTGAACCATATTCCTCGTCCTCCAAAGCTTGGGAGCTCCAGTCTCTCCCACTTCCATTTCTCTCAAAACTGTAGTTCCTGGAGTTTCAATCGAATCAACTCTGAATAAACTACTTCTAGTACTAAGTAGAAGTTTCACCACACCAGCGTGGCCAGCCCTAGCTGCAACATGGAGTGGAGTGTCACCCTTTGAGTTTTTATGGCTTGCGAGGAATGGAGATGCTTGGAGAGCCTCACGAACAAAAGTTTCATGTCCCAGCTTTGCAGCTATGTGAACTATATTGTTCTCCCGATGTGTCGGCAAGAGGAGATTATTGTCACTACCTTGGATGAACTGCTTCAAAAACTCAACGTTTCCCTCTCTTGCTGCCTTGTACATCAAGCAATCCATAGCTTCTTCAATGGCTCTAAATTGGGTATACGATTAGCAGGTTGTCTTTGCTCTTTACACTTAACTGAAACAGGGAATGAAAATTCAAGACAGGAGAAAGAAAATGATGAAGTCAAATGGAGGACGCTTGTAGGAGTGGTTTTGCAACAAGAACAAAGTCATCTCTGCAAGTTTCAAAGTTGAAAATTTCACTGGTGCGATGCAAGTAACGCATAGAAAGATTTTGACAGCCGTGAAATAGTTGAAAATTTCACTTGTAGGACCATCTGGGTATCATTTCCATTGGATCCTGACTGATTTATTTGACCTGGTCTTCTCTATATATTATTTTTACTGGTGTAGTGTTATGTTATTAGATTAGAATTGATTCAACCACTTTCAATTAACTTGGGGAGGCCCTTCTGGTTCATTAAACAGCACTATCATTTGTCTTTTTAACTTGTATCAACATCTATAATTCTTAACAAGTTACAAGGATGTCATAACCAATACCACTTATAAAAACAAGATCCTAAAAGAAAATGAAGAAGGGTGTTATGATTACAATACAAACATGACATTAAAACTTGAAAACAGAATGATCTTTGAGTTATATCAAATAAGATTAACTAGTACCCCAGCGCGGCGATCTGCCTTGATTGTATACAGTAGTAATATTTGAATTCCTTCTTCCAGGGCTGTAGGAGATAATTGGTTTCTTCATTGTTCCCTTGAGATATTTTATAACAAGTGGGGTTGAAGTAGAAGACTTCTGGCCCAAAAATTTGATGAGAAATGGAACACTGGAGCCCATGATGATGACAACGATGGCTAACCATTTACTCTTTGGTGATATAACAGTGTACAATCCANTCCCTTTCTTATATATATTTCAAGTGATATAATATTATTCCATTATTGATGCTACCAATATAAATGAGTGTCACTACATATTGCATTGCATATAAAATTTATGGTAAAATACATGTTAGGGCCACAGCCCATAATTTTTTTCAAGATATTTAACCACGGTGGCCTGGCTTTTGTAAGGCTGAATTAATGAGCACAGATAAGCAATTGCTTTCCCCGTCCTGTATTTCACATGAGATCAAATTATACAGGAAACTGTCACTTGCTCTTTTACTTTCCTTCCTTTCTGTTTGTTTGGCACATATATGTAGTCACGACGTGGTAAAATGCCAAATTACACTATGAAACGAGGCCTTTTATTACTCCTGAAAATCATGCAGCGATTTCGTTCCAATTCCCAGATTCTGTTAAACTAACTAAATAAATGCATACTACTTGGATTAATATTTCCTTGGGAATCCTAGAGCATCAGGGATTCAGCTGAATGGTTTCCAATTTGCTAAGAAACCTCTATATTACTAAAAAACGAGTCTGTATGGGATAAGGTGCATTGAAATGTGATCGTGTAATAAATTTAATGGGGCCGCAAATAAACCGACACTTTTGAAGTAGCCCAATATACACCTATGATAGTTTAACACATTCTCCGGCGTGTCGGTTAGTTTTCCTTTAAATCCTGGAATGAAGGGCCTTCTGCATATTACCGCAAAGTCTTTTCAGCTGTCAGCTGTGCACCAAACATAATGCACCCAGTGTTTTGCCAGACTTGTCATTGGCCATTAAGACTCACACCAAACTTTCTAAATTAAATTTCCATCTGGATCCTATCAATTTGAGTCAGTTTCCTCCCTCATTTCATACTATTCTAATCTGCAATCGCTCTACATGATGCTAAGTGGCATGGCATTGGCATACATGTATAATTTATTACTCTTCTTTGTTCAAATCCTGATACTAGTCCCCAGTTCTAGAGCTAAAGTTCCAGCCATCATAGTTTTCGGAGACTCCACTGTGGATACGGGTAACAACAACTATATACCTACCATTGCCAAGGGCAATTTTCAGCCTTATGGTCGTGATTTTCCTGGAGGTTTTCCCACAGGACGCTTTTGCAACGGCCGCCTTCCGCCTGACTTCCTTTCTGAGTATTTTGACCTCAAACCAACCATACCTGCCTACTTGGATCCTGCGTATAACATATCAGATTTTGCCACTGGAGTTTGCTTTGCTTCAGCAGCAACTGGTTATGACAATGCCACTGCTGATATTTTAGTAAGTGTCATACACTAATTGGCTAATCAGAATCAAATTATGCAATCTCAACTGATCAATATGTTTCATGTTTAATAAATATCTTGCAGCAAGTGATCCCTTTATGGAAGGAAGTAGAGAATTTCAGGGACTACAAAAAGAGATTGAGTGATTATCTTGGTATTGAGAAGGCAAACGAAATATTAAGGGAGGCTATATATATAGTGAGCATAGGAACAAACGACTTCATAGAAAACTATTACCCAATGCAAATGCGGCGTTCTCAATTCACTGTCTAAGAATACCAGGATTTCCTTATCGGAATTGCAGAAAATTTCTTCAACCAAATTTATCATCTTGGCGCTCGAAAAATATCCTTAACTGGGCTGTCGCCAATGGGGTGTCTACCATCGGAGAGAACCGCAAACTTCCTGGATCCTTTTAGTTGTAATGAAGAATACAATAATGTTGCTTTGGAGTTCAATAGAAAGATGAAGAATTTTGTTGCGAAGCTGAACAGGGAGCTTCCTGGGATCAGAGTTGTTTATTCAGAAATTTATGACTTTATTCTGGAAATCATAATAAAACCTTCCAAATTTGGTAAGTATTGGAGTTACATTCAGTAATGACTATTGAGCATATTCATGCATCAACATCAACTGCTATGAGATTTTTAGCTTCTCTTTAGTTAGGGGAATTATGATAACAGGAAAGTCCAAGCAATTGTGAAGTTCAATTATAAATTGAATGAACCCATTTAATCCTTAAAAGTAAACTAATAATTCTGATTCTGATATTTGTCAGTAATCATAATTGTTGTATCAGAAAAAACAGTGGGAGATGGAAATTCTAAGATGATTTTGAGAAGAAGTAAAAAAGTGGGAGATGGAAATTCTAAGATGATTTTGGGAAGAAGTAAAAAAAATCGTCTCTTAAATTAAATAATTTTCTTTCTGTCGCATACAACATTTTTGTTTTGGATTTTTTTATTTATTTATGAAGTTTAATTGTTATCAATTTCCAGGATTTGAAGTGGCAGAAATTGGATGTTGTGGCACAGGGACATTTGAGGCTGGTTTTTTATGCCATCAAGATAATCCATTTACGTGCACAGATGCAGATAAGTATGTATTTTGGGATTCTGTTCATCCCACAGAGAAGACAAACAAAATAGTCTCTGAATATCTACTCAAGTATCTCAAATTATTTCTTTAATTCAGTCACTTCTCAATTTCTATAAACCATTAATATATGCAAAAATGTTACTCGATAATATGATTATATTTCTTCATATAAAGCAATGTTATTATTGGTGAAGGGAATAAAAAAATTGAGTTCGAATCAGATACAATGTACAATTAGAAGATGTTATAGAGAAGTAAAACCATTATACGTTACTGCTTAGAAGTTAGAAGACAAAAGTTAAAGTGCAATTCAGGCTGGAATCATGAACACATTATTAGAAAGGAAGCTGTTGAAGATGATGATATCTTGCTGGAAATGATGAAGTCAACACACGGTGGGAGTTGAAATGCTGCTGTGCGTGCAGAGCTTGTTTTTGGTCACTGTATAAGAAATATTTCAGTGATGTGTTTAGGTGAATTGGGTTGATAAAATGATGTATTTTGATATGTTTGTACGTGCATTAGTTGGTGTGTTTAGTTTAAATTTTAAATTTGCAGCTTTAGGTGGAACAGTGGCATGTGCTTTGTATAAATCTACCCCTGTTTTTTTAATGTAAAACAGAGCAAATTTCAGTTCAGATTTTCTCTCTCTACAGCTCTCTCTCACGTCTGTTTTTTGTCCTCTTTCCTTGATATACTCAAGCTCTAAAAACCAACAAGTGGTATCAGAGCTATTGTGATCTTTCAGGGCCTGGAAAAACAAAAACCTCTTAACAAAACTCAACACCATACGTAATCATCTTCATGGCAGCAACTCCAGCTTCACTTTCTCCACCCATCTTCAATGGAGATCAGTTCCATGTATGGGCTGTCAAGATGAAGACTTATTTAAGAGGCCATGGGTTGTGGCAATGCATGGAGGAGGAGAAGCAAGTTCCTCAGTTGGGAGCAAACCCCACACTGAACCAAATCAGGATTCATGAAGAGGAGATGTCTAAAGCACCAAGGGCCCTATCTTACATACACTCGACAATGACAGACCAAGTCTTCATTAGGATTATGGCATGTGAAACTCCTAATGAGGCTTGGGATAAGCTTAAGGAGGAGTTTGGGGGCAGCAATACAACACGCAACATGCAGATTCTAAACTTGTGAAGAGAATTTGAGATTCTTAAGATGCAAGAGGCTGAGTCTGTCAAAGAGTATGTAGATAGGCTGATGAATGTGGTGAAAAAGATTAAGCTACTTGGTGAAGAGTTGACTGACAAGAGGATAGTAGAGAAGGTTTTGGTCAGTTTACCTGAGAGATTTGAGGCAAAAATCTCTTCACTTGAAGACTCCAAAGACCTGTCCCAGATCAGCTTAGCAGAACTTGTGCATGCTCTTCAAGCACAAGAGCAGAGAAGATTGCTGAGGCAGGAAGACTCAAGTGAAGGAGCCATGATAGCAAGCCAAAACAGGAGGTATGCTGGAGAGAAGGGAAATGAGGAAGTTAACAACGAAAGAGGAAAAAATGCAGGACTGAGAACCTTTCCTCCTTGTCCTCACTGCAAGATAAAAAACCACTCTAAAAATAGAAAGGAAGGCCATTCATACCAAACTGTATATTTTTTTAAGTTAAAAAAAAAACAATAGAGGTTAGCGCAAATGCCTTTAAGCTTAACACGCTATATTTGTATGGCTCTTGTTTGTTCAAATCCTCGTACAATCTCCTCAATCTGAAGCAAAAGTTCCAGCTATCATAGTTTTCAGAGACTCCTTTGTGGATACAGGTAACAACAATTATATACCCACCGTTGGCAGGAGCAATTTTAAGCCTTATGGTCGTGATTTTCCTGGAGGTGTGCCCACTAGACGTTTTTATAATGGTCGCATTTTCCCTGACTTTCTTTCTGAATCTGCTGGCCTCAAACCAACAATACCTGCCTACCTGGATCCAATGTATAATATATCAGATTTTTCAGTTGGAGTTTGCTTTGCTTCGGCTGCAGTTGGCTTTGACAATTGCTCTGTTTATCTTCTTGTGAGTGCATGAAATTATTTAACTTCATCAAAAATATGGCTGGAAGCCTGGAACTGATATGTGATTTGTTGTTTTTGCTATAGCCAAACGATTTGCGCATACCCAAGGTTTGTCGAAACAACAAGTTGATACCCAAAAGATTTTGAAACGACAAACAGGTACCTTCCGTCATGTGCGGTTAGTGATTTCTGTTTGTTAACAGTGAAAATACTAAAATGCCCTTGAGTTTGATATTTTAGTTTTTTTAAAATTTCTAAAAAACCCCCTAGGTTTGCTAATTTAACTAAACACCCCCATATATAAAAAGTTTGTTAAATGACAAAAACACCCCACCACCTGCGGCCAAATTCTGGCCACCACCGCCGGAATCTGGACGAAAATTGCTTTACGACACATACCCGATCGGATCTGTGTCGTAACACGCCGATCTGGCCCTTTCCGGCCAGATCCGCTGCCAGATCTGGCCGTCAACGCCGCAGATGGAGTTTTACGGCCACGACGGCCAGATCTAGCCGTAGATCTGGCCTTTTCCGGCCAGATCAGCCACGGATCTGGCCAGAAAAGGCCATATCGGCACGTTACGACACAGATCCGACGAGATTTGTGTCGTAACGCAATTTCTGGCTAGATTCCGGCGGTGGTGGCCAGAATCTGGCCGCAGGTGGTGGGGGTGTTTTTGTTATTTAACAAACTTTTTATATATGGAAGTGTTTAGTTAAATTAGCAAACCTAGGGGGTTTTTTAGAAATTTTTTAAAAACTAAAATATCAAACTTCAAGGGTATTTTAGTCTTTTCACTTTTAACAAACAGAAATCACTAACAGCACATGACAGAAGGTACCTATTTGTTGTTTCAAAACCTTTTGGGTACCAACTATCGTTTCGACAAACCTTGGGTATGCGCAAGTCATTTGGCCTTTTGCTACTGATGTTTTATATCCCAGAATGTGATAAGTCCATGGCAGGCACTAGAGTATTATAAGGAGTACCAAAATAAATTGAAAGTGTATCTTGGTGTCAAGAAGGCAAACAAAATTTTAAATGAGGCTTTATATACAATAACCTTAGGAACAAACGACTTTCAACTAAACTATTACATAATTCCTGGTCGAAGATTCCAAATCACTCTCAACCAGTACCAGGATTTCGTCATTGGAATTGCTGAAAATTTCTTTAAGCAACTTTATCATCTTGGAGCTCGAAAAATAGCCTTCACTGGACTGTTGCCATTTGGGTGTATGCCAGCCAGTACATAGAACCCTAAATTTCCAGGGTCATAATCATGAATGTAATGAGCAATACAACAGAGCGGCTTCCAAGTTCAATGGGCAGTTGAAGAATTTAGAAGCAAAGCTTAAGAACGAGCTTCTTGGAATCAGAGTTGTGTTTGTACAACTGTATAACATTATCTTGGAAATGATCAAAAACCCTTCCAAATTTGGTGAGAACTGGCTGAGTGATTTCTTTTTTTTTTTTTTTAATCACATCAGTCTGAGCATGTTGAGTTTTTGCTTTTTATAGTCCAACCAACTATAAAAATAAAATAAAACAAACAACTTGAATGGACCTATTTACTGTTTACACAAACAAAGCTGAATTTTCCCCCTTAAATCTATTTGCCTTTTGTCCTATAAACCATTTTGTTTTAGACATTTTATCTCAAAAAATTCAGGATTTGAGGTGGCAGAATTGGGATGTTTGCACAGGGAGAATGGAGTTTAGTTTTCTATGCAATCAACTAGTCCAAGTACGTGTAGAGATGCAAGTAACTACGTTTTCTGGGAGGCAGTCCATTTTACAGATAAGGCAAATAAAATAACCTCCGATCATATGCTGTAGTGTGTCAAACTATTTCTTTAATTTGCTATAATGTAATAGTTTGTTTCTTGAATCTTAAGACTTGTTTATGTTTGAAAATTAGACGAAGTGGATGAAGAGAGGCAGTCCAAATCCATGATGGAGGTATTGCTCCTCCAGCAAATGCGATTAACGGCGTAGAAAGCAGTGGTGTCGAGGGAAGGAAAATAAAAAAAAAAAAGCCGACATTGTTTGCCTGATCCATATTTGAATGGATTGTTTCTTTGTTTGAATACCTTTTCGTGTATTTCCATGTCCACCACAAATCTGAGTAACTATTGTATATAATATATGATTGTCTATTGAGAAACATAGCAGCAAGAAGAAAAATCCAGATTTTCTAAAAACCCAAAGAAAAAAAAAAAAGGTAAACTTAGATATGAATGTCTATATTTGAAGTTTTTAATATTAGTAAAGTTGTTTTGAAAGTCCAAGTCCAACCAAGTAATTTCCAACATCACCCATACACAGTTTAAATTGCACTGATGGTAAGTAAATTTTAAAGAATAATGTTATATTTACTCCACTTTTTTACATCATTTTCATTATATTATGATGTGACATATATCAAAATTACATAAATTTTATTATAATATTAAAAATTAAAAATAATTAAAAATTTAGGTGATTATAACGTATATCACATCAAGATATAATGAATATGATATAAAAGAAAGGTATAAATGTATAATTAATTTTAGTCTTCTTACTCTACTTTTTGTTTTTTCAATTGCACATAACAATGACAAAGAAACCATACAGAGAGGCGTGAAAAAAGGGTCTTACGTCCTTAATGACTAATCTTAGGCTTTCCCAGAGACAATTATAATTTCTGCTGGAAGTTACTTATACTCTCTCCGATTGCACTGATACCTTCCAATTGAGTACAGAATTTGCCAGTTCACCATTTACAGTTCAATACCCCAAGGGAGTTGGTCAAGACAGAACATGAGAGCATAAATGTTTAAACACAGAACACAGTGTGTACAAAATAACTAATTACTTTTTATGCAGTTTTGAGTACATTATTTCCAGTAAGTTTGCAGTAGGAACAATTACAAACCATGATGCATTACATGATCTCTATATTCATACCAATATTTCAAATAATAATACCAAGTTGGCTGCAGAGACAACCTTATTTCACTGTATTATAGTATGAAGATGAGTGCATAATAATTGCTCATGCAGTTGCTGCTTCAATTTTTCTGGCTTCGAGCGTCTTCTCGTATTCCTCAATGGACTTGAAGAGCTCTGAAAAGTTACCCTTCCCAAAGCCTCCACAGCCCCCCTTTTGGTAACTCTTCCCTTCATTATCCTTGAGCATGCATCCCACTCTCTGAATTATCTCTATAAAGATAGTTGGCCTGCCAAAATGAAATGTATAAAGCCGATGAAAACATCAATAGAAATCTGGATCTTTCGTTCCTTAACAGAAGAAAGTATGCCAATGTACTTGAGGGCAAAATACAACCAACTCAATCAGATACAATTATAACACACAAGTATAAAATTTCACTTATAAACAAGCAAGGAACTAGTATGCAAAATTAGGAACATAAAGAGAAGAAAGTATTTTGTTTATGGCGTTAACTAAAGCAATTTTGCTTATGCCCATCAAGATTTGATGAAAATATACTTGAGCATAACAATAAAATCACAAAATTGGAGTAAAATATATTCATAAACACATAAGAAAAATGCCATAAGGAAAAGGATATATACCTATCACCAATAGGCTTAGTAAAAATCTGGAGAAGAGTACCCTGATCATCTCTATCAACCAAAATCCCTAATTCCTCACACTCTTTAATCTGCTCATCACTCAACACATCACCAGCACGATTCTTCAAATTCTTGTAATATGTTGGCGGTGGTGACGGCATAAACTCAAATCCACCAACTCCACTTCTCTTCCTCATTTCCCTTAATGTTCTGAATATATCTTCACTCGCAAGAGCCAAATGCTGCAACCCAGCTCCCTCGTTGTGCTCCAAATAAGTCTGTATCTGACTCTTACGCTTCGTCCCAAACACTGGCTCATTCATCGGAAGCAACACCATTTCATCATTGCTAGATAAAACCACTGAGTTCAGTCCACTCTCACTCGTCCCAACATCTTCCGCTGTAAACTCAGCAAACTCATGAAACCCAGTAAATCCTTTCACATAAGAAACAGCAGGGCCCAGTTCAGGCACGTTCCCCACCGCGTGATCAAGCCGTCTGATCCCGTAATCCAACGGGAACGACGAAAGTTCGTCCGTTCGTTCGAATCCGGGTAAGAATAAACAAGAATCAAAATTATTCCCACTCTTGTAACTCACATATCGCAAAACGACGTCGCCGTAGAGATGAACCTCGGAAATAACAGCACGGTTGTCGAGAATCTTAGGAGAAGAAACGGGCTTAGCACCGTGGTCCACACTCGTATTAAAAGCAATCTCAGCATCTTCAACTTCAACACCAACTGACCTCACAGCGAGGCCATGAGATATAGCAAAGGCCCGACAAGAATCGTAGCTAAAAGTTGGGATAGAAGCAGTGTCTTTGTAATCATCGCCAGCAACGGAAGGCGAATAGGGCGCCGTAAAGAGGAAATTAAGTTCACCAGAGCGTAAAAGGTAGGATGCATGAACCATGTTGCCGGTGGATAAATCGGATTTAGCAATAATGGGCATGCCGAGTCCCCAGGAGAAACGACGTGCCGTATTGGTGGCATCGGTACACCAGAATTCGATGTGGTGGAACCTCTTGACCTTAAAGCGGTCTGATTTTGGGTTGTGGCGGACGAAGTTTGAAAAGCCGACTAGCTTAAAGGAGTCGTCGTTTTGCTTGCCCATTGTTGGAGGTTGTGTGGCTTGGCTTGGTTGAGTGGATGTTTTAAAGAAAGATTAAAAGTGATGACCTTAACTACAACGGCCCAGCCTTATAAGTGGTTTTAATCTTTCTGAGCCAGTTTGAGACGTCTGAGGCAGGTTTAATTGTTTTGTTTTGTTTTGTTTTATCCCTCTGACGTGGATCATTTGTCATGCTTATCGGCTGAATCAGAAAGATCTACGGCGTCGATATCATTACCTTGGATAATCCTTGATATGGTAACGTGGCTACCTAATCCCTCGATTTATGGAAGAAACAAAGAGACAAGGAAATAAATATTATTAATATGCAAGAGTTGTGTTTTTTTTTCTTTTATCCCTTCCTTATATTATTAGTTATGAGTCATGACATGAATTTTAATCCTCATCATAAGTAAGTATCCACAAATTTAAATATAAAATAATATGACTTTTTTTTTAGTTTGATAAACCATAAATATTATTTATTTATTATTTAATAAAGATTAGGAAAAATCGTTTGAATGCATTAAATTATATTAATATTTTAATAGCTTTAATATGTGCCAACATGTTCTTAAATTAATTCTAAAGACACGTTATGTATTGTTCCACGCGCAATATAAGACAATAAAAGTAGATATCAAAGATAGTCGAATTATTTACGACTCCTATCCTATAACTATCGGGGACAGCTTTAATATATATAACAAGAAGACGAATCACATTTTGATTGTGTAACTAAATCCTATCACTAGAATAATCAAATTACTAGTCCAGAATTGTCAAACAAATCAGAACAGGAACATATTGAGAAACGTAATCTTTGAACAAATACTCATACAGCATCAGATGCATGAACAGATTGAATTTTGAATATGAACTATGAAGTGATAATTGAATGACAACTTGATTTGTGATTCAAGTTATTTCACTCGTCATGCTCATGCAATTCACGGCCTTGAAGAGCTGAGCAACCCAAAGTTGCACATTCCAAATCCCCCACGCTCCCTTCCTCATTCTTCACCAATACCAACATGCATCCATCCCATTCTTTGTCTTATCTCTACAAACATGATTTACCTGCCAATCTCCCATTAATTACATATAAAATTAATACTTAAACCAAAAAGGATCTGACAGAGGATTCAATCTCATGATTTGCAATCTATGATGGACAAGACAAGCATCCTAATCGAATTTGGGCCTGAAAAAATTTACTTTATGAGAAGTATACTATTTTCACCTCTACTTGCCCATATGTTTTCCGGTACATCCAATCCTATCCCGAGTATTTTACGATTCCAAAAGATAGACTACAGCATTTAATCAGATATGTTATCATATACGCATTTATCCACCCAGACTTTTAACAACAGTCGATCGATAACACATGGGAGCATACGAGGAAGGGCCTGTTAATTAAAGCTAAGAAGGTTTATATATTTGCAAAATTGGCTAATTTACACAGATAAACTAAAAGTTTTCATCATCGTGTATTTATGAGTTGATCTTCTTCATCCTCCGGATTCTCAAGAGCTAACATGTGCTTCTTGAAAGAAGCTGCAGCTTCTTCTCTTTCTGCTACTTGCCCCAATTTGTCGAATACAATGGCCATCAAGTAGAAAGCCTCGGCTGCCAATTCATGATACTGAGCAAAAATATAAAAAAGAAATGTTTCAATAACAAACTCTAGAACACCAAAAATGAGTAAACAGAAAACTAGCGTTAAAGAAATAAATCAAAACAAAACATCAACAAGAAGTCAAATCACTGAGGAACAACAATAAAGGAGGTTGGATGGATTAAACTACAATTTCCCATTAGATAACTATTTTTACAAGTTCGACCTAACCCAGTGATTAAGATGTATTCCACTTTCCTGATTCAGACATTAGGTTCAATTAATTATACAATCTCATGCAAAAGTTCTGTGAATATTTTTAATAAGCAGATATTTTATCAAAAAAAAAAAAAAGCAAAACATTTGGCAACATTACAGACTTGAGAATTCTCAGAATTTAGACTGAGATATCTAGCTTTAGCCAACAAATGCATAGTAATCATAAATTCAACTTACCTCTAAAACTTGAAGTTCGTCTGAAGCTTGCCTTAAAGGATCCAGCACAACTTCAGGATTTTGAGAAACTGAAGTGAAATTCAACAAGCATATATAAGAACACGATCAATCTAGTAAAATTCCAACTCCCAAAAAAGATAACTTCAAGCATCCATACAAGAACAATGATACATGATGCTAGAATTATGAATATGACCTTTGACGATAGAATATTTAACATATGATAAGCAATGATAAATGATACTTAACATAAAAACATATGGACGGAATACAGGATGTTCATTTGTTACCCCTTCAATAGGTCTCTAGTGACAATGGAAGAATTAATTGTTCAAATTTAGTTTCTTGTTCATCAATTTATCCTCTCTTTTTCACTTAAAAATTTTAAGCAATGCTAAGCCAACATGTTGAAGTGTAGTTACTTCCTACAGTCTCTCATCAAAGGAACAATTGATTGTTTGAATACAAATATCTTGTTTGTCATTTACCGATAAAACTATACGTTGCTGTCTCTCACACATCCTTTCCAACTCTTTCAACTAGATTTTTTGAGTTACTCAAGTAAGAGTTAGTTTTTATGTTTTCTTCTTTTAGTAGGTATCATTATGTCCCACTCATATACGTAGATAGCAACCCAACTGGCTTACAAATAAAGTTCTAACCAATAAACAACAAAAAACACGAAAGAATCAAGTTATATCTGTTATTTTATTTGAAATGTAGCCAAGTATTCCCAGCAATGGACTAAGTCAGTTACTCAGGCATGTCAATCCTTATACAGAAAGACTATATTGTTTTTGTCCTTTGTTCAAAATGAAGAGTACCTGAAAAGCTTGGATCAGACAGTAAGCATTTTGCCTCAGCAATAAATGCTCGAGCACGGAGTTCTAGACCTCCATGACCAAGAATCATTGGAAGAGCCTGTTGTATAAGGGTTGAAGCCCTTTTTGCATGGTTAGAACCAAGAGAAAGCCACAACTCAGCCAGTGTAAGAGTGGCTGATGCTTTAAGAAGATCCAAATTAAATGACTGGCAAAATGATAGGCTTGCCAATGCATATGGAAGACCTAAAACAGCATTGCCTGATTTCTGAGAACCACATATAAAAGAAGGAATCAATTTAGTAGCACTTCAGAGCAGAAGGTAGAAATATACATATAATATATATGCAAGGATGACTAGTCCCATATGTATGCACTATTTTGTAAATTTACAAAAAAGTCTCCATCTATGAATTAATCCAACTTTGAGTCTCTGATAGCCATGCGGTTCTAATGTTAACGATATAAACTGAATAAATATTTAGAAAATCAACCGAGCGCATTTCAGATAAATTTCACAACTTTGGAAACAAACATAAAAGTCCCTTCTGTTTATACTTTCAAGGGTTAGGGATACACCTTTAAGTTGTCAGAATGTTACCGTCTCAACCGGCTAGGGCAGGAATAAATAAAAGAATTTGATAACAAATTTATGATATATGCATCAATACAGTAAACTGACATGTGTCCAATCTAGTTGAATATTAAAACCTTTTTGTATCATGATCAACTTAACCGTTGTACCTTGTGAATTTCAGCAAGCAGCAGGAGAACAGTGGCATTCTCAACCTGCAGATTGAATTTGTAACACATGCAAAAGAGAGAGTGTACAACAGCTGCTGCCTGCAAGGAATGTTGAGTGAAAATACAGAAGTAAAAAAGAGGGGGGAAAAGGTGAATTGAAAACAATAACTGAGTCAAACTTAGGCAGACTTCAAGGTTTATTTTCATTTAAGTGTTAAAATTATGGCAGTAACAAACTGAACCAAGAAGTTCATGTTGGTTTGTTTCGCTTTTTAACACATTACCAACCTAAGATAAATGCTTGTCTCACTATATATAGTAAAAATTATTCTATTGAATAAAAAGATAAATCAACAATCTTTAAGTTGCAACATGCATATCACAGCAAAATAGTCTTTACAATATTTCTCTTTACAAATTTTAGTGAATCTAGAAACCCATGCAATCAGAGATTATTACTACTCAGTTCCATCACAACCAAAAGTATTTTCAAATTGCATGAAAACTGAAAGCATTAAGTTTGGCAAATGGAGTAAAACTAGCTAAAATACACAAAATTCATGTGTGCCTGTGTGCATCAAACCTGGCTGAACTGGTTTGCTGCAAGCAATGTACGCGCATGGCGAAGGCTAGCTTCTGTTTTCAGCTCCATGTCCACACCAGTTACAGATGAAGCCATGACTCCAAGTTCATCACATACTTGTTGGGCTAGCTTCAGATTTCCTCTGAACAATTTAATGAAATTAAACACAATTGACAAGTTCAGATTTCCTCTGTGAGAACATTATGTAGTTAGTAAAAATAAAGAGTGAAGCAACTTTTGGTAACATTACTGATGTAAAGCCCGCTCATGGAGCAGCTGCAACTTTAGTAGCAATATTTGTGATTTTGAGACCGATAAAAACTTTTCCTCTGCTATTTTAAGGGCTGAAAAGGCCTCTGAAAGTACTCCAACAAAAAAAAAGTTCAGGTTTTTGTAGATCAAAATTTACAATATGAAAATGCAGATAAGACACAATTATTAACTTTACACTGCTAAATGTTGGATGAGCTTCATATAAGAAATTCACACAAAAAAAACTGACCTTTGTATCCTTTAAATACTGCTAAATGTTGGATGAGCTTCACATGAGCTAACGCTGCATCAGATAAACTGGAGAAGTCCAGAAAAAGGTCAATCTCATGCTGACAAGGGTTTTTTAAAAAAACAAAAAAACAAAAACAAAAACAAAAAAGTTAAAGATTCAAACGTGAAAGTACCTTAAACCATCAGCAAAGCAGGTTGCATAAATCAATGTATTTATTCGAGTAAGAGGGACACTGATGACAGGAAAAGGAAAAAAGCATTGTTAATCAAACTATAAAAATCTTAACCAGCATTATAAGTACAATCAGAATGTACTTGATGAATGATTTTCTTCAGAACTCTGTTCTTTCCAAATAACCAAAACATCACCAATACAATACTTTCCATAAAATCATATTAAAAAAATCATAACATGTCTACACACTATAATTAAACACCTAGACCTATTCCCACTCACATTGAAAAGCATACCCAAGCAAGTATAACCTCTTAAGACAATCTGCTAATTGTAAATTACACATTAACTCTCTATTAATAGTTATTCCTTGATGCATGTTTTATCGATAAATGAAGTCAATAAACTATAATGACCAAAACCTGTACATAAAAATAAATAAATAAGCAAGGGTAAAAAACAATGGTTTTGTAAAGATCACCTGCCATATGTCTCCCATGCTGTGGCACGGAGCAAGTATGAGGAACCAACTAATTGCATCACAGATCCAGGAATTGAACTTGGTTGTGCACAGAATTGGAAAGCATTGGAAGAGCCACCAGAGACATTCTCTTGGGACAACACCAGAGCACCCATTGGCTTTTGTAAATTCTTAAGCCATGCAGTGCTAAATGCACCCTCAGCTGTCATTGTAAGTCTTTCAGAGACAAATTCAGTAATCAGATGAGAACCTAATCTCAGTTCCTGCAAAATTATACATATAACAGCAAATAGAATGCACTAACAGTTAGAATCAAAATGATCTAGCATGCTATCTGATTGGAACTGAAAGTGTAACCAAAGACAGCACATTACTTTGCAAACATTAGTTGGAAACGTTCTAAGCTTCATAGAATTTTTTGGACCGAATGATAGCAGAGGTCTTTGCACATGCTGCAGAGAACAATGCAACAATTAATTTACTAGTAACAATAAAAATATCAAAGGCGTGTAAGTTCAGTATCTAGTCACTGTATTAAAGATGCAACTATCAATCTCAAACGAATATTAAAAATATATATATCAAATCTGTATCAGCTATAAAAGTAGTGGTCTCCACATAACAACATTTCTCAGGCCAAAATACAGATTGTTTCCAAACTAATAAGCTAAGCAGCATTATTTCCAAGTAGAGACGTACATGATCTAAACTTTGATCCACAAAAACATACATATATGTAAATCAACCTTTTAGTTAAACTCTTCAATAGTTTTTTGTAAAATTTCAGTTCCTTAAACTTTTATCCTTCACATGCTCCGCAAAATTTAAGTTGAGAAGATATTAGAAATTAAATCCTCAAATGGTGCTCGAACAATAATTTTTTGCAATCAACATTTCAAATGCTAAAATAAATCATAACATGTATATATGTATATCATTGTATAAATGCCCTTATCATGGTATCTAAGAATTGGTTAATTGGTTTATGAAAATGTTATATACCAAAATATATGCTTAGTCAATCGTGGAGTTAAAGGTACCAATACAAGAACACTGCATTAAGATTCAACTATAGCAAATGTTACACCAAAATAGATAGATCTATTTCAACCAAGGCTAATGAATTGTCATTGAAGCACTCAGAGAAAGAAAATGAACAAACCATACAAGTAACCACTGCACATAATGATTCTCAACATTACCGTTAAATCAAATTTAGCCATTGCAAGATGATTAGAAGCCACCAAGCGTTTTAACTTTAAACTCTCGGCTATTCTAGATGACTCTTTCAAGAGAACAAACAATTGCTGCTGGACAGACAATGAAGTGCCTATGCTGGTTATAGGTGAGTAGGATGATCCGAGAATCCCAGTTGTGGTTGAGATTCCAATTTCAGCCAACAAGTTGCAAATAGCTGCCAACGTGTATGCAAGAGAAGTATCATTACTGTGCTGCATAAATTGAAAACCATCAGGTGTTCGTGCACAAAAATAATTGAAACTAAAACAGAAATAGTGTTGTAGTTGAAAAGGCACAATAAAGAGAAGTGAATAACATCAGAATGAAAAGATTCCTTAAACCTTATTCTCATGACAATGTTTCCTAAGAAGCAGAAGATTTTCTTGCAAAAGAATATACAAGGGTACAAGCAAAACAAACTATAACATGGCAAAGTTAAAACATAACTAGAGGGTACCTGTTGAGAGAAACAAACAGCTTCAGTTAAAACCTGCACATCATCAAGCAAAACAGTTAATGAACAAGAACAATTTTAAGAGTAGTTAAAGAGCTAGCTGGGTTTCTGAGGGGGAGTAGGACACTCCTTCCTCATGCTTACCTCTAAAGCTTGCTTTGGATGCCCAAAGTGGAAATGCATCATGCCCAAACATAACAAGGCAATTTCATATCTTCCAAAACTATTGCAATCAAGCGTCCTGTTAAAAAGTTGAAATTCAGAAATAAAATTGAAAAAAAAACAGAGATAAGACACAATTATTAACTTTACACTGCTAAATGTTGGATGAGCTTCATATAAGAAATTCACACAAAAAAAACTGACCTTTGTATCCTTTAAATACTGCTAAATGTTGGATGAGCTTCACATGAGCTAACGCTGCATCAGATAAACTGGAGAAGTCCAGAAAAAGGTCAATCTCATGCTGACAAGGGTTTTTTAAAAAAACAAAAAAACAAAAACAAAAACAAAAAAGTTAAAGATTCAAACGTGAAAGTACCTTAAACCATCAGCAAAGCAGGTTGCATAAATCAATGTATTTATTCGAGTAAGAGGGACACTGATGACAGGAAAAGGAAAAAAGCATTGTTAATCAAACTATAAAAATCTTAACCAGCATTATAAGTACAATCAGAATGTACTTGATGAATGATTTTCTTCAGAACTCTGTTCTTTCCAAATAACCAAAACATCACCAATACAATACTTTCCATAAAATCATATTAAAAAAATCATAACATGTCTACACACTATAATTAAACACCTAGACCTATTCCCACTCACATTGAAAAGCATACCCAAGCAAGTATAACCTCTTAAGACAATCTGCTAATTGTAAATTACACATTAACTCTCTATTAATAGTTATTCCTTGATGCATGTTTTATTGATAAATGAAGTCAATAAACTATAATGACCAAAACCTGTACATAAAAATAAATAAATAAGCAAGGGTAAAAAACAATGTTTTTGTAAAGATCACCTGCCATATGTCTCCCATGCTGTGGCACGGAGCAAGTATGAGGAACCAACTAATTGCATCACAGATCCAGGAATTGAACTTGGTTGTGCACAGAATTGGAAGGCATTGGAAGAGCCACCAGAGACATTCTCTTGGGACAACACCAGAGCACCCATTGGCTTTTGTAAATTCTTAAGCCATGCAGTGCTAAATGCACCCTCAGCTGTCATTGTAAGTCTTTCAGAGACAAATTCAGTAATCAGATGAGAACCTAATCTCAGTTCCTGTAAAATTATACATATAACAGCAAATAGAATGCACTTACAGTTAGAATCAAAATGATCTAGCATGCTATCTGATTGGAACTGAAAGTGTAACCAAAGACAGCACATTACTTTGCAAACATTAGTTGGAAACGTTCTAAGCTTCATAGAATTTTTTGGACCGAATGATAGCAGAGGTCTTTGCACATGCTGCAGAGAACAATGCAACAATTAATTTACTAGTAACAATAAAAATATCAAAGGCGTGTAAGTTCAGTATCTAGTCACTGTATTAAAGATGCAACTATCAATCTCAAAAGAATATTAAAAATATATATATCAAATCTGTATCAGCTATAAAAGTAGTGGTCTCCACATAACAACATTTCTCAGGCCAAAATACAGATTGTTTCCAAACTAATAAGCTAAGCAGCATTATTTCCAAGTAGAGACGTACATGATCTAAACTTTGATCCACAAAAACATACATATATGTAAATCAACCTTTTAGTTAAACTCTTCAATAGTTTTTTGTAAAATTTCAGTTCCTTAAACTTTTATCCTTCACATGCTCCGCAAAATTTTAGTTGAGAAGATATTAGAAATTAAATCCTCAAATGGTGCTCGAACAATAATTTTTTCCAATCAACATTTCAAATGCTAAAATAATTCATAACATGTATATAAGTATATCAATGTATAAATGCACTTATCATAGTATCTAAGAATTGGTTAATTGGTTTATGAAAATGTTATATACCAAAATATAAGCTGAGTCAATCGTGGAGTTAAAGGTACCAATACAAGAACACTGCATTAAGATTCAACTATAGCAAATGTTACACCAAAATAGATAGATCTATTTCAATCAAGGCTAATGAATTGTCATTGAAGCATTCAGAGAAAGAAAATGAACAAACCATACAAATAACCACTGCACATAATGATTCTCAACATTACCGTTAAATCAAATTTAGCCATTGCAAGATGATTAGAAGCCACCAAGCGTTTTAACTTTAAACTCTCTGCTATTCTAGATGACTCTTTCAAGAGAACAAACAATTGCTGCTGGACAGACAATGAAGTGCCTATGCTGGTTATAGGTGAGTAGGATGATCCAAGTATCCCAGTTGTGGTTGAGATTCCAATTTCAGCCAACAAGTTGCAAATAGCTGCCAACGTGTATGCAAGACAAGTATCATTACTGTGCTGCATAAATTGAAAACCATCAGGCGTTTGTGCACAAAAATAATTGAAACTAAAACAGAAATAGTGTTGTAGTTGAAAAGGTACAATAAAGAGAAGTGAATAACATCAGAATGAAAAGATTCCTTAAACCTTATTCTCACGACAATGTTTCCTAAGAAGCAGAAGATTTTCTTGCAAAAGAATATAGAAGGGTACAAGCAAAACAAATTATAACCTGGCAAAGTTAAAACATAACTAGAGGGTTACCTGTTGAGAGAAACAAACAGCTTCAGTTAAAACCTGCACATCATCAAGCAAAACAGTTAATGAACAAGAACAATTTTAAGAGTAGTTAAATAGCTAGCTGGGTTTCTGAGGGGGATTAGGACACTCCTTCCTCATGCTTACCTCTAAAGCTTGCTTTGGATGCCCAAAGTGGAAATGCATCATGCCCAAACATAACAAGGCAATTTCATATCTTCCAAAACTATTGCAATCAAGCGTCCTGTTAAAAAGTTGAAATTCAGAAATAAAAATGAAAAAAAAAAAAACTGTTGTCATCAAGTGAAGGCTGAGCAAAATCAAATCTGTCCCTACACTTTTCTGACAATATTTATCATATTAAGTTCTTCTGATATGAACAATTTCTTCCTCAAACTTTTTCTCACGACAAGAAAACTTTTGAAACCTATGGAACAAGAGAATAATTTCTATAATGAAAACAAGTCCCTGTGGACTAGGTTTATGTCAGCAACCACACACTTGGCTTTATAAGCATATAGCAGATTCCAACCAAGACTCAGTCAGCACAGCATCATAACCCTAATTATTTGCATATATCTCTAGCCATTTTCATCCATAAAGACATTAACAGCATATTCAGCATCATTTTCAATACGCATTTTCTAGTACCTGCATACCTAGTGTAGTTAGAGACCATCCAATTTTGTGCACTTGTTCAACTTTTTCTGTATCTTTTCTTTGCTTGATACATTTGTACATAGTTTCCATTTTTCTTTAAAATTTGACATTAAAGACAGCAATATTTTTATTTACCTATAATCAAAATAGCGGTGAAGATTCTCCAAGGCAGCAAAATAATCATCATGATACAGGTTATTCAGGTAACGTAAGAAATGAACCTGTTTTGTAATACAGCATAGACAGGGAAAAGAAAGTGAATTAAATCTCACATAACACCAGTCATCCTTCAGAAAAAAAAATAAAAAAATAAAAAAAAAAGAAGAACGGAGTTGAAATCAATTATAAACCTGCTAACACAAATAGGTATGTTAACTTACACGATGTAGATCAGGCGCCAATTTTTGGAGCTGCCTTAGAATTACTTCAAAAGCATTTAAAGAGAATGAACTACCATGCCTGACACAAGAAAATCACTTCAGAATCAACTTAACATAAACTATATTTGACATGTAAACAACAAAGATACACAAGTACAAAATAAGCCTTACTTCTCAATAACATCAGCTTGCTCCATTAAGTACCCCTCAGTTTGCCAGTTTGTACGTAAGAATGCCCCACCACTGGAATCAATGTCTCGCAATGCGTCATTTGGAGTATGTGCATAGGAACAAGTTTCTCTACCATTGTCGCCATGTTTGGAGTTTGGGATAGCAGGAACCTCAATATCTGCACATTTAATGTGTCTGGATCATTATGCTATTACTTAGCTCACCATACCAAGCAATGTTTTTGAAAGAAGCATGAATTAGAAAACCCATCAAGTAATAGTTCCAGCATAGTTACAAAATTGACCTTTCAAATGAGAAGAACAGGAAAAAAAGATTCATTGATCAGTTAATGAATTTTAACAGAATTTCTTCGTAGTCACCAGATATAATGACTAGCTTCAAACTACTCATGAGATTATGATATTTTTGGGATCTAAATAATTTCTAACATCACCACAAACTTACACTTAAAGGAGTTGCAAAAATACCTACACGATTCCATTACATCTATGCATACTTTACAATATTAAAATAATTATACCTTCAACCAATCCAAAAAGAGCTTCTGGTGCATGAAGGTGAAAAGAAACTTTTTCACTAGCCATTTTTCTTGCTTCAATTTCTTCAGTAACTTTTTCATAAACAATATTCTCCAAATCCATATTCTCGTATTCGGATAATGCCTCCAAATCATTATGGGAATCATCTAAACAAGGCAACTCATAATTCGGACAAGTTGAAAGTGCCTCTTTACAATAGATCCCTATATTTGTTAAAAGATGGCACACACCCTGCATTAAATTACATAAATCAAACTAACTGAATTGTTCTAGCAATGGGAAAATGTACGTTAGCACATAGTTTACACCTTTTTATTACTAAAGACAAAACATTAAAACTTTTCCTTAAACAAGGGAGGAAAGAAAATACTTAAAAGGAGGGAGATGGAAGGTTGGAAGCACAAAAAAAGCATCAAAGTGATCATCAAAAGTTCAAACGTGGAATAGTAGTATAGATATAAATCTAGAATAGGAAGATTACAGAGAATATACAAAAGTTGGTATTAAACAACCAACTACCAATACAAGGTAAAGTACAGTCGTAGTAAGGGATATACAAACTGTATTTGCGATATGTGAAACATTAAATATCACAAAATGATGTTATCTCTATAAAAAGCCAAAAGGCATTCCAACTAATCAAGATTATGGAAATTCGGAACAAAATTAAGGTTAATCTAACATACCGATGAAGACTTTAAGTCAAAAAAATTATACCTCAAAACATAAGAGATTGAAAGCAAGCAAACAACGCCGGAGAAACATTCCCAGGTTACTATTCGAGTCCAAAATAATCTGCTCATCTTCCACTGTGCTAAGTTCGGGTACTCCAAGAATACCTAAACAAAATTATTCAAACCAATTACCCTAAATTAAACCAGAAAAGAAAAGGCAGCGGATATAACAAAATGATAAACTGACCTCGCAAATCACTAAATAAGGTGAACAAATCATCAGGTGACGAGAGAGACGATAACCTACTTATCAGTTGATCAGTTAGCCACTGATACAACAAGTCACCAATCTCTCTCAACTGGTTTATAAGCTCGTCGAGTTTTGGCTCCAAAATATCGTCACAAGACTATTGTTAAAAAATTATTCAAGAGCATTAGAATATGAACTGGTGCTTAATTTCAAAAATTAATTGATTAATTAAATGTGATCGAAAAGAACCTTGGTGAGAGCAAACAGAAACAAGCCGAAGCGATTGTGTTGAGAGACGGAAGAGAAAGGGAAAGGCACAGTCATTAGAGCGGGTGGAGCATACATCTGGAGCAATATACAAACCGATACTTTGTGCGGTGTTAATGTAAAGGCACCTGGTGTCTTCATCATACCTCCCATTGTTGTTAGCTTAAAGAATTGAAAGTTCAAATCAACCTCCGTGTTGGTGGAGCACAAAGAGTAGAAACATTTTTTCGTCTAGGGTTTAGGCTGTGGTTTTCGGGAGCGAAATGGGATTTGAAAAAAGAACCGGGAAATGATATGGAACGGCCGAGTTTATTTATACACGTGTATCACCGACTTGTGCTTTGTACGATTTTTTGGTTTTTAACGTCTTTAACTCTAGAGTATCTCTCATTGTAACTTTTATTTTAAAAATGTGTTTCATATAAATAAATAGTATATTTGTTTATTTCTAAATATAAAAAACAAAATTTTTATTTAAATCTAATTAACTCTTTAAATTTAATAAAAATATTTTTTTTTTCAAAAAAAAACTTAATAGGTAAGAGAATTAATAAATAAAAAACATTAAAATTTATACTTTATTAATTAAAATTATGATAGACAATTAAATTTGACTCTCCTATTTAATTTATATTTATAGATAAACTTTTTATAATAAAGAGTTTAAGTCATATAAAAAGTCTTTTGGAGATGCTTTAATGTTTTCACCTAGTGATTAAAAAAGGGTCATAAATTATAAATTATTCAAATTTAAGTACACTGTTCAACATCTCTAATAGTGCTCTTTATTTTTAAAAGCATCTTTTATATAAATAAAAAATATTTTTCTTAATTTTTAAATATAAAGAACAAAATTTTTATTTAAATACAGTAAACTCTTTAAATTTAATGAAGATGCTCTTTATTTTCAAGAAAGAGACTGGAAAGTAAATTAACAAATAAAATACATAGAAACTTGTAATTTCTTAATTAAAATTATGATAGAAAATGAAATTTGACTCTCTGAATGTGAAAAGCAAACTCGCTCTTTAATTTATATATAAAGGATAGAGAGTCTGTTGGACTTTTGTTTTTATGGATAAACTTTTTATAATAAAAAGTTTAGATTATATAAAAAGTCAATTGGAGATGCTCTTAGACTTCAAATTTAACAGAAAATATGGATAAATCAGTTATTGCATATTGAATAGTTTAAAAGTAAAAAGACTTCAACTTGATAAATGGTGTTTATGTTTTAGGCAATGGTGAGTCGACTTCTTTATGGCATGACTCTTGGCATTCGTTAGGTCCTCTTGATGAATTTATTTCAGCCAAAACAATGTATGAGTCGAGAATAGGCTAGGGATCCATGGTTAGCAAGATTTTATCAAATGGTCAATGGAAATGGCCGAATGTTATTAGAGAACGATTCCCTCAAGTTATCAATCAAGCCCCTTGCATTCCTCCCTCCAGTATTAGGGATATGGTGGTTTGGAAGACCGTGGAAGATAAATCAGTTAAGTTCTTAGTCAATCAAGCTTGGTATGATCTTTCACCGTCCTCATCCATTGTTTCTTGGTACCGACTTTTTTGGTTCAACTAAAGTATTCCTCGTCACTCGTTTATCATGTGGTTAGGCATTAAGGGTAAATTACTCACACAAGACCGAATGAGTGCTTGGGTGGACCCAATGAGTTTAAATTATGTTTTGTGTAATGGCCTTTTGGACTCGCACAACCATCTCTTTTGTGAGTGCCCTTTCTCCTCTTTTGTTTGGCAGATGGTGCAAACCAAGGGTAACTTTCAAGTTCCAGTGGGAGGGTGGGATAATGTAATATCCTAGTGCGCTAGTAATTTCAAGGGGAAAAGGGTTAGATCAATCATTAATCGCCTTTTTCTTGCGGTTGCTGTGTATGGGATTTGGCAAGAGAGAAATCAGAGGCTGTTTAAAAATGTTCGGAAGAATTGTCATTGGGTTGTGAATCTCATTCTTAGTGTTGTGAGGTTTAAGCTTATTAGCCTTCGATTTAAGGATTCGATTAGAGTCTGAAGAGTGTTTGAGGAATGAGACATTCCTAGCTGTTGTATTGATGATGATGGTGATGGAAATGGATACGGATGATTTGGGTCAAGTCCTTAAGGGTGGGGTTTTTCGGAGTGAAAGCAAGGATTGGTTGGGGTGCTTTGTTAGGGGACATGGTTTTCAATGTGGTGTGGGGAAAATGCCTATAAATTTATTTATTTATTTATTTATTATTTTGGCTTTGTTTTGTGCGATGTGAATTTTGCGTTAGATTACGCAAGCTTCTGTCCAATTTTTTGGAGGTGGATTGTCAGCTTGAACCATTTGCTTGGTGCTGCTAGCTCTGTGTTTGGTTGTTGCAAGATGGAGCATTTGTTTTCATTTTTTGGCTGCGACGATTTGATGTTTGTGTGAAGGATTTTGCTTGTCTTCCTCTATGGTTTCTTTTGTCCTAGAAATAGGTTCTCTTGTAAAGGATTGTTTATCCTAGTTGCTTTTGTTTTCGAATCCCCTTATTCTTTTCAAGGGCCGATTCGATTAGGGGTTCCCCGTTTAGTTGTTATTCTTTATTTTTTATAAAATTACCAGTTATCCGAAAAAAAAAAAAAAAAAAGACTTCAACCAAAAGTTACACCAAATGAAATGGTGACACTTCTGAATCTATGTATATTGAAACATTAAACGGGCGTTTAATTTTATTTATTGAGTAGTACGAAAGTGAATATCAACATCCTTAGCTTATTCTACATTTCCTGCTTTGTTAGAGTCAAATATATTTATAAATAAGCCCCATCTGCAATAATGTAACAGTTTGCTTAACTAAGACACAACCTTACAACTGTAGTAGCTCATTCTCAAAGTTAACTCTTTTGTTGTGAATGGTCTTTTATCATCCGTTAATCAAACAAGAGTGAACAACATGTTCCCACCCAAGGTTTGGCGAAATACAGGTTGGTACCCTTTATTTCATAAATTCCAAATTCACACCCTTAAATGGGCGTAGTTAGTGACGAATGAGTTTAGACACAAGAGCAATGGATGCTTTTACCAAACTGCCCTCGTATCTTCTTCTTCTTCATCTCCCTTCCTCTTCTTCATTGTCGTCGCCCTTGTGTGTTATATTGGTGGTTGTTTGTTTTTTGATTAGAGATTAAGTGTTGGGATTATCTTTGGAATTTGATTGAGTGTTTTTTGGGGTGATGTTTGTTGATTTTCTGGGTTTTGGACGAATCGGGGACGAGAGATAGATTTTTTTCAGCTACTAGCACACCACTCGTTCAACTAATTTCCCAAGTGAACTCCCCTACCATTTGCGCACGCACGCTCGTCCAACGCCAGCGCCCAACACCTCTCCCCATTGGGCAAACTTCCAATAGGCTGCAGCCCTACCCTGGCACATCCATTCCTCCCTAACTTTCAACTGCCACTCCCGCTCGCCCATAGGTTCCAAGCTTTTCTGGTCAAATCCGTTGACAACAATCGCCCCCAACCCACCATTAGCCTCACAATTTTGAATTTGATTGGTGTTTGTTTCAAAGATTTTTGAAAGGAAATTGATATTAATGGTTGTTTGGAAGTTGATCGTGATTTATTTGGAAGCATTTGATGCCAGAGAGGCGCCAAGATTGGCAACATGTGAGAGAATTTTTTTTAGAAATGAAAATAAAAATGACCATTTTAACCTTTAACGGTTAAAAGAAATGAAACGTTATCCACTTAAGGGTGGGACTCTGAAATTTATGAAACCAGGGGTACGAACCTTGAATTTCGCTAAACTTTGGATGGGAACATGTTGTTTACTCGTCAAACAATTGCAAACAACGAATACGTTAAACTAATAGAATAGTTTAACGCAATAATTTAGTTTTAAATTATTCTTATTGAAATTAAAGCTAGTCCGGAGAAAAAACAAAAAGAGCTATGAAATTATATGACAACATCCTAGTTGATTTTTTTTTTTTTTTTTAGTTTGAGATTTGATTCATAGTTTAACAAACAAATTATATCACGAGCATATTTAATTCCAAACACGTGTTCAACCTAATATTAAAACTTGATTTTAATGATTTAGAAAGATTGTGATAGATGCTAAATCATATGATAAATAAATAGAATTTTTGGAAGAGATAATCTCNCAGCTGTAGTAGCTCATTCTCAAAGTTAACTCTTTTGTTGTGAATGGTCTTTTATCATCCGTTAATCAAACAAGAGTGAACAATATGTTCCCACCCACAGTTTGGCGAAATGCAAGGGTGGTACCCTTTCTATCATAAATTTCAAATTCACACCCTTACATGGACGTTGTTAGTGACAAATGAGTTTAGACACAAGAGCAATGGATGCTTTTACCAAACTGCCCTCAAATCTTCTTCTTCTTCGTCTCCCTTCCTCTTTTTCACTGTCGTCGGCCTTTTGTGTTATATTGGTGGTTGTTTGTTTTTTTATTAGAGATTGAGTGTTGGGATTATGTTTGGAATTTGATTGAGTGTTTTTTGGGGTGTTGTTTGTTGATTTTCTGGGTTTTGGACGAATCGGGGATGAGAGATAGATTTTTTTCAGCTACTGGCACACCACCCATTCAACTAATTTCCCAAGTGAATTGCCTTACCATTTGCGCATGCACGTTTGTCTAGCGCCAGCGCCCAACACCTGTCCCCATCGGGTGAATTTCCAACAGTCTATAGCCCTACCCCAGCACATCCATTCTTCCCTAACTTTTAGCTGCCACTCCCGCTCGCCCATGGGTTCCAAGCTTTTCCGATCAAATCCGTCGACGACAATCACCCCCAATCCCACCATTAGCCACAATTTTGGTGAATTTTGAATTTGATTGGTGTTTTTTTCAGAGATTTTTGAAAGGAAATTGATATTAATGGTTGTTTGGAAGTTGATTGTGATTTATTTGGAAGCGTTTGACGCCAGAGAGGCGCCAAGATCGGTGACAAGTGAAAGAATTTTTTTTAGAAATGAAAATAAAAATGATCACTTTAACCTTTAAAGGTTAAAAGAAATGAAACGTCATCCACTTAAAGGTGAGACTCTAGAATTTATGAAACCAGGGGTACGAAACTTGAATTTCGCTAAACTTTAGGTGGGAACATGCCGTTTACTCATCAAACAATTGCAAACAACGAATATGTTAAACTAATAGCATAGTTTAACGCAATAATTTAGTTTTAAATTATTCTTATTGAAATTAAAGCTAGTCTGGAGAAAAAACAAAAAGAGCTATAAATTATATGACAACATCCTAGTTGAGTTTTTTTTTTTAGTTTGAGATTTGATTCATAGTTTAACAAACAAATTATATCAGGAGCATATTTAATTCCAAACACGTGTTCAACCTAATATTAAAACTTGATTTTAATGATTTAGAAAGATTGTGATAGATGCTAAATCATATGATAAATAAATAGAATTTTTGGAAGAGATAATCTCTTAAATGAATGCACTCTTTAATTTTGTAATAAAATAAAATAATCCTTTTTCTTATACTAATTTAATGTGCTGAAGCAATGAAGTGTATTAAAGTCCAAACGTCCGTGCAACAACGTATATAACACAAGTGAGAAATTAGGAAATGAAGTAAAATTAGAACTAAAAAATAAAAAATAAAAAAAGAGGGTTGATGATGACGTGGTCATCATCAACTGCTAGTCTATGAACAAACCTAACAGCCTTCGCCTGTTAAAAAACCCGAGAAAAAAAAATCTCATTTCGATTCGATTGTTTTGGTATTTTGATCTACCATGACTTCAACTAATGGTGCTTCCACGGTTAGTCTCCTTTTATTTCTCTCTGGCTGCATATTAATTTTTTAAGTTTTTTCAGTTTCGAGAGTATTTATTAGAGTGATTCTGATTATGGAGCAGCGAGTTGGGGATCCTGAGAACAGCTTGGAGAAGATCAAACGGCAGCTGGCTTCTGGGTCTGGTCGTCACTTGTTGCAGGGCCCACTTCTCAAACGATCCGAAACCGTAATTTTCTTATCTCTCCTGATTTGATTTGATTATTCATTTTAGGAGTTTTCATTTCGTGAATTTTAGCTTAATATAAGTTTGAAGATCGAAATTCAGAAACCCTATTTCCCTTCAGTGTGGATTGATATTGTTTAAAATCTATATTTTGATGTTAAATAATTCGTGTGATAAATTTGGAAAACCCGCGTTGACCTTTGATTGAATAGGAAGAGGGACATTTTGATCAGGCTTTTTAAATTATGCTTTCTCTGCAATTTGCTGAGCAATGTCTCTATGTGATGGCCTCATGGCAATACCAAACTAATTTATGTTACTTTCAATAGTTGAGGAAATGGAACGAGAGGTGGGTGATTCTGGACCCAACTACTGGGAAAATGGAGTACAAGTAAGTTTTTGTTTTTGTGTGTTTTTTTTTTCTTCTTCTTTTTGCTGTATATTTTTAGCTATGTGCTTGAATCTTTTCATTGCGACACATCAATTGTTGCTGATTCTGTGATTTAGGACAAGGAGAAATGAGCCAACCGTCAAGGGAATAATTACATTTGATGAAAACAGCACAATCACAGTGTCTCCTGTGAACTTCCAGTAAGATCAATGTTTTGGAATTAGTCTGCTTGGTTACATGACTGCTATTAGTTTTTCGATTGAGAAACTAACTTGGATGGTTATTAACACTGTTTTCTGTTTGTTGTAATCCAGTGGACTTCCCAAGTACGATGGCTGTTGTTTCTGTATCCATATAAATTTAATCTTCTTTTTTTTAAGAAAAAAAAATAGATTCGAGTTTGCAGTTTTTTGGTTCAGTCAAAAACTTCTGTTTTATGGTGAAGCTGGTGTTGCTTTACTTGCAGTTTTTCTTAACTGTATTGTTTAGATATTGGGACTCCACAGAAAAAAGACTACTTCCTTTGTGCTGAGACTCCTGGTGCTGCTAGAGCCTGGGTTGCAACATTACAGTAAGTATTTTGGTGTGGGTTTATTTTAATTTACTTTTCAATTTTTCTATCGTGAATAGTTGTCCTGCATGTTCGAATAAAGCATTGTCATTTCATTTCTTCCATACAGCTGGGGACCCTGGCTTCACAATTTAAATGACTTTACTATCATATTTTTGGTTGACCTTTTTCATTATTAAAAGGCATATTCCAAATTAATTGCTAATCAGTAACTAGATGTGATGATATTCATACAGAAGGAGATTAGAAGTCATTCGCTAATTCAGCTAGCTGTCCTTTGTGATGAAGTTAAACTTTTAGAAAGTTCATGATAAATTTGGATATCAAACTGCATTTGAAAAGAAATGATGTTATTATCATTGTTAGAGTCTAATGTTGTGCTCAAAACTAATTGTGAAAAAAAGTTTTGAGTGTAATTAGGCAGTATGTGTTGTAGCACCTTTTCTCTTACTTATGTAATTGATACTATAATAAAAGTTTTTTTAAGTGAAAGAAAACTAACTTTGGAGGTTTTCTTTCTTCCATACTGTATTTTACTGTGGTGGTATTGCATTTGGTGATTGTCAGTTATGAGGTTGAAGGATTATACTTCATATATATACATTAGCTTTCCAGAGGGAGTTCTGAGATTTTAGCTTTCCAGGGGGACTCCTACTTCTTTCAATTAATGTTTTGGTGCTGGGCTAACTTATTTTTTGCATTGGATCTTTGTTGGTACTATAAATGACATGTTCACCTCTTTCAGGACCATTTTAGTCATATTTTTTACTCCTTATATTGATATCGTTGCTGATTTTCTCTTCTCTGTACCTCTCTTTTTTCTGTTGACTTCCAACTACCAGTGCAGCACAATTGGTCCTGAAAGCCCATAAGGAGGCTGTAAACTCCTTAAGTGGAAAAGGCTCTGCAAGGTTAGGAACAGTTGCTACAGTTGTTGCTGCTGCGAATTCAACAGCGACGGAATGTTCTAAAGAAATTGAAGCTGCAATGCAGATCTCGTTGAGAAATGCTCTTGGAATGGTGAAAAATAGAGTTACTGATGGTCCTATGGATGATCTCACCATTATGAATGTACTCCTCCTGCAGTTCTCCAAAATAGTTTTTTTTTTTTTTTTAACTTTTTCCATTTGTTATTATGACACTCTGTCTGTAATTCAGTTCTTCTAAATGTAATATTTTCTGCCCAATACTGATCACGCAAGGCACATTACCCCCTGCAGATTGGCCACTTTTTTTTTTTTAAATTTTTTATTTATTTATTAAGCCGGCATTAATTCTGTTACTGAACATCAGTATTATGAAATAATCTCTTACAGGAGACACTACAAGTCAAGGATGAGGAACTACAAAATTTAGCTAGGGACCTTCGTGCTCGTGATTCAACAATAAGAGAGATAGCTGATAAATTATCTGAGACTGCTGAAGCTGCGGAGGCTGCAGCATCTGCAGCTCATACAATGGATGAACAAAGGAAAATTGCTTGTGCTGAAATAGAACGTATAACAAAAGATTCTTTGAAACAATTGGAGATGTCCATGTCTAAGGTACTAATAATTTTTTATTTTGTTCAATGAATTGTTATGTAGCTTAATCTATTATATGTTCTATGATATAGAATAATCAATTTAAAAGAAAACCATCTTTCAAGAAGTATGCTGTTAAGGCTCTGTTTGATACAGATGGTCCAAGTAGAGTTTTTGCAAGTAAAGCTTTTGTTAGTATCCATTCAAGAAGTATGTGGTTAAGGCTCTGTTTGATACAGATGATCCAAGTAGAGTTTTTGCCAGTAAAGCTTTTATTAGTAGCTTTACATTTAGGACCTCTTGATGAATTGCTGTTGTTAGTTTGTCTACCAATTGTAAAACTGTTGTCAAAAGGGTGCTTTATGTATTTAAATATTTCCATAATGAGCTGATAAATAAACCCGTCAGATTTTTTAGATTCAGAGATGATTTGAGCTTCTCCTTGTAGACCTAAAATTACTTCTTAAGGTGCAGTCAAACAACTAAAAGAGATTGAAAAGTGTTTCTGCATGAAAGAAAAAGTTCTTTAAACCATTTCAGAAGCCATGTTAAACAAATGCTTAATGTTCCTTACTATTAGTTCTAATTTACTTCACAAGAAAAATGTAAATGTGCAGTGTTGAGATGTCACTTTATGATGTCTTTGTTTTATGTTTGGATTGATAAGAAGAATGTAAACTTTTATGCTTGATTATATTATGTATTACTGTAACTGTTTCTCATTTGTTTTTTTTTTTTCCTAATCTGCAGCTGAAAGAGTATGAAGAAAAAGTCATGGCTCTAAGTAAAGAAAGAGATCAATTGATTAAGCAGAGAGACTCTGCTTTTCAAGAAGCACATCTATGGCGTTCTGAGCTCGCAAAAGCTAGGGAACGTGTTGTGATTTTGGAAGCAGCTGTTGTGAGAGGAGAGGAGAAGGTCAGGGTTGCTGAAGCAGATGCTGAAGCTCGAATAAAGGAGGCTGCTCAGAAAGAGGCAGCTGCTTTAAAAGGCAAGGAAGAGCTTCTGGCATACGTGAGTATGCTACAGGCTCAACTTCAAAGGTTTGTCATCTATCTCTCTTAGCCCTTATTGGGGGCATTCTGCTTTAAACAAGTTCATGATTCTTTCAATTCTCGCGTCCTTTGGGGCTCAAATTCTTGCAATTATTATATTTTACAGTATCTTATCATGTTAATTAAGCATTGGGATGACTGGAAGAGGAAATAAATCTATTAAAGAGGTTTACAAAAACCTGAGAATGTTGGATCCTTCAACTAGAAGTGAGGTTGTCAGGGATACCTTATGGGGAATTATAGTAGATACTAATAATACTCTGTTTCTGTTAACAGACAGCAGATTGACACAAAACAAGTTTTTGAGGAGAAAACTGAGTCCTCAAGTATTGGTAACTCTGAACCGATGACAAAGGATGTAGATTTGTCAGATGAGAATGTGGATAAAGCTTGTCTAAGTGTGTCTAGAGCAGTACCAGTTCCAGGGGAGAGCGTGGTCCATGTGGCAGTTGATCAGGTCAACATCCGGCCTATTGGTGATGGAGAATGGAGTGACATTCAGGCAACAGAGGCTAGGATAGCTGATGTTAGAGAAGTTGCGCCAGAGACGGAAGGAAGCAGTCTAGATATCCCAGTTGTTAGCTCACCTGTTAATAATCACCATGAGCAAGGAGCAAATTCTTTTCATCAGCCTTGATTTTCAAATTGACTGCATTTACGGTGGCCAACAGCCTTTACATGTAAACTAAAAATATACTTGACGGAAGAAATGTAAACTTTTTACCTTTTTTTTTTTTTTTGTTTGTTTACATACTGAAGCTATAGGGAGACTTTATGATATAAATTTTTTGGCATTACTTTTTAAGTTGTAAAATTAAGGACGGACATCCGAATTATTTCTGGAGAGGTAATTTAATTCAGGCATCCCCTGAATTAGTTCATTTGTTTATCAAAACAGCTTTCTGGTAAATCATTGTACCATAATTTGATTTACTTCACCGGAGAATTCTGTTGTTCGAATGAGGAAATATAAATAAATTTTCATACGAAAAGAGATATAATCAAGGGTATACAGTGAGACATAATCATTGATCTTCATTCTTAACTTTGACTGAAATTGGTGTCGCCACTGCCAATTAATTATGTTCACGTGACAGCAAATCGCCCGCGATCATCGTTTGACAATGATCAATCAAAATTTTTTTTCTTTATTTCTTCTCAAATAATTTATTTGACTTACTTTATAGTTTATGGATTAATTAATTGGTCTAGTCTAAAAATTGGTACGAGCTTTGGCTTTTATAAGTCGCGCGTTGACTCGATCAAGTGACTGTGACTGGAAACTACTACCAGTATTTATTTATTTTTCAATTCGTTGGCTTATTACAATTCATGAATCGGTAGCTGAATATGACATAAAATTGTGTTTACATGTATCCGATTAACAATATATCAACCCACCGTTATGAAATCATATAGTATCTAAAATCAATCCATTAAGTTGTATTCTTTCTCTTAAAATAACACCACATATAATGGGATTATTATTATTAAGACTTAAAAGTTATTTATCATATAAATTATCAAAAGAAAAAAAAAAAAAAAGCCAAACAATGACATGAAAAAAAAATAAAAACCAGCTATATGTCATATACATGTAACATATTTCCATACATCAAGAGGAAGGTTCTAACAGCAAGCTAATAATGAGTAAGTTTAATAATTCATGTGTAAACTAATAATTAAGAACGTAGCCAAATCAACGGAGTTGAAGCTTCTAACTTCTGCCAAAAAAAAAAAAACAAAGCTTCTGATAAGTATTGATGCTCTGGAAATCTGCATGCAGCTTCATATTCTTCTCGTACACCTATCTGGCCTCCTGAATTCGTATGAATATACAATTGGCTCTGGTATACAAGTATATCAGCAGATTATCATGACATGTAAATACTCAAAGTAACGCAGTAAATATGGCGACAAAAAGATGAAGTACTGTTATAGCTCCCTCTAAATATTTTATTAAATTTCCTAATTACTATAATGTTTATCTACAGTCATGATACAAGTGAGATTGGTCAGTTGCTAGCTCAACTACTGATCGAAGCTCATCCCAGTTTCCATATGTAAAGAAATCATCTCCTCTTGGATTCCAAAAGCTCGAATAAGAGGCTACTGTACTATTTGGAGAGTGTGCTGCAGAATTAAACTGATTCGTAAACAGATGGTTTCTTTCATCGACATGGTTGATAAAGGTAGGTGGTGGTTTCCTTTCTTTTTGTAGTTGAAGACCTGAATCTCCAAAATACATGTACTGCTCACTGCTGATATCAGATTCCAAGCTGCAGGTTTTTGAACTTGAATTAGTTGGGACGTTTTGTTTAAAAGGTGGTGTGTACTTTTTGTATGTTGGCACTCTTTTGAAAATCCTGCATAGTGTCCAGACCTCCTGCAAACCATTAAAAGAGAAAAGACTCGTTCAGTTCAGCTCTAGAAATTTAATGGTTAATTTTGAATTTACTTTTTTTTGGCAACCAAATTAAATGACCGACTAAACAACGAAAACGTACTTGATGCCCACCCCAAATAATTTTTTTTTTTGCTTAAAAAAAAAAAATTTATAAGAGTTCTAACTCTAAGTCCTTGAATTTGGTTACCAGGTCAGTAATCTTAGTACAGTATAGTTACATTTCCATTAAATACAATTATAATTAAACACGTTGCGGCATACCTCATTTGCATACAATTTTCTCTAATTAGCACATGGTTTTTTCATATTTCCATTAGACAGATTTGGACTTTTGGTTTGCTGAGAAAAAGAATTCGATTAGTTGCATTTGAGAGATACATTTCAACATACAAATAGTTGTCTAATAATTCATCAGTCTGAAAACTTACTCAATGATCGACTAGTTTATATTTTATTCATCAATATATAATCTACATCAGGTATGAAATGATCACACATATATACATATATTTGACTATAAGATTCTTATATCTCTCAAGCTTGGAAAGTGTATATAACTAGTTCAGTTAAGCACAGTGAACAAAGTATATAATTTTCATAACTATGACATAATGCAAGGATGAGAGACTTTCATGCATTTAATCACTTCCTTTTGGAGCAAATAAAAAGTATTTCATATAACAAACAAAAACTGAGCGCAAAGAATCAACAACTAAGAATGAAAGAACTGCATAATTAGAAAGAAATATTAATCTTACAGCTTCTTGGTTTGCAATGTCTTTGATATTTTTTGTATTTGGTGGAAGACGAAACTCATGCATCATCCAATCAGTTTTTGTGCCTTTACCAGCGCTACCTCGATAGTAAACTAAAGATTTCTTGAGGCCAATGCAATCATGAGGTTCTTTTACTGAATGGATGGGCTTGTCAATGCCTGTGGCTTTCCAAAATCCAGATCCTGTCACTCTATTTGGCCTAATGCTGTTTCTGTATTTCCTTCCTCTTATGCAGAAGAAGTACCACTCCCTGTGATCACCACCCACTGTGCTAACTTCTTCATTATAATCATCACAAACAAGAAATTAAGAACATACGGAGCCAAATTAGTCAATAAACAATATAGATATAAATTGCTGAAATTTAGAGAAAATAAAATATATTATATTAAGAAAATGCTCATTAGCTACAAGTGTCGCAGATGATACTGAAATATAAACTTTTTTAACCTTAAAGTATAGTTTTTTTTAGTCTTAACAGGTGTGATTAAAGGAGCGAAAATCATGCTTTGTTTTTTCCTTTTACTTTATTATTTTTTCCTTTTGAAGCGTCCGATTTTCATTAGTAAGCCGGCAAGATGGATACTTAACTTTCTTTCTTCTTTTCAATTTGGATCATATCATATCCAAACTAGATGTGCAGTAGTACAGAATCCTAAAAGAAAGATTAGCTTCAAACCCTTCACTAGCTAATATAAATATGCTTGGCGATTGACATATATAAAATGGTTGATTCAAATGGAACTTTCTTGATGCATGCTATATATATAAATCCTGTCGTTTTGGAATTGAAAATTAAGGTTGCACCAACATGTAAATTACTAAATAAATTATAATCCCGAATTTATTTTCTAGAACTGCTTTGCAATATTAGACAGATTAAGAAGAGAAGTTGAGAACACCATGGTGGTTTGAGCAACTGGTATATATCTTTATTAATTTGCTTTTCTCTCCTATATATTGGCATGCATATCTTAAGTTTTACGGGTAGAGATTTTATGCAGCAAAGAAGAAATTTAAAAGGGAGAAAGTCTTCAATTCCAGTTATCTTCATCAAGGATTCTGGAGTTTGAGCTATGAAGTTGAACCTTTTATATATAAAAAATAAGAAAAAATAAAGAAAAACTATAACTAGATCTTACTTGGAAGATCCCATGGATCGTATTTGTAGATATCGATCTGTTTGATAATTTCAATACTGATAGGCTTCTTCTCCACTTTTCGTCGCAAGTAAAAGCCAACAAGCTCTTCGTCAGTAGGATGAAACCGAAACCCTGGAAGCATAACTTCTTCATCGTTATTGTTACCTGACAACGTACTCATCTTTGCCACCTCCATCTCTCTCCGTCTTTACTACTATTTTGGACTTGTATATACAGTCTCAAATTAAGTAGAAGCTCTTTATATATATAGAATCAAGCTGCTTACCAGAATGTTGAGCGGTACTTGCGTTTGGTCAAGTCAGTGCTTTCATTATGAAGAGATTATAAGGCTACAAGAGATTAAGAGTCATGAGAAAAAGTCTTCCATCTGCTGATCATTCAAAGACTTCAGTTATTTTTTAATTTTTATTCAGTCTAATAAGGTGTATGCGATTACTCATTGTTCCAGAATTTCCTCATATAAGTTTTCTTTAATTAATTAATTGAAGTTTGTGATTGTGATCGGTAAAAATAAGAATATAATACATGAATAATTAACATTACCTTGTTATAAAATCCCTTGAAATTTTAGGTAATAATTAAAAGAGGAGGCAAATGTGAATGGTTAATTTGAATATAATTAATTATCTCCGGATAATCCACTGGTTCAATAGAGACTATTCGGTGTTTTACTCAAGAGACCCTAGTAGTCATTAGAGCTCTTACACAGCCGATAGTTTCAAAGTTTTGGAGAATTAGTTGAAATACGCATAATATAACCTGGACACTCTGGCCATAAAAGCAAAAACAAAAACTGCATGAAATTAGTAATGCTATAGAGCTAATGGCTATTAAAATGTTCAATAAAATTTAGTTGACAAACTCTTTTCAATAACATTCTCTCACAAATATAATATTTATTGTTGGACAGACGAGATCTATTATAAACTGATCAATTGTAAATTACTATGTTATATTTGTAAGAGAAAGTTAATAAGAATTTGTATTACTGCTTGGAAGTATGTATTGCATAAACAATTATAAAAATCTAGCCGAGCGGGCCTGCACTTTTGACAAAAGATTCCAAGTAGCCCAGGTTCTCAGAGAAATTCAAAGTTTCAAACAAGAAGATTTCAAAGCCATTTATTTTGGCGAAAATATCTAACAGAAAAATCAAGTGTAGAAGGAACATTGACCAATTTTTACCAGACCTTCAAAAACTTAATGATATCCGCCGTCACCCACAATTAATTTTAGCCATCCGTTATGGACTATATAATATTTATTGTATACTTCAAAAATTAAATTCAGACTAATTCAAACTCTAGCTTTATAATTATTTCCTTTGCCACGCCGGCTCCCAAAAGTTTAACCTGTTACTTGCTTGCATGCAGCTACTACTTTTGTTTGTCAGAAGGAGAAACAATCAGGGTTTAAAACGTACAATTAATGAATTCATATGATGCTGATGCTGATGCTCATATTATTTTTCTTTCATTCAATTAAATTATCAACTTAATTGATGGTTCTTTAAATTCAACGGAAAATTTGATTGATTTGATATGTGTTTGTATTGAGTAATGATATTGTATATTGAATAGATAAATAGGGAGACAATGGATTCCACTCATATGTTTTTTCACTTTAATTAACAACACTAATCGTATTAATTGAAAAAATAAATAAGACAGAAAAATTTTAAAAATAGACCTAAATTTGTTAGTTAATGAAATAGAGTACACGACTTTTTCCCACCCAAGGTTTGCCTTAATTATACTTTTCTATCAAAAAAATTTCAAAATATCACTTTTTCACCCAAAGTTAAAATTCCATTATTGCCCAAAGTATATTTTGACGGCAAAAATTCTCTTCGTCATCATCACTTGAATATTTTGTATTCTCTCTACAAAATCTCTCTCACTGCAGTACCTAATTTCTCACTGATTGTCGACCACCACAAAATTAGAGTTTTCTGTTTTTAGCTAATTTTTTACTGATTTCGACAGCAGATATTTAATCGGTCACCAGTACCATTCAATCCACTATCCTCCACTCTAGAAAACATATCTTGCCCTGACTCTTAGTAACTTGTCGAATGTTGGCTAAGAAAGAGAAGTGTATTTTGGGTATTAACGGAATATAAACTTTGGGTGGGAAAATGGTATTTTTAAATGTTTTGGGTGGAAAAGTGTAATTAAGGCAAACCTTGGGTGGGAAAAAGTTGTTTACTCTTATGATATACCCTCATACAAGAGAGAGAGAGAGAGAGAGACTGTTGAGAATAAGGTGACTTTATTGACTGCTTGGATTTTTCCGGATGAACACATAATATTGACTTTGGACCGCCCCTAAAGCTGACCTAAAACGAGATTAAATTAGTCGATTTTGTTAGGGTAACCGCATTACCTCACATAATAAAGCATACTTGATGAATTGAAAACGCAAACTTCACCTTAATTCTAAAACCTCGAGTACCCAGTAAATTAAGGGCGTATGCATTATTGTTTCTGTCCAGCCTCTTCAAAAATCTTTCTGTCAACGAATTCATGTAAGGAATCTTAAGTGCATTCACATGCATGGAAATATTGTTTCTATTTCATAAGGAAAAGTATATATATGTAAACTGAAACTGATCAGCAATTTCTGAAGGGAAGAGTTTAACATTCAATATTTTACTATTCAAACCACGTGTTGTCCCGCTCACTTAGAATATTATGTTGTTATATCTACTCCACGTACGATCGAGAGAATTCCGTATATGTGAGATGCAATTTCCTTCTCAGTTGTGGAAAAACACTTTCCTGGGTCCTCAATTTCATAATTTTCTTCGGCAGGTAAGAAAATTAATTTCCACTTTAATTTCTTAAATAAATTAACATCAATGGATGATCAACTTGAGGTACAAACAATAGTACATCTGTACGGTGAGACTTTTTGTTTAAATTAAGCTAAGCAATGGGAAATGAGCTCATAAGGAAAACGAACGTTTCCTACCCCATGGAAAGTTATAAAAGAAGAGAATGAAGATATATACCAAGGGTAGGATTGGATTTATCATAATATCAATTTGTATATTCATTCAATATAAAGTATATAAATTATTAAAGTGATAAATTGACATGTATGAAGCTGATTTTATTGACTGGTTGTGTTTTTTTCTGATAAATTGGCCGCCAAACTCTGAAAAACAAATTAAAGGTAATCAGTCAACATCTACATCGCAAAGATACGGCATACTGTTCAGTGTTCTTATCTTTTTGAAGGGGTAACTAGCTCTTGTTGATTATGAATCTAATCTTATATCACATGACTTTACTATTCTCGGCATTTTTTACCATTAAGCTGTGACTCCAGCATCGAGCTTCTGTGTTGTGTGTTAGCTTCATCCTGTGAGGTGCATGAATGATTATTAACAGCTTGCTTGCATTGCATCTCCAGAAGTTGGTGATATCCACAATTATCCTTTGAGGTACAATTCAACATCTATAATCTGGAGAATTGACCAAGTTGTTAAATAGTAGAATTAAAGCACAACTAATTAATGCTATTTTGGACTAAATTTAAGAAAGGTGAGATTTGTCCACTTCAGAGATTAATTGTCAGAAAAAGACAACATATCATGGATTCTTCACTCACATACACCTTTCACATTAAACACTATCTGCTTGGGATTTAATTTGCAAGTTCATACAATATTTTATTTTATTTTTCCTATTTGTAAGTTTACTTACACCTCTACCTCCACAACCCTCGACGCACGTCAGATCTAGGGTTTCTGCATAAAACCCTTTATATACAGTAATTAAAAATAAATTTTATGGATNTCACATAATAAAGCATACTTGATGAATTGAAAACGCAAACTTCACCTTAATTCTAAAACCTCGAGTACCCAGTAAATTAAGGGCGTATGCATTATTGTTTCTGTCCAGCCTCTTCAAAAATCTTTCTGTCAACGAATTCATGTAAGGAATCTTAAGTGCATTCACATGCATGGAAATATTGTTTCTCTTTCATAAGGCAAAGTATATATGTAACGTATATCCAAGGGTTCATTTTGCTTTTGGTTAAATGTCATACTATTAAACTGATCAGCAATTTCTGAAGGGAAGAGTTTAACATTCAATATTTTACTATTCAAACCACGTGTTGTCCCGCTCACTTAGAATATTATTTGATTATATCTATTCCACGTACGATCGAGAGAATTCCGTATATGTGAGATGCAATGTCCTTCTCAGTTGTGGAAAAACACTTTCCTGGATCCTCAATTCCATAATTTTCTTCGGCAGGTAAGAAATTTAATTTCCACTTTAATTTCTTAAATAAATTAACATCAATGGATGATCAACTTGAGGTACAAACAATAGTACATCTGTACGGTGAGACTTTTTGTTTAAATTAAGGCAAGCAATGGGAGATGAGCTCATAAGGAAAACGAACGTTTCCTACCCCATGGAAAGTTATAAAAGAAGAGAATGAAGATATATACCAAGGGTAGGATTGGATTTATCATAATATCAATTTGTATATTCATTCAATATAAAGTATATAAATTATTAAAGTGATAAATTGACATGTATGAAGCTGATTTTATTGACTGGTTGTGTTTTTTTCTGATAAATTGGCCGCCAAACTCTGAAAAACAAATTAAAGGTAATCAGTCAACATCTACATCGCAAAGATACGGCATACTGTTCAGTGTTCTTATCTTTTTGAAGGGGTAACTAGCTCTTGTTGATTATGAATCTAATCTTATATCACATGACTTTACTATTCTCGGCATTTTTTACCATTAAGCTGTGACTCCAGCATCGAGCTTCTGTGTTGTGTGTTAGCTTCATCCTGTGAGGTGCATGAATGATTATTAACAGCTTGCTTGCATTGCATCTCCAGAAGTTGGTGATATCCACAATTATCCTTTGAGGTACAATTCAACATCTATAATCTGGAGAATTGACCAAGTTGTTAAATAGTAGAATTAAAGCACAACTAATTAATGCTATTTTGGACTAAATTTAAGAAAGGTGAGATTTGTCCACTTCAGAGAGTAATTGTCAGAAAAAGACAACATATCATGGATTCTTCACTCACATACACCTTTCACATTAGACACTATCTGCTTAGGATTTGCAAGTTCATACACAATTTTATTTTATTTTTCCAATTTGTAAGTTTACTTACACCTCTACCTCCACAACCCTCGACGCACGTCAGATCTAGGGTTTCTGCATAAAACCCTTTATATACAGTAATTAAAAATAAATTTTATGGATTACGTTATATAATACCAGATTAATGAATGGATAAAGCAATTCAATAAATTAATAGATTAATAGCTCTAAAGTTTATAGCAGGTGCATCAGCAGCTGAGTTTATTGACTGACGAGGTGGAAGAGATTTGTATGGCTCATTGGCTCTGGTAAACAACTGTCAAAATTTTGAGCCACGTACTGATGACTCAACGTTAACCTTGAAGACCAAGTTCTCTTGTTTGTTAATGTGAGTTGAAAGCCGCTGAAATGCTTTAGTTTGATCATTAAACAATATTTTCTAATAATTATTTGTAGGATTAGGATTTATTGCGTCTTTTCTTTATCTTTCTCAAATCGAGAGAATGGCTTAAGATCATATTAGAGGGATCCAACACGACTTTCTATTGGTGACATGTGGTCCAGAACTAGGGGGAATGGGGTACACCAATCAGGAATACCAACACTTTTGACTATTATACATTTTGTATAGTCCAAAAAGTAAGGAAAGTAATGATATCAATGTTGAAAAAACCAATTAATTGAAATTAAAAGTCTTCGGTCCTTGATTTGATTTTGACGAGAAATTAATTAATGATTTATATTAAACAGTTCAAGTCTTTAAGAACCTTCGTCTTTGAAGACAAATTAACCACAAATTATTAGTCAATCTTCCTTTGCCAGCTTATAAATAGAATGGTCCACAAATTAAACCTCTTGCACGTCATCTCATCTCATTAAATGTGATATATATTGGCAAATTAATTGTTAAATGAATGGTTGTTCCTTGAAAGGAAAGCTCAAGGTTTTATAATATGAATCCATTTAATTTCAGAGCACACGTTTTGAAAATTTAATAAATTAACAAATATTTTAAGTCCACTGTATTTTATATATAGCATTGATGAAGTAGTTCATTTTGCTTGGCTGTTACGTAGATTAAAAATTGATAGATTGTGATTGTTTTGATCATCATCACCTAATTACACGATAAAAGAAGGGAAAAAGAGGGCAGAAAATTGTTGAGCATCAATCAAGTTGATGAAGCATGCAACACCTTTTGACCTAGCCATTTATATATTATTTAAATTACGAGTTGATGGAAATAGTAATCCAAATTAACATTCAGACTAACTACATGAGACAAATATAGTTACTTCATCTTTAATACATTGAATTTATCATGAATATAAGTTGTATACATACAACAAATATAATTATATTTAACATCACCACATATGTAAGAGGAGTATAAAAGGACGGTACAACTAAAATACGTAATAATAAGAACACATTATACATAATATAAAGCTTTCGAATAATTAATTAATTATATCTTATTTATAGAATTGTAAAAGAGTTAAATGTTTTTCCTATGTGAATTCACACACACACGTGTGGAGAAAACCTACCAAGAGCAACAAGGTAAATATTATCTACCGTCAACATAAAGATTATATAATAAATTAATCATATGTTTCTATATTATATGATGTTTCACCTTCATTTTGACCATAAGATAAAAGGGTACCGAGAGACATCAAGATAACGACAAACAATAGACATTTAAAATGGTAAATAATAGTAAATCACAAATGTATATGGATTGAAAGCTAAGGCCAATTAAGTATATAATAATATTGGCAATTAAAGTCAAAACATGCATCCTCTAACCCTTACGTCTTGCTTTGCATAATGAACAAATCATGCTCATCGTGGAATATTAAGGCTTTCTTGTTCCTTTAATCAAACAAAAGTATCATTGTTGTCTGTTGACTTTTGTTTGCCATGACAAAATTAAAATCAATTCATTTTCTTGTCTTCAGTATCCTAAGAGTTGTATAAGAATACTTAACATTACTTCTTTTTTTGCATTAAATATTAATTTTACATATATGCTTATATTACTTACCCTCACCGATAGAGATAATTGACAGTGTGTTTCTTATTATATAATAATTAATAATTATTATTCATCTTTGCTTGTTTGACTCAAAGAGATAAAAGAAATCATAAATAAATAATGCTATTTCCCAAGGTTGGTTTTGTGGTCTAAGTGTGACTAAGAAATACATGTATATTTCCTTATTCTAAAATTCAATTTTATTTATTCAATTATTTTTAAACCCCAAGATTTGTTAATTTAACTAAACACCTTAACAACAACAAAAAAAAAAAAAAGATTAAAAATTGTTAAAACACCCCCCATCCACCCCCATTTGCCAAATTTGGCCACCACTGTCGCAAGGTGGCGAATCTAGCGTAATTGCGCACTACCAGCTAGATTTGTCCGGTAGTGTACCAATCTATCTTTTTTCGTAGATCCACTGTAGCTAGTCGTCAACGCGACCATATTTTGCCGTCGTGACAACTAAATGTGGCCAGATTTGGCGATCTGACTAAAAAATGTCATATCGACACAAGAGCAGTCAGATCTACCGGTGTGCGCCATTATAGCAATTTGACATACCCTTCAGTGGTAGTGGCCGACTACAGTATTTAATGGAGTAGGTGGAGGTATTTGTTCACTCTCAATTTTTTATTAAAGGTGCTAAGCAATTAACAAACTTATATGGGATTTTTTAATTTTTAAATTTACCTCCTAATAATAATTACCATCTCAACTTTTAAAAAAATCAACCTAAAATAATGAAACAAACCATCAAATGCTTTTGAGGTAAGTAAAACTGTGTGAACATCCAGATGAAACCAAGTAACGTGTCTTGTAAAGGAAGCGAATTGATGTGAGCATTTGCATCTGGGTCAAACACGTGCAACAACGATTGCGATGTTGTTTGCATTATTTCTTGGATGCTTTTAAATCTAATTAATGACACATGCGGTGTCGTTTGCTTATGCGATTATTATTCTTCTCTTCACATCATTCCTTTGAAACTTTTCAGTTTCAGAAATAATTCTAAAGTAGATGTGAAGAGCAGTGTATATCAACTTAAGAGGTGAATTGAATAGCTTGCGTCAATTCCGATTAATATGTAGGGGTGGGATAAATAATTCGAAAATTGGACTGAACTAAAAATTAGGTTTTTTTACAAACCGATTCGGTTTTCAGTTTGTGAAATTCAAAAAACCGGAAAACCGGTTCGGTTTGAAAAAAATTTCAAACTGGTTAACCGAAAATCGATTTTTAAACCAGTTTTACCCTAAATATAAAAGCAAAAAAATTTTTTTTTACTACTCACTCTATTTCTCTTCACAGTTCGTCTTTCTCCGCCTCCGAATCTGAAAATTGAAATCTCTACACTTCATCTGTTCATCACTTCAAAAGTTCCAGACTCCAGTTTGGCAGTTCCAGTCTTCCACACCGTGAGCTACTCCATCCACAGTCCACACTGTGAGGCGTGAGCTCCTCCATCCACAGTTCCACATCGTGAGCTACTGAGCAAAGCTGACTCCATCCACTATCCAGTCACCATGAGCTACTCCATCCACACCGTGAGCTACATTCGTCGTTCGCCAGCACCCAGCACTCCAGTAGACTCCACTCTCCAGTCAAGCAGTCATGCCATTGTCCCACCGTGAGCAGGCTCGTCTCTCCAAGCTCCGATCTGGCGATCTTCACGTTCACAATCCACAGATCACTCTCCAGTCAAGCCACCATGAGGAATTAAAGGATAATTTGAAACATTGAAGAATTTTAAGGATTAAAGGATAATTTGAAAATTGGTTAACCGGTAACCGAACCAAAAATTCGGTTTGGTTTACATTCGGTTTTTAACCGAAACCGGTCCGATTCGGTTAACCGGATTATCCCTCCCCTATTAATCTGCTGATGTAATTAAAATTAGTAATCTTTTCTATTACTATATCATAAAATAAACCCATATTATATGNCCGTCATTTTGACCATAAGATAAAACGTGTAACGAATAGACATCAAGATAACGACAAACAATAGACATTTAAAATGGTAAATTAATTGTAAATCACAAAATGTATATATGGATTGAAAGCTAAGGCCAATTAAGTTATATAATAATATTGGCAATTAAAGTCAAAACATGCATCTCTCTAACCCTTACGTCTTGCTTTGCAAATAATGAACAAATCATGCTCGATCGTGGAATTATAAGGCTTTCTTGTTCCTTTAATGAAAACAAAAGTATCATTGTTGTCTGTTGACTTTTGTTTGCCATGACAAAATTAATAATCAATTCATTTTCTTGGGCTTCAGTATCCTAAGAGTTGTATAAGAAATACTTAACATTTTACTTCTTTTTTTTGCATTAAATATTAATTTTACATAATATGCTTATAATTACTTACCCTCACCGATAGAGTATGGGGGTGTTTGTCTGAGCTTATGAAAATTAGCTTATAAGCAATTGTTGCTTATAAGCTAAAATTAACTTATAAGCATTTAAAATTTTAAGCAATTACGTGTTTGGTTAAAATACTTATAAGTGATTGATAAGTAATTGACGTGTTTGGTAAAATATGGCTTATAAGTATATTTTATTATAAAATTACTAAAAAAAGTACTACATTAAACAAGGGCATACTATGGAATTTTAAAATTAAATAAGGATAATGTAGTAATATACTTAGTCAAACTAGCTTATAAGCAAAGTACTTATAAGCCAAAAAAAAAAAATACCTCCCCCCTAACTTATTTTTTTGAGCTTATAAGCTCAAAAAAATTACAAACAAATAGGTCAACTTAATTTTAGAACTTATAAGCAAGTTTGACCAGCTTATAAGCTTAGACAAACACCCCCTATAATTGACAGTGTTTTCTCATTATATAATCATTAATAATTATTATTCATCTTTGCTTGTTTGACTTAAAAAGAGATAAAAGAAATCATAAATAAATAATGTTATTTCCTGAGAGGTTGGTTTCGTGGTCTAAGTGTAATTAAGAAATACATATCTGTTTCCTTATTCTAAAAATTCAATTTTATTCTATTCAATTATTTTTAAACCCCCTAAATTTGTTAATTTAATTAAACACTTCCAACAAAACAAATAAAAAAAATTAAAAATTGACAAAAACACCCCCACCTACAGTTATTTGCCAGATTCCAGCCACTATCATCGGAAGGTGGCCGAAATCTAGCTAGATATGGCTGGTAGTGCGTCGATTTATCCTTTTTAGGTCAAATCCACCGTAGTCGATCGTCAACAATCAAATGTGGCCAGATTTGGTCGTAGATCTAGTTGAAAAGGCCATATCAGCACAAGACTAGCCAGATCTACCGGTTGTGCATCATTACGACAACTTCGGACCATCTTTTAGTGCTGGTGGCTGGCTACCAGCATTTAATGGATAGGTGAAGGTGTTTTTTATTCATTTTTAATTTTTGTTATAAGAGTGTTTAGCTAAATTAACAAGCCTATGTTATGTTTTTGTTAATTTTTAAATTCTACCTTTTAATAATACCCATCTCAACTTTTAAAAAAGTCTACCTAAAATAATGAAACAAACACACCCATTCAAAAGCTTTTGAAGGTAAGTAAAACTGTGTGAACATCCAGACTGAAACCAAGTAACGTGTCTTGTAAAGGAAGCGAATTGATGTGAGCATTTGCATCTGGGTCTAACACGTGCAACAACGATTGCGATGTTGTTTGCATTATTTCTTTGGATGCTTTTCTAAATCTAATTAATGACACATGCGGTGTCGTTTGCTTATGCGATTATTATTCTTCCCTTAACATCATTCCTTTGAAACTTTTCAGTTTCAGAAATAATTCTAAAGTAGATGTGAAGAGCAGTGTATGTAAACTTAAGAGGTGAATTGAATAGTTTGCGTTAATTCCGATTAATCTGCTGATGTAATTAAACTTAGTAATCTTTTCTATTACTATATCATAAAATAAACCCATATTATATGCACATGGGCCGTAAGCACAATAGGCCCAAAGTTGAAACATACAACCTCAGTATTATTGAGCTCCGGCCTAACTGTATATGGGCTTCAATGCAGCAAATTTGGGCTCTTACAAATTTTGTTTAGTCTATGGTGCTGGCTATCAAAACTTTGAAATTGTTTTGTTGTATTTTTATTTGTATAAATCATTATTGTAGTTGTCTTGCCATTTATTATAGAGTAACATTATACAATCTGCATATTATTACAAGCATTCTTTGATCCTGATATATTTACTTTTTATAAGCAAATACTGATACTGATACATAAACAACAGAAACCTCACTGAAAGTCTGAAAACACTTAATATAAGACTCCGTGCAGTTAAAAGAGTAGAAGAAAAACATACAAAAACCAAACCACATTTGGAAAAGGAGATTCAGAACTCCTAAACAAAACCTGATCTCAGGCAACTAAATGGAACTGTACAACTGTTGGATCTTCTTCCAGGATGGTCTGTTACTAATCTCATCCCACCAAATACTCACATGCTTTCTGTCTCTTATCATATACTCTCTCTCTATTGGACCTACCAAGTATTCTGTCATTGGAATTTAACTAAGATCGGCTAAGCTGAAGAATTCTCCACCTAAGTACTTGCTTTCTGAGAGTCTCTTCTCATAAATATCCAGAGCTTTTCCTAGCTTTTCTTCATTTTCGTTTATCAACTTTTCATCTTGAGTAAATCCCAGTTTTGAAGCAAATAAAATATGCATGGTCATGTCCAAAATTGGTGGGTGATAATTGTGTGCCTCAATCTCCACCCACTGCTCCACAACTCCTCTTTCTTCTATAGTTTTTCCCAGGAGATCAGTTCCTTGAGACTTGTACTTCTCTGCATTGTATCTTATGATTGCCCGTGATTCTAAAGAGTAATTGCATGAGAACGTTTCCATGTCAGCGAACAGTTTTATAATAGATATAAAAGAGAAAACAAAAGATATATAATATGTAATTAAGTAAAAGACAATTAATAATCTTTTTTTTGATAAGTTAATTATTTTTTTTTGATAAGTTACAATTAATTACAATAAACCACCAATATTTGATCAGACATGAATATAATCAAATAGACTATCTCATTAAAGAAAAACAAGAAAAAGAAAAGAAGTTTCTTAGAAACCTGTAACTCGAGGAACTTAGGAGTTTTATGCTCTCCTTTGAAGAGATCAATAGGGACAGGCTCAAATTTTATCCCTTTCTCAGCCAGGCATAACATCAGCCGTTTTGAGGAAGCGTAGGCAGGGCCGTACACCTTTACCACCATTACTGTTGCTGATATTAAGCTCTTAAATTTATCGAAACGCTTTGACTGTTGGTGTCAATGAGCATTCAGTTTCTCATCATTTATAGTGATTGTAGTATGAAGCTCTAGGCTAAGCAACGAAGTTTTTAGTCAAATGGCATACCTACGTGGTGTGATTATAGTAGAAAACTTGCATGTAAAATTGGATCTTTAAATTCCTTTAAGTATCATCACAAAATATCATCCATGACCATATCCTTTGTTCAGAATTTGTATAACTTATATACTCTCTATTAAGTTCTAGAGGTCAAGCAGATAAGGAAGACTCTTGGCTTCCAAGCTTACTCTAGTAAGTTGGTATGCATGTCCCTATCTTTCCTATGACCAAAAGAAATTAACGTGAATCATATAAATTGGGACCATTGAAAAGCTTATAACTACGTACTGGCAACATGTAGCAATTAATAGATATATTAATGGAGGGAATCAATTATTATATGAATGATATTGGTAATGTTCAACGAATGGATTATAAATACTAGTTTAAAAAGGATAACCAGGTTTATTGACAAACAATAATGCATCATTGTGTGTTCAGTAGAAGGCAATATTTTGTGATACACGTTGTGACTTGTAGGATATTGCACCATTCATGGTCGTTGGGACATTGATGGCTGTTGCTTTCATTACTTATTTAAGTAATTGTAACCTCTTGTGGTGAAGATTTGGTTCATTTACATTATTAAGTGTATAAGATAATTTATTAGCAAGACTATAATTTATGTGATAAGCCATATGCTACGACATCGCTCTTTTTGAGATAGATATTGAGATGGATTTGCCCAACAAAATGCTCTTGTGAAACTTTTGATGTATGTAGAGCAAAAGAGAGAACTTCAATTATGATCTCAGTAAAAGAAAATTCAAAGAGCAGGGCCAATTATAAAACATTAAGCTGCCCCAACGTTTCAGAAGTGACATTTACCCGCTCATTTGTAAAGGAATTTGAATATAGTGTTATGGATTGAGTTGAGAATATAAGAAAAACTAGTAGATGGAACCTGGAGTTATCATACTCTTAACTAATTAACAAGAAAAGCTCACTTATACCCTTTATTAAGCGAACAACTGAAAACAGAGTCGGGAAACAAACACAAACTGAAAACAAGCACAAAGCCAGACTTGTAAATAAAACAGCATTCAGAACATGATCACAACCAAACTGAAGTGGATAAAAGAAAACAAGCCATTTCTAGAACTGCATGATCTTCTTCCAGGATGGTCTGTTGCTAATTTCATTCCACCAACGACTCACATTCTTCCTGTCTCTTATCATATACTCCTTTCCCATTGGACCAACCAAGTATTGTGTAAATGGAAGGTGACTCAGATCAGCCAGGCTGAAGAAATCTCCACCTAAGTACTTGCTTTCAGAGAGTCTCTTCTCATAAATGTCCAGAACTTTTCCAAGCTTTTCTTCACTCTCCTTAATCAACTTTTCATCTGAGGGAAATCCAAGTTTTGAAGCAAATAAAATGTGCACTGTCATGTCATAAATTGGTGGATGAAAGTTGTGTGCCTCAACCTCTAGCCATTGTTCCACAACGCCTCTTTCTTCTATGGTTTTACCCAGAAGATCAGTTCCCTGAGACTTGTATTTTTCTGCATAGTACCTTATGATAGCTCTTGATTCTACAGATTCATTACATGAAAAGTACAATCTAATCAATATATGATTTTATAGGAAATGAAAGAAATATAGAACAAAGACTAATACATCCATTCATTAATTACCATATAAAGTATAATCTCCATCTTGAATCACGGGAACTGCTCCAAAAGGCTGGATTTTTCATGAGATTTCAACCACCAATTGATCAGAAAATGAAATTAAAACTATATGTATAAACAAATTGGTTATCTCTAAAACAAAAGTAAAAATATTTACTGTTAATATTTAACCTGTAACTTGAGGTACTCAGGATTTCTATGCTCTCCTTTGATAAGATCAACAGTGACAGTCTCAAATTCAATTCCCTTCTCAGCCAGGCATACCATCACCCGCTTTGGCGAAGCATAGGCTGGTCCGTACACTTTTACTACCATTGCTATTTAATTTCTCTAAAAACTCTGCTTTCTCGGTGTTAATGGACCCTCCATTTATAGTGATTTGTATGGCTTTCAGGGACTTATCTGTACACAACTCAGATTTCAGAAAATGACACTTACACACCTATTATTTGACGGACGGTTAAAGTAACGATTTCATAAGAATATTTGCTGAAAAGGCTAGTATCCTCCATTCAAAATCTCTAGCTAGTCATCCTTATCGCATTGAATTTACTCTTGTACTTTGAATATTAACAATAATTGAGTCAAAAATATACGCACTTACGTTTCCAACTTTAATATAATTTCTCGGCGTTAATGGACTCTCCATTTATAGTGATTTGTATGGCTTTCAGTCTGTATACAACTCAGATTTCAGAAAATGACACTTACACACCTATTATTTGACGGACGGTTAGTGTAAAGTAACGGTTTCATAAGAAATATTTGCTGAAAAGACTAGTATCCTCCATTCAAAACCTCTAGCTAGTCATCCTTATCGCATTGAATTTACTCTTATACTTTGAATATTAACAATAATTGAGTCAAAAATGGCTTTGGTTGGATTTTGGGAATACTACTTTTAATATTCCCAAAAAAATTAAATAGTAAAATACCCAAAAACTCACAATATTATTCAACTTTATTCAATATTTTTTAAACCCTCTAAATTTTTTAATTCAATTAAATACCTCTAAATATTTTTAATGTTTTTGTTACGGCGACTCCGGCCACCCTCCGGCGGTGGTGGCCGACTGTCCGGATTTGAGGGTGGATTAGGGGTGTTTTTGTTAACTTTTAATGTTTTATTATAAGGGGTGTTTTGTAAAAAAACAAACATAGGGGGTATTTTAAATTTATAAATCTTACATCGTAATACCCGCCCAATTCAACTTTTTTTTTAACTTTTTTCAAAAAACTTTTCCCAAAAACACAAAATTGTGAACCAAACGGAGCCATACGCACTTACATTTCCAACTTTAATATAATATCTATAGGTAAACAGTAACCAACTAAGATTTTTTGAATGACATTCAAGAGATTATAAGTTCGATCCATTGAATTGTTAACGAGGATTTCCACTAGAGAGATTTACTCCTACTGTTAACACCAAGAATTTCACATGATTACTTGAAGTGGAAGTGGTCATAAACTGACCGACGTTATGGACTATATAATAAAGAAAAAAAGAATTAAATATAATCCAAAATTTTAAAACCTAACCAACGTATCCAAAATCCAAATCCAAAACATTATCAGACGTTACTTGAAAAAAGTACCGGCTAAAATCTTTCAATCAAATAATAATAACATAATGAAACTCGCTCAGAGTCACCGCTACCTCAACAATCTTTCCTACACTATCTTGTATTTTTAGAAAGAACACCATCTGTTTGATAAAAGTCCCAACAATATTTAACAACAAAATACAATGGGTTTTCACATGTCGCACTTATCATTCACCCCCATTTCAAACCAAACCATACAACGAACGCAACACTAAATTCACAGCCAAGTCGTTAACCACCGCCACTAAATCAAACCTACAATGAGTTTCTAGATGTGATGACTTGAATATACAGAAATCCTTTAGTGAAAGAAAGATTAAATGTTCGGCAAAAGAATTGAACTTCAGGTGACAAATCTAATAAAACAAACTTGCAGAGCGAGAGCGCTAAAGAGACGAGTGCGTTTGGTAAAAGCTGTTGAGGTACTTTTGGTTGGTGGTTGGAGACCGGTGGATTGGTGGTGATCGATGAGAAAAAATAAAAAGAAAATGAAAAAACACGCGGGCGGAAACAGAGTGTAAGAATTTTGGGAATGTTTACTAAATTTATTTATTTATTTATTTTAAATTTTTGAATAGATTGTTGGTAGGCAGAAATCAAAATTATTTCGAAAATACATTAAATTGTCGAATGTGAAGTTAACAATTAATCTGTAAAAAAGAACCTTCAGAGCTTAGAGCTCATCATCACGAGGCTCAAAAGGAAGGATTAAGGGAAACTTATAGAGATTTTGAGAAACGAAGGAACACGAGCGGCAAAACATTGAATTCAGATTGAAAACTATCAATTAAGACAATAATTGAAGAACATCATGATCCCCTCAGGTTTTCGTATCCACATGTTGATTGCCGCTTCAAGTGTTCGCATTGTTTCTCTTTCACTCTTTCTAAAACCCTAACCCTCGCCTAAACAGCAATCGTGTTGCAGCTTCCTTTAAACGTTTTAAGGGCTTTATTTTTTCTTTTTTTTTTTTGTTTTTTTTTTTGAACCCTTGGTTTCTTTATTATTTTTCTTGATAACCCCATAAGGGCATAAGGCAAACGTTGGGTTGGCTGGGTTCTGAATTCTGATAACCCCACTAGGCTGAGAAGGAGCGGCCAACAAAGCTAGTTTAGACGTTTGTGAATACGAAGATATTTTGCGATTGAAATTAATGAGAAAATATGCAGGAATAAAATTCCATCATACATAAAAGAGAATTTAATTTAGTGTGGTGAGTGATTAAGTTCAATTTGCCCATACCACTGGTATATTAACATTTAGATTAATAGTTTTGGAAAATAAATTAAAATGATAGAAAATGCAAGCTCAATTAATTATGAGCTTTATCACTGTTCATAATCGATTTCAGCCTCCAAAAACATTCCAGTTGTAACTGAAACATTAGTTAATATGTAAAAAACTACAATGAAACTGAAATTGATTCAGAAAAACCCGCGCATCAGATCAGTGATGCAAAGAGTTGTATTACTGATTTACATCGCATCAGGATGCTTACAAGCAGTGTATCCAGAAAAAGCTTTGTTCAATGAATCGCTGCACACCAATCATCATGTTTCAAAATGTAGACTTGTATTATATTGACAGATCAATCTCAAACTCAAGAGCAGGACACTGGAAAAAGATCAGCATGAAACAACCGACTTAGAATGTGGGGAAGGCCGCAACTGAGAAAGAGCAGTATCACTTTCTTCATTCTCATCCAAAACCATGGGAGTCTGGTTTATATTCTTTCTGAAAATCAGATAACTAAAAGATCAGACTTCACATCTTAAATCCACGTTGACAACCTTTTACTATAACCAACAAAACAAAATAGAAATAGAGATCAAACACTTTTTATTCAATTTAAAAAAGAGCCTGTCCCGTATAAGCACACATCGATCTACAGTATGGGGTGTACACTACATTTTTATATTCTCTAATGACATTTAAGTTTAAAGGAGTGTCCATACCTTTGAGAGATGAAACTCTCTTCAGACAATGCCTTTTCTAACCTCTCCTCAAATGGTGTTGCATGCCAACTAACTTTCTGATCCTGCAAAGAAAACCAGCAGTTTAAATGAAACGTTCCATGAGTCAAAACAAAATGATAAAAAGCTTTAAACAACCATAAGATACCTCCTTGTATTTATTAGTTGAATTTGGAATGCCATTTCCATCCCACCACCTGGGCGGAACTTGAGGAGTTTCATCCTCATTCCAATGAGCAGCGACCATCCCAATGATAGGCCTGTCCGATGGAGTTCTACCAAAATAACGGTTTCGACCAGAAGCAACTCCAAGATTTTTATTTTCCTCATCGAGAGTGGATGCCGGTGGCTTCAACCAAGCAGACAAGCTTGCTTCCACCTTCAAGTCTTTACCGATAGAAGTTTCTTGTATCCCCTTCTTCGACATTGGGGTTGCATCTTCTGACTGTTCAAGAGATTCTCTCAACTCACCTGATAGTTGATGAGAGTCAAAATCACCTGTCTTCAATGCCTTCCACTGAGAATCATTCTCCACTGGGTTTGAAACTGAATATACATACTGAGACCTGATCCGAGTATTCCCATTAGCTAAACTTTTAAGATTTGTAGGAAACACAGTCCCAGGTGTTTGCATATCATCAGATAGCTTTAGTGGGGTTGGATTTGGTGAAGGCTTTGACACACTCTCAGTGCCTGGGGATTCATGTTTGGAATTTTGGCTACAATTTCCAGATGAAGACCCTTTAGATGTATATACGTCAAAATCACATTCAAAACGAACAGATTTGTTCTTGCCCTGGACATTAGTGCCTGAAACCCAAGGTGAAAGCGATGTTGTAACGTTTTCAGTCTGCGCAGCATGTGCCTTCCCTGCTACATTAGCACTCCCTGCTTCACTTCCTTCAACAGAGATGATTGAGATCCTTCCGGAGTTTTGTACATTTGATATACAGCTACAGAATGAGAAAGACATTGGACATATGTTAATTAGCAATAGAATTTTCGGAAATGAATTATATGGTATAATTTAAAAGGGAACATGCACATTGCAAGCATTTATACTTCTAAGAAACCATTATGCCCAAGACATAAAATAATAAAAACCGTCTCACCAAGCAACAAATTTTCCTCTTTAAAACCATCAGAAGGAAACCTAGTGGATTGAATATAAAAAAAAAATAGTTTTCCTAAGGCAATGAAAGAGTAAACCTCGTAGTTGAGACAGAGAGTTAAGATACAGTGATCTTCCTTCCATTTCATAAGTGTTCAAAGAGTAAATATTGTATACATTAACTGGTTGTTAACAATTTGTTAAATTAGAAGTCCAACCTGCTTGGTGAAGAAGCTGATTCCGTTCCCCACTCTTCAAAAAGTTTGGTGGGAGTAGGGCGCTGATCACATTGTCTGTCCAGCTGAAGTTTCTTTATGGATGTATTAGGAAGCCATGAATGGAACTTTGAGGGTTCTGAATCTTTATCCTGAGAAGGTGAAACTTTAAATTTCTCAGATGCTTTCCTGATTTCGGCTGGAGTCTCAGGTAAAGTACCACAAGCTTTAAGAAACTTGGCCTGCAAAACTTCGAGAGGTCTTTTAATACATCGAGGACTAGAGAGAATCTTTTTTAAACTGTGATGAATATTGAATAAAATTAACTATATAAGAGCCACTTTTCTCTTTTTATCCCTTCTTCCTCTAAATCCTAACTTAGCTTGCAACAACATCCAGTATGATATAACCCTTGTAACAACTGTTACAAAGTATGAGTACACACTCGTGTGAAGAGCAACAAAAGCAATAACAATAACAATAGTAACCCTTATAACAATGGAGTTAAAGTATAACCACACCCTTTATTGCAAATATATATATATATAGAGAAAGAAGAGGAAGAAGAGTCAGCAAAACCATAAAATGCCAAGTCGTTTTTCTAATTGAAAAACAATCTTACATTTCGTTGGAATCAAAAAACAAGACAACAATTTTCTAAAAGGGGTGGGTAATGGCATTATAATAGATTGCAACTGTAACCTACTCAACTCACAAACTAAGAATGTCAGCTGATCTAGCTCATTTTAGCTCTACATGCAGCTAAATTCCCATTTAACTAATTTATGTGTCACCTCATTATCAATTTTTCCAGTCATTGACTGTCAGACTAAAACAAAAAATTTCCTGGCACTACAAAAAGTACTTTTAGATAGTAAAATTACTTTCGTATTAGTTTCAGAATTTTGATGAAATACCTTAAAAAAAAAAAAAAAAAAAAAAAACTTAAAGTGCATTTTGAACGAGTGTTTCACTTCATAAATGTCGAAAGTGCTTTCATGAAAGTTGCTTTTGCTCAAAACAAACAGCATTACATCCTACAAAAACACTGCCAAACACGCCCTGCCTTCTTCTTCCAAAGGATACACCTCTGCTTCCACACGCAAAATTAACATAATAATTAACTTACAAAGATTTAGCAAACAATAAGAGAAAGAGAAATAACGCTACCAGTACACATACCTCATCCTTGAGCCCCTTTTCTATCTGCGGAGATCCAACACGCAGATTTCCCCGACTCCATGACTCTTCTTTCTCTTCAAAACACACATAAACAAATTTCAAGAAACCACAATGAAATCCAAACAAAACAAGAAACAAAAATATAAAAACAAACACGCACCTTCAGAAATAAAAAGAGCGGACAAGCGATTCTTGGAAACCCCAGGCTCCTAATAAGAACAAACAAATGCTGATCCATTACATTCCTTTGTTCACATAAATTTGAAAGACTTAAACAAAAGAAAAGCTTACAGTGTATCTAGGGATGGTAGAATGAGAGATACGAGAACGATCGTCTTTGATGCGAAAGCAACCGAAGAAACAGCCCATGGCTCTAGACACCGATCTGTAAAAAAATGTAAAAACTGATCTGCAAATGTTACGAATTCCACGATTTAACAGCTCAAATATCATATCATATTATCGGCAATTTCTCCTTTGTTGTCAGTGTCAATAATGAAACCCTATCTTTTTTGCTCTATTTCTTGAGGGTTTTATTTTTAATCGCTCGTATAACAGTGCGAAGAGAGTTGTTGCGTCGTTTTTAAAATTTGAACTAATTAAACGAGGGAAAAGAAACGCCTCGAAAATTAAAATAATTATTTAGTAAAGGGCCGCGCGTGTAGAAAATTCTCTAGACTCGCTATTAATATCTGACACATCCTGCGTTGATTCATCTTTTATTAGGTGATAGTTAAATGGGCGAGTGTTTATACTGTTGTGTGGGGTGCGAGTGGTAAGCGAGAATGGTAAGTATTGTTATGAACTTATATGTACTTACTAGAATGTGTGGAATCAGCGGCGTAATGTATAAAATTACACTTTTATTTTCTAATTAATTGAAATTATTTTTTTTCTTAAGTTGCGGATAAATATTGTTTACTTACCGCCCCGACTTTGACCTGTTGAGTAAATGCCAGAAAATGTTAAAAACACTACTCCTCTTAGATATGGCAATAAGCATGATATTTTCAGATACCCGACTCGATCTGACCTAAAAAGGGTGGGCTTTACCCAAAGTTTACAGGCTTGGGCTTGAGTCTGAGCTTGATTTTAAGGTTTAATCTCGGATACGGGCTGGATATGGGTATATCTTTAGGCCCAGCCCGTCCTCAAAAATTTTAGTATTAATTTTACTAATTTACCCTTATACTGTATATTTAATTACAATGTTATCCTATATATATATATTCATTTTTCCCAAACCCTAACCTCAATTTTCATCCCATATTGAAGGTTTAACATGTTAAAATTGTCTTTTAATGAGTTAGATGGGTTTGGTTCAACTTATAAAAGTGGATTTCACCATAACATATTATGCACAGCTGAAAAGTTAGTATAATCAAATATTATCGAGTTTTAATTGCTCACTTATTGCTTAAATTATTTGCGAAAATAGCTTCAATTAATATTTAAAAACTATTTCTATAATTAAAAGTATAAAAAAAATTTGAAATTTATTAATATTTAAAAATAAACATTATTAAAAAAGGCAGGCTTAGGCCGGGCCTGCGGTTATAAAAAACCTGTCGGGCCAGGCTTGGGCTTTGCCTATCATACTCGTAACGGGCTTGGGCCTGTGTCATGAGGTCGGACTTGGGTCTGGGCCAAGGGATATCCGGTCCCGGCTCGGCCCATTGCCATCACTAACTCCTCAACAAGTGTCAATTTTATTTCATTTTTTATACTTTATATAAAACAAACGTTATTGGTCCGTTTGGTTCATTATTTGATCGTTTTTAGAATAATATTTTGAAAATAATTAAATTCGACGGGTATTACGATGTAAGATTTAGAAATTAACAAAAATATCTCTTATGTTTGTTTATTTACTAAACACCCCTATAATAAAATATTAAAAGTTAACAAAAACACCCTTAATCCATCCATTAAATATGGACAATCGGAATTTGGTAAATGTGGGTTGCTGGGGTGTTTTTGTAATTTTTTAAAAAATTATTTGAGGGTATTTAGTTAAATTAATAAATTTAGAGGGTTTAAAATAAAATTGAATAATATAGAATAATATTTTGAGAATAAGTCATTTTGACTGTTTAACTTTATTGGGAATACTAATAATAGTATTCCCAAGAGTAAACCAAACGGACCCTATGTTGTTGAATTTGAGAGGGACTTTTGAACAATTTATAATGAAACTATATTTGAGTTTAACCGATATATCTAAGATTTTGTAGAGGGGTGGATTGTGATTGTGTGGTCTCTTTTGTTACCAAAAAAATGAAAGTTGGGAGTTAGTTCAACTCTACCTATTAGCTAAAGATTCTCTTCTAATTTAGGCAAAGATAAATTTATAACAAAATGAGAAAATATGTGGGGACATTTAACACTTCCTTTTTTTAAATCAATTATGACTAAAGCCACCACCATATTTTGCATCTTCAATTACCTTTCCTCTCTTCTTACTTGTCTACGCATTTCCCTCCCAAAAACTATCCTTCATATTTATTTATAACACCCTTTCTGTTTTCATATTCTAAATCATGTCACGATTACCTTCCAAATGATTTAGACCGGATTTAGTTTCCATTTGATTTCCCTTTTAATTTCTTCAAGTTTTCACTTCCTACTTCAACACTAGTACACTAAAATGTTGTATGGGCCAAAAACTATATTGGGTTTAACGAAGTCCAATAACGAAATAAATATATTACGGCTCAATTCTAGTTGGCCTATGCTTAAAATTCTCATTGTTGATTGACTACTCTATGAGTTGAGTATTCCTACAAGTTAAACCAAATCGGGCTTTAGCCCATTAGCCCACTTTCGTCTAAAAATAGGAATTATAATTCTATCACCTTCCTAATTCATATAAGATCTAGTATCTTACATGAATTAGTACTTTTGAACCGATAAATGTAAGTCACAAGACTTTTTTCTTGATTACCAAGTACGACTCAGGAATCTACTAGGACTCAAGCTCCTTTAAACTCCTATATAAACAAAAGTCGAGCCTCTTGTTATGCATTGAGAAATCACTTATAACTTTAGCTCCTAATTTTTTGCTCTCAAGAATCTCCGTTTTTCCCAATGTAAAGCTTAGTTCTGACTAACTTTACCCCCTTCAACCACCACAAAGCTATGCTCCAGTCATTTTGTGTTTCAATTTGTGTTAGTCTAGCCCTAGCCATATTACGGTAAACTCTTTCCTGCTCTTAACCCTCACTAAAATACCTTCAATCGTGCTGATTTGAGCGTCTAAATGCTTACGACAGACACTACACCGGTGTCACCTAAGCCTTCGCATTCATGCTTTCTTTTTATGCATGTCCATTCAATTGTCAATGGCTCACTTCTCATAAGATCTGTCATTTTCGAATCAACCGTAGATTTTACATCTACAAATACCATGACATCCCATTTTTGCATCAAGATAAAATCATTACAACGAGCATTCCTCCACAATCCTACAATGTTCTCTTTTGCGTTTTTGTAAAGTAATGACAATGCGTTTTTGATATTGTTGTGACGCTAGTTTTGTGTTAGAAAAATGATAGGATTTTATTAGTGCTAATGAAAGAGAAGTCTTTTAAAAAAAAAAAAAAAAAAAAAACCTAAAATTGACCTTTTGGAATGAAGAACGAGGGTAATCAATATTAATTATGACCATTTAGGATTGAATCTTAAAAATTCAAAGTAAATACATATGGAATTAATTACACTAGAAATAGTGAAAATTCACCTATTAACCTCAATAACGAGAATGAGTCTAGAAAGATCGTGAGAATTCACTATATTAATCGATAAGACCAAGGTTCTATGCTCTAATAACTAAAGTCCACCACAAGTTTCTAGTAATATCATGAACTAAGGTATCTGCTTTTTGGGTCATGTCGCTTCAAGTACATATAATTTAAATCCGTGGTGCAACTTACCACGTGAGAGAAGTGATGTCATTTTTTTATCCACACAAATATTTCCCATTAATCTTTATCACTTCTAGAATATATGCACGTGATTCATGTTTTTTTAAAAGAGTTATAAAACATTAACAATTACTTTTTACAAAATTTTCTCTCATAACCCTATAATCTTGACATAATAATTTATAATTAATTAATTTATAATTGATTAATAAAACTTATATGAAATCCGTTATAAACTAATCAATTATAAATTATTATGTACAAATTGTAAAATCAATTTTGTAAAAACGAATTATTGGTATAATATTATTTTTTTTAAATATACATTTAGTTGTTAAACCATTACGTCGACTTTAACTTTCTTTTTCATTTTGGGCATAAACTTTTAGACCAGCCTTGGGAGACCGACCACATGCACTCTAATCCACTAGTTAGCAATCTTTTCTACCCATGTCAGATGATAAAGGATAAAGTGAATTATTTATTTTGTTTTTATGCATGCCGAAAAGCCGTAGTAGAATGGTAGAAATACATCATTTCAATTAAAATATAGATGATAACTAATTCTGTGTCATATTGCTACCCAGATCATACCTAATTTTCTCATAGAAAGAGAGAGTAGTTAGAACTTAGAAACTTCTCCTTTGATTTTGGGTATCCTTTCAAAAAAATATTAAAACATTCTCTATTCAATTATGTGGATGAGTACTTCCAAAAACAATAATAATAATTAAAATTGCTTCTTTAGTCATGACCTAACAACGTGTGCCGGGTGGTAGAGGAGAATCGATATGTCAGTTTCAATGTTACGTGACAATTATAAAATAACAAATATAAAGATATCCAACAAGTTTCATGTGTTTGGATCGATAAATATACCATATATAAAATAGATTCTTGTACCATATTTTTTGCCTTTCATATACAATGTCCAACAAGTTTCATATGTTTGGATACATATACCATAGATAAAATAAAATATGTAATTCCATGGAAGCAAACAGAATTTATTCAATGAAAAATAATTTAATTATATTCTATTGACCCATCTTACTTACTATATTATGTCGTGCGGATATAATTAATTATAGGTTACAAGTCATTTGAAGGTATGAAAGTCGTCCACCTACAATCATTAAAAAAAAAAGAATAGACATTGTGGGGGATGATTCACAAATTAGGAGCAATTGTGTGAATGGAATTAATAGGATTAGACGCAAGTGCTTTTGAAAAGATTCCATTTGACTGACATAAGTTACCAAGAACCTTCCAGTATAATATCCTTATCATCTTTGATTAATTATACAATTATCTTAATTAATTTGTCTTTTTCAAAAATAATGCATCCTTTTATCGTAAAATTCCTCACAAAGAAAACGTATTAATTTATTGAAAAGGTCATAACCTCAATCTATTTTAATTGGAAAGGAGAAGAAATCGATATGTAAGAGTTTCAAGTAAATGAGTAAAAAGAAAAGGGTAGTTGATCCATTAAATAGCATTGACATTAATGCAATGAAATATGTATATACATCTAACCACCGTATGTTAATTAATAATGGCTTCGTGTTTTTTCTTGCAGATTGAATTTTGAGGGAGTGTAGTGTTGAACACGGCAGTAGAAGACAGAGCAATGGGTCCAAAAGTAGGCACCGTCTTTTATTGACATGACGGTGATTGGGGGTAGCTTTTGTCTTTCTCTTTTTATTTTTATTTTTTTCCCCACCTTGACTTTGCTTCTTTATCTACAGGCCATCACCACCCCCAATAGGCCATAAACTGGAGGAAATTCAATTAAAACAATAAAAAGATGAATGCATGTCCTAGGTTTTCCCGCATGAGTCGCCATACGAACTTGCGTGTAAAGAATATAATCATTGTGTTAATGATAAAACCATGACTTAAAAGTATGAAGTTGTTTAGTGGGTCTCATCTAGAACTACTGTATATATGCAACTGGAAGCCACTGTCTCTTTTAATTTTTTAATTATTTTTCAATAACTTTATTTACATAATCTAAATTTGTAAATATCATAAATACATAATCTAAGTCTATTAAATCTGTAAATAGAATATCATTTTGTTTTTGAAACATGCAGATAAAAATACTAGATTATTACACTTAATTAAAAGTTTCCACTGTTCATTTTTGACCATGATGTAGACAATTTATGACTTCTTCTTCATCAATCATCATTCAATTCTTATTGCCTCATTAATTATCGACAACTTCTTCGTCTTGGCTAATTCTATACTCCAAGGATTAATCTTTATTTCTGTTTTTCTCTAAATTAGATAAAGTTAAAATTACATATACTATATCGTTGAAGTTGAAGTAATTAAATGTTTTAGTTTATGACGTTAAAATAAATAGATATTGGTGAATATATCAAATCAAATTCAACCAATCAATTCGTGGCTTCAAGGAATAATCATTGACTCCTAAATATTTCAACGGTTTCTTTTTTAGCACATATAATAACAATTATTTATAGTAATACTATGTACTCTCGAATAGTATATAAAAATTTCCATTCTAAGTAACATATTTGCCTATTAAACATTGTTATATATGTAAATAATATAATAATGATGTTAAAAAATCGCTTTAAAAAAAGAAAGAAAGAAAGAAAAGGTGGCCGGATAAAGTTGGAAGAGAGTGGTATTACTCCTAATTTAGTTTAGTAAATGATTAAGTTAACCGCATTTATAATTAAAAAAATAAAATAAAAACTTGTTTGAAATATAAACTTTACGTGTTTACAAAAGTCTATGGTCTTAGACCCAGCCAGCATGTGTTGTTTTTTGCTGCTGCATTCATATTCAAGCTAGAGAGACAAAGTCCGGCGAATTTTATTGGCAATTAAGAGCTATCTTCTCTAATAGCTTGATGAACCAGATCAAATGATGAGAAATTCTCAGAGAACAACTGAAGTAAGGCAGTACAACAAATCTGATCTTCCACGTTTGCGGTGGACGCCTGAGCTTCATGAACTCTTTGCTGCAGCTGTTGAACGCCTTGGTGGAAAATATGGTAAGTTTGAGTAGTTTCAATGAAAAACTTTAGATGCTGGCTTAAATAAACAACGATCGTAGGATCATCCAACTTGGAGCAAGATCTTTAATTATTTAAAGAAGCTATTGATCGATCTCTTTTATTCTTCAAGTCAATGCTGTTTCTGGTCACTGTTTAGGGTATATGTAACCCTAAAACTTCTTTGCCTTTGCGTTTAAATTGGTTCCGAAACTGAGCATAGTTAAGAGTTGAATTGTCTGTAATTGGAGGAATATTAATTTAATTTGTTGTGGGGTTTGCAGAAGCAACACCCAAGCGCATTATGCAGCTGATGAATGTTAAAGGACTGAAGATTTCTCACATCAAAAGCCATCTGCAGGTACAGCTTCCAAAATCTGCTGAGGAAAAAACTTAAAAATTAATAGTATCGTGAATTATATATTCGTAATCAAATATTATTATATTTGTATGTTAGAAAAGAGAATTTTTTAATAAGCTTATAATGATGTTTGTGCAATTATGTAAACTACTTTTAGTCTAGAAAATCAATTAAAAGTTACAACATCTAATATTAAATGCTGATTGCTGAAGTGCTCTTTGAACTCTTACACAATTCTTTTTCTACGTGAGGTATTCCCACAGGTTTAATTTTGCATAAAGAAAAAGTTCGATAAATATACCATATATAAAATAGATTCTTGTACCATATTTTTTGCCTTTCATATACAATGTCCAACAAGTTTCATATGTTTGGATTCATATACCATATATAAAATAAAATATGTAATTCCATGGAAGCAAACATAATTTATTCAATGAAAAATAATTTAATTATATTCTATTGACCCTTCTTACTTACTATATTATGTCGTGCGGCTATAATTAATTATAGGTTACAAGTCATTTGAAGGTATGAAAGTCGTCCACCTACAATCATTAAAAAAAAAATAATAGACATTGTGGGGGATGATTCACAAATTAGGAGCAATTGTGTGAACGGAATTAATAGGATTAGACGCAAGTGCTTTTGAAAAGATTTCATTTGACTGACATAAGTTGCCAAGAACCTTCCAGTATAATATCCTTATCATCTTTGATTAATTATAAAATTATCTTAATTAATTTGTCTCTTTCAAATATAATGCATCCTTTTATCGTAAAATTCCTCACAAAGAAAACGTATTAATTTATTGAAAAGGTCATAACCTCAATCTATTTTAATTGGAAAGGAGAAGAATTCAATATGTAAGAGTTTCAAGTAATTGAGTAAGGAAAAATGAGTAAAAAGTTGATCCATTAAATACCATTGACATTAACGCAATGAAATATGTATATACGTCTAACCACCATATGTGAATTAATAATGGCTTCGTGTTTTTTCTTGGAGATTGAATTTTGAGGGAGTGTAGTGTTGAACACGGCAGTAGAAGACAGAGCAATGGGTCCAAAAGTAGGCACCGTCTTTTATTGACATGACGGTGATTGGGGGTAGCTTTTGTCTTTCTCTTTTTATTTTTATTTTTATTTTTATTTTTATTTTTATTTTTGTCCCCACCTTGACTTTGCTTCTTTATCTACAGGCCATCACCACACCCAATAGGCCATAAACTGGAGGAAATTGAATTAAAATAATAAAAAGAAAGAAAGAAAAGATGAATGCATGTCCTAGGTTTTCCCGCATGAGTCGCCATACGAACTTGCGTGTAAAGAATATAATCATTGTGTTAATGATAAAACCATGACTTAAAAGTATGAAGTTGTTTAGTGGGTCTCATCTAGAACTACTGTATATATGCAACTGGAAGCCACTCTCTCTTTTAATTTTTTAATTATTTTTCAATAACTTTATTTACATAATCTAAATTTGTAAATATCATAAATACATAATCTAAGTCTATTAAATCTGTAAATAGAATATCATTTTGTTTTTGAAACATGCAGATAAAAATACTAGATTATTACACTTAATTAAAAGTTTCCACTGTTCATTTTTGACCATGATGTAGACAATTTATGACTTCTTCTTCATCAATCATCATTCAATTCTTACTGCCTCATTAATTATCGACAACTTCTTCGTCTTGGCTAATTCTATACTCCAAGGATTAATCTTTATTTCTGTTTTTCTCTAAATTAGATAAAGTTAAAATTACATATACTATATCGTTGAAGTTGAAGTAATTAAATGTTTTAGTTTATGACGTTAAAATAAATAGATATTGGTGAATATATCAAATCAAATTCAACCAATCAATTCGTGGCTTCAAGGAATAATCATTGACTCCTAAATATTTCAACGGTTTCTTTTTTACCACATATAATAACAATTATTTATAGTAATACTATGTACTCCAAATAGTATATAAAAAAATTTCCATTCTAAGTAACATATTTACCTATTAAACATTGTTATATATGTAAATAATATAATAATGATGTTAAAAAATCGCTTTAAAAAAAGAAAGAAAGAAAGAAAAGGTGGCCGGATAAAGTTGGAAGAGAGTGGTATTACTCCTAATTTAGTTTAGTAAATGATTAAGTTAACCGCATTTATAATTAAAAAAATAAAATAAAAACTTGTTTGAAATATAAACTTTACGTGTTTACAAAAGTCTATGGTCTTAGACCCAGCCAGCATGTGTTGTTTTTTGCTGCTGCATTCATATTCAAGCTAGAGAGACAAAGTCCGGCGAATTTTATTGGCAATTAAGAGCTATCTTCTCTAATAGCTTGATGAACCAGATCAAATGATGAGAAATTCTCAGAGAACAACTGAAGTAAGGCAGTACAACAAATCTGATCTTCCACGTTTGCGGTGGACGCCTGAGCTTCATGAACTCTTTGCCGCAGCTGTTGAACGCCTTGGTGGAAAATATGGTAAGTTTGAGTAGTTTCAATGAAAAACTTTAGATGCTGGCTTAAATAAACAACGATCGTAGGATCATCCAACTTGGAGCAAGATCTTTAATTATTTAAAGAAGCTATTGATCGATCTCTTTTATTCTTCAAGTCAATGCTGTTTCTGGTCACTGTTTAGGGTATATGTAACCCTAAAACTTCTTTGCCTTTGCGTTTAAATTGGTTCCGAAACTGAGCATAGTTAAGAGTTGACTTGTATGTAATTGGAGGAATATTAATTTAATTTGTTGTGGGGTTTGCAGAAGCAACACCCAAGCGCATTATGCAGCTGATGAATGTTAAAGGACTGAAGATTTCTCACATCAAAAGCCATCTGCAGGTACAGCTTCCAAAATCTGCTGAGGAAACAACTTAAAAATTAATAGTATATATCGTGAATTATATATTTGTATGTTAGAAAAGAGAATTATTTAATAAGCTTATAATGATGTTTGTGCAATTATGTAAACTACTTTTAGTCTATAAAATCAATTAAAAGTTACAACATCTAATATTAAATGCTGATTGCTGAAGTGCTCTTTGAACTCTTACACAATTCTTTTTCTACGTGAGGTATTCCCACAGGTTTAATTTTGCATAAAGAAAAACACAAGTTGATCTTTTCATTGCCACCTAAAGAGAAAAATAAATTAACGATAAAAAATGGCCAGAACAAACTTGAACAATCAAGAAGTGCACAGAATTTTACTATGAAACCGGCCGCAACTTATATTAATTTCTAGTGTACTGAAAAATAAATGAAAACAAAAATATGTCTTTCTTGATTTGACATACGTACTGTACTGCATACATAAAAACCATTTAAGTTCTTTAATTATGAAGTGCACTACTAAAATCATCAACACCTTTTTATTAATCTTTATTATCAATACAAGCATAAGAATAATTTATCACATTATAATTAATTCGCTCCTTCGTTTTAGTTCTTTTCATCATTTCCTCATTTTTCCCATGCATTAAAGTTAAATCAGAACTTATTAGATTTTTCAATTTTGAAGTTATATATATATATATATATATCTTGGTTTGTAACTTTGTATATACATCTGTTATATTTAATCAGGTCTAGATAGGTACGTAGTATATAACTTTAAACTTTAATATATGCCCATGTGATATTTTTAAAGAAAGCTTAAAGTTAATGGAGATAGAGTGACAACTCAGTGTTCAGGAATTAGTCAGAATTTACGGGTTGTGAGTTGTGACCAGAAAACTAATTAGATAGAACTAACTGATATTGGTTAAATAAGTAGTGGGTTATGACCTAACCAGATTTTCATGCTTGAATTTTTTTATCAAATCTCTTCTCTTGTGTTATAAGTACTTAATACACTTTATTTCATAAAATACTATTACAACGTCTGATCATAATTACTATATTAACACAATTTCTATTTTTTCCTTGTATCCTTGGCATCATTATAATTTGGACCTTATTATTCCTCTTGAGTAATTCATTTAGGAGAAGAAATGAATCAGTTGGATAATATTATGGCTATGACCTAGCTAGGGTTCTTGGAATTAGATAATATACATATATATATAGTATTTGTCATGCATATTACGAAAGCAGAATGTTTATAGTATGTAAAATGTTTCTTGTATGAGTTTGGGTTTTTAATTGAAACAATTGTGGTTGAATATTAGATGTACAGAAGCACGAAGGGCTGTAATGACGATGATGAAATTATAGCGAAGGAGCAATTGCCAGCACAGACACCACATTTCAGTGATCATGGAGCCTTGTCCATTTGCTCCCCTCAGTCCCAGAGGTATATATATCAATCATCTTCTCAAATAACACAAATAAATAAATTATTATTCTAACATGAATATATTTTTTTTTATATAATTTCTTTTTGAATAAGAACTTGCCGTAAAATCCTAACTTAGTGGGTTGCTACCAATTAAGTTGGAAACTCATATAAACTGGTCCTTAACTTTAATTGACACTTCTATCATTTTCAGCTTACTATAATCACTGATATAATTGCACATGCATGGTTTGAAGTTATTTTTGTCGTTCTAGCGAAAAAGTTTGGCAAGGTCTATCATATATCAGCTATCAGGCAACTATCAACGCTTAATTAATTATATACAGGTAGGAAATTAACCACTGCATAATCAGATTTGGCAGTTTCCAGAGCCTCGTCAAATGTGGTAACCAGCTAAAGCTAGCCATTTGAAAAATTAAATAACGTGGCATCTTGAGTGTTGATAAGTCATCGTGAATATATAAAAAGTGTTGGGTTGATGATCGATGGCATCAAAACTGTGTTTGTAGTACTTGAAGAATAAGCTAAATAAAACATTTAAATCAATATTGTTGATGCATGAATCACAATTACATAAATATCTGCCATGGAGAAGAGATTACAAAATATACTTTTACATTTGTTAAGAGTTTTTGATGGAGTTGATGACTCATGCAGGCAAATAGGAGATGGATTGTTCGTCGATTTTGAATGTAGAAGTGAAAATATCAAACACGAATTAGCGTTTTCCGAGGTAAGTTACCGACTTCTGCATATCAAAAAACAGTAGTCGGTGACCATATGAACATCAATTATTGGTGGAGTACTAAGTTATCTTCTACAATTATTGGGGGGGTTGGTCAATTAATTGCATTGTAAAATTGGGTCCTCTTTAAATGTTGTACGTTGAATTTGTAAAAAGACAAAAATATTAGGAAAACTGAAACTCATGCACAATTTCCTTATAAAATAATTAACATATTAAACAATAATGAATTTTTATTGTTATTATATATAGTAATAGTAGGAATATGATTAGCAGCATCTTAATTTTGCAGGATTGTAGAGATATACATGGGAAAAGGAGGAACGAAGAAGAATATGGAAGCTTAGACGAAACTTGTCAGCTCTCACTATCCTTCACTCCCATGGAAATGGATCAAGAACAGGAAGAGAGAGAGTCTTGGCCTTTAACTGATGGGCTGAGCCGACTATCTCCTAGTACTTCTACAATAGATACCAATTTTCCAGATTTTCACTCTCTTGGGACCAATCATCACTTAAACTTGGACCTTACCATCTAATTAAACTTATTTTTCCTTTTAATTTAGAATTAGGATTTTTTTTTTTCTTTTTTTAAATTTTTAGCGTACATTATAACTATTAATATGAGGATCCTCGCTGTGTCTACTTTTAAATACGGTTTGTACTACAAAAATAAATAAACTACTGGTTAACATTATATGTTATAGAAATTTAACTTTGCATTACACACCTGATCTCAACACCAAATTAAGAGTAATATTATTTGACAAAATGAATGCATTGTAATTTAATGTGTCAATTCTTCCAGGGAAATGATCAAGAAACTAATATCCACATTCATTTCACCACATAAAGTCATAAACAGCTCAAAATTAAATTTTGCTTTTGAATGAGATCAATTTACCCATCTAGCATAAGGAAATTTCTTCTCAATTTCCAAACATATAAATACCACCATTTACTTCCACTTGTTTATGTTCAAACTTTACACCAAAATGATATCTGAACATATTCACATCAAAGTAAATTTCATGATAACTTTACTGTTCTATCTTTAACCTCTGAACCTTTTACATAAAGAGGAAGAATGTACAGGAATGGCGGAATAGAGGATCACACTCATCGATGTCGAGAATTTGAAATATCCTTCTGCCTCTCTTTCTATATTTTCTTAACCAATGTCACCAATCCATGAATCCTTCACTGTCTCTTTGCTAATGTCTTCGTTAATCCCTTGATAATTTTCATAAACCACACCAGGTTCATGATTGTTAGAACTATTGGTACAATGCATACTAATAATTGTCCACAGGTGTCCAATTCCTTAACCTGGTAAATGAGAAAACAGTTAGACGTGACTTCTGAAAGTGAATATATTATAATAGTTTCAGAGGTGATGTTTCTTGTAATTTAACCATGCTAATAAGGGCTCTAATGATTTTGCCCCCCCTGCCCCAGATTATCTAGGGTACCTAGGATTTTATTTTGCCTGGGTTTATATTTATATAGAAAAGAATATACCGTATTGTCTTGGAGCAGATAAATTTCCAGTAAGTAATTAAATCATGTTAACACCACCAACTTGGATTCTTAATTTTGTCTTGAAATATCATTAATACTGGAATTTCTATGATGATAGAAGAACTATCATCTGTGTAATTTCATTCTCGTGGGAAAGCTCAGTTTTCAAATTTTAGCTTGTAACCTTATAGTGTAATAGAGTTTGCAGGTATTACTTTACCTGATCATAGTGCAAGTAGACGTGGTAAAAAATGTACATGAACAGAAGTATTCTGGCAACCTGCACATAAAAACTACACTTCAGCCAAAGTCTATATATCAATGAACATATGACATAACATCAATAGCAATGGTTATTTGCATAAGGGATCTTCCACTAACAAGAATGTGAAAATAAACTAAAAGTTCTAAAGTATATTAAATGATTAACCTACCAGCCAAGCAATGAATATTACAACTCCATTGATGAGATAGGCTCTGGATCTCTTCATTCCAGCTGTGTCCAGATACCTAGATATATCCAATAGATGCATAAAATAGAATATAAAATATCATATATAATAGAAATGAATGAAGTATTGACATGAAATTACCATCTCAAATTGATTCCTGGGGTTGTTGTCTCAGAGATAAGTACCATATACGTATAAAGTTGCCCCTCCCCAGTCAACATAGAGTATGCTACTGCTCCTATTGAAAGAAGATGATGAATCACCTGAAAAAATGATAAGTCGTCAACATTTGCCAGACAAATTTAATGTTAAATTAGTTGAGATTAGATTACGATTCCCCTCCTTGCTCACTCTTCCACATCACCATTTGCCAGGACAATTTCATGTTTAAATAATTAAAGATAGAACATCATCACCCAAACCCATCCCACCATCCCCTGTTCAAAAAGCTTAACAGAAGTAAGAAACATTTTTCCAGGAGCAAATTTAATTTTTTAAAACAATGCACTTACATACTCCATTCCACCAAGAGAGGGATAAAACCAGATAATCATCCCAAGGTCCGCAAGGAAGTAACCAACTGAAACCTGTCAAATTTTCCCTGAAGCATTAGACTTAGTTACTAGATAGAACTAGGAGGTGAGATTGATTAAAATGAAGCACGTTTTTCTTGTTTTTTTCGTTTATCCAACTTTTTGCTAGGTGATTGTAGCAGGTAGAACACTTTGGAGTACAGCTAACATCAGAAGAATACTTTCAACAGTGTTAATATTCAGCAATATCTGAAATAGTGGCAACAAGTTCAGGAAGCAGGCACTGTATGGGTTTAGAATGTATTCTCACTACTCTGAATTCTGAAAGCCTCCTCCTAGGCAAACACGATGCAACCTAATATAAGTAACTAAGAATTGGTTATCATATATTTCTGCAACAGGGAAGGTTCAAGCTTAGACAGGACAATATCCTATATTCCTAGCACTTTAAAACCTATGGAAAATTCATATTTAAGAGAAAAGCAAAAGAAAAAATATCCTCACCCCCAATATAAATGTAGATAGTGACGAACTTCGAAACGTAATAAGGCCATACTGGTTGTCAGAAAAGAGCTCTGACCAAAACACAAAGTACAAAGACATAACTGTAATAAAAATGGCATGGATGGTTGAAACAGCCCTGCACAAGTAGTTCATTAAGACAAATGTTTAAAATTTATGTCAATGGAGAAAAGAAATGAATTTGGACTTAGAGAAAATGTTCAATTACCGGTTACTCCACTCAACGCGTTGAATTTTCGAGAAGCTGGAAAAACTTTTGAAGTGAACAGTACAAATCAACTGGGTAAGATCATAAACCTGAAAAAGAAAGCATGCTTAGGAAAAACACAAGAAATAAAAAAGAATCATCTATCCAAAATAACAGATTGCTAATAAAGAAGATAGACGGCTACATTCATAAGAATATGCCAATATCCAACTAATTAGCTTGATTACTGCATAACAGTGAGTATTGATTACAACATGTACCCGTGACAACATACCATCTTGCAAGCAAAAATAGCCCCAACAATTGAAGTGTATGGCATAAATGAATCTCCAAGTAAGTATTCCTTTAGCAGTAATTCAGCCTGGTTCTGGTAAGATTTGATCTCCATAGTCATGCCTTCAGAAATTAGCACTGTAGCATACACCACTGCCAATAGGTCTCACAATAGGCTCTTTCTGTTGTCTAAACTTTGTTCTGTATTCTTTCCTTTCACCTCTTTGTATGTAAACTACAAAGCGGAGGACAAGAAAACTTAGACTTATCAATTGGGGAACAAAAAGAAGTTGATAAAGTTACATATAAAATTGAAAGCATTTAAAACATTATTAAAATAAAAAGAATTGTTGATCTTGAAATGAACTGCATATTAGTTAACAAGAATAAAACATTAAAAACAACAATAAAATATCAAATAATCATCTTTCATACCATTTGAGATCCTATAATTTAACCCCATCTATGCATATATAACAATGATGAGTATACTCTCAAAAGCCTAAAATAAATAAAACAAAATGAATCATATTTCAACAACTGGTGAAGTATCATTACCTTAGAGTCAATGGCAGTAAAATAGATAAAGAAATGCAATCAAGGTGTTTCAATTTGTAAACATAGGTATCAATAACTATCTTGCGGTTCACCGAAGCAAGGGCATTCATATACCAGCCTGCCTGCCCGCTAACATCATATAAGTGATGACCGAAACAAGTTGTTAAAAGTTAAATAATACTAGAAAAAGGACAATAACAATTAAGTAAATTGAGTTGCTTCTGGGAGCGATTCCAGCGAATGAAAAAGAGAGGAATGGTAAAGGAAAATGAGGAGAGTATTTCCTCTTTTTAGTTGAAACAAACAATACAACGAAAGACGCGCAAAGAACTTATAATTCCTCCAGACGCTGGCAAAAGAAAAAAAGCAACATGAATGTTCTATATTATAACATAAGAGAGGTGTATCCCACTAACTATTTCAACTTTACAACCCCATTGGCAATAAACCCATCTAAACATGGCCATAACAAAAAATTTCCTCTAGACCAAATTCAAGTCTTTAGCCTTCTTGAAGTTTGTTGTTATTATTAATTATTATTTTTACTTGATCAGAAAGCCAATAACGAAAACCAAGAATAGAGAACGAGAAAACGAACAGATTAAACTCAACAAACAGAATTAAAACAGTTTATTGATTCTGTTCTGAAGAATATCAGAATACGTTAAAGAAAAAAATGGGTCGTTTATACACGTAAAGATGAATAACAAAGGAGTTTGTTTTGGTGATTTGGTTTACCTGAAATGGAGAAGATCAACCGGAAGTTACGGGGAAAGAGAGTGAAGTTGGTTTTGGTTTGGAGGTTGGAGCAGCTTTAGCCTTTAGTTATATATATATATATATAAATAATTATTAATTTGAGTTTTCTAGTATTTTTATCGTATAAAGTAAACTAAAAATTTTAGTTTCCTTAGGTTTAGACTTTCAAATTCGTGTTTAGAAGGTTGAAGGAGAGGCAGAGAAATAAAACAGGGTAAGGAATCAATCAACAATCAAAGCTTCCCAGCTGAAAGCTAACGCAACTCGAGTCCACTCGTTTAATGTAGAAATTTGTTATTATTGTATTATTATAATTACAGCTTTTTTAATATAGACCGGCCCATCGGCTCTACTGGACCGTTGTTCAATTCAAGCCTGCCAGTCAGAATTTTTAAAAGTATTTAGAAAACGATTTTCTAAAGTTAATAAAGATACCATTTTTTTTACTCAAATGACTCTTTTTAATGACATTTTTCCACCTACCCCACCAATCGTGGATTGATTATGACATTGTTTCGACCCCACATCACTAACATTTTTTTTTTTTTTTGTTTATCGTCATCAAAATCCTTCAAAACTTATTTTTGTTAACCTTGTCAATCGTCAATAATTTAATGATTAGGGTTTACACAATCGTTTATTTTAAGTCAAATTATGATCAATCACAATCACTAAAATTCAATCTTCTAGTATAAAAAAACTCATCGACATTCTTTCTTTAAAAACTCTAATAATATAGATCAAGTTTGCTTTCCGTTCACCGCTAAATCAGAAAATATTTTCTAGATGAAAAACTGATATTTTAAAAGTTTGTGATAAAAAATTACATTAAATCATTACTTGAATGAGCTTCTCTCTTAAAAAACTCTAACAGTATAGATCAAGTTTGCTTTCCATCCACCGCTAAATTCGAAAGTATTTTCTGAATGAGAAAGTGATATTTTAAATTTGTGATTAAAACTATCATTAACTCATTAAATCATTACTTAAGTGAGAAAAGTCGTCAACCCTTTATTAACTCCCATATGACTAGTGACTTGTTCCATATGCAAAGTGCTACTTTTCACATAGAACACGTCAATTTATTAATTATATATTTGGAAACAGTAGAAAAAGTATAAAACACGTTTCTCGCACGAGAAACTGTTTGGATATGGGAATCCAATTCTCCCCCACTCTAACTGTTGCATAATTATATCAATCAAAATCATAGAAAATACAAACACCTCTAATGTTCATAAAGTCTCTTGTAAAACGTTCCTTGCTTTCTAGTATTTGTCGAATTCTTTGATTTCCGACAAAAAAACTAATTTAGTGATATATTTTAGTCAAAATCATTCATCCAAATCCCATCTCCAGAAGTTTCAAGGTAAATTTAGCAGACGAATATGACAGATCATCCATACCAATCCCATCTCCAGCAGACACATCTTAACACAAACAATATTACATTGTTATCTGAACCAAAGTTCTAGAGTAAAGACTACATAAATTGTTACCGGAGTTTACACGAGGCAGCCAATTTTGTAGGGTTAAAAAGGAACAGCCCCAGATTGTAAAATACATAATCTGAATAAAAATGAAAATTACATGGCTCTGAAGTTAAGAAACTCATGCATCATTTTACTATTTTACATGCTAAATATCTAGGGAGAAGTTACCGCAGAACATAGGCTGGCTCTGAAGTATCTCTATGATTGAAAATACCAATCGAACCCAGTAAACTCTTGTTCTTGTTCTATCCTATCAAATGCATATTAACAATAACATTACTTCCTCCTAACCTTGCACTTTACACCTGCCTTTGGAGAGGAGGATGAGGACGACGATGACGACAAAACTGACCGGTTGTTTTCAGCCATGTCCTTGTAAAATGCCTTCTGCACATCATCTTTAAGTTCCATGAACCGCGTTTTCTTAATATTCTGTTCATCTGGAGTTCCCTTTTCTAGGAAGAATGCATCAGGGATATCGATGATATCATCGTCCAAAAATTTATCAAGCACTTCTGAGCAGTGAGGGAAGTAGTGTCGGCCAGTTTCCACTGCCATCATAGAATAGTCAGTAAATGCTCAGAGAAAATAATTGCAATATATCCAAAGGTGAGCTAATGACATATCTGCAGTCAATTTTGCAAGTTTTAATTTTCCACCATTTGACATTTTAAGGAGCTGAATTCATTGCAATAGGCTTAACTCTCGTACTTCCCTTAATGGATGATCCATATTGTACTAAGAAAAATAGTAAAAAAAAATTTTTCTTTTTTTTTTTTCTTGTCATATTTCTCACTTAAATTTATTATTAACAGACTTCCCATAAATTAAATTTCAGAATTTATGAAGACACAGCTTGAGGATGTAATAACTTTTGGCCAACCACAAAGCTGATACTAAACACATTGCAGGTTTAAACCCAGTGCAGCACTAACCATCAATATGCATACACAGTCACATACATACAACAGAGATGCTAAGATTCATGCATGCATGTACCAATAGGCCTCAGTTTCTCCCATTCCTAGATGTCAAGTAAATTACAAGGTACAAGACGTCTGCTGTAATAATCATGAAAATCGAGAACCCTAGGTCGAAAGGTATTGAATAGAAACTGACAGTCTGACAGTTAAAAGAGGTTAACCATTGTTAAGCTCCTTGGGCATAAATGAAGATGCTCATGGAGACATTGCAATAGCAATGATTCTAATGGCACCAAGGGTTCTATCACTTTCCAACCACCCAAAACAATGTACTATCGCAAAGCATAGCAGGACCTGCTGAAGTTAAGATTTTCCTATCAGTGCAGTTAAAAATTCATTTCAGCACGGTACATCAATATATTATGCCAACAAATTTCTTGGAAAAGGGGAGGTGGGGGGAGAGGGTGGACACACAGAGAGAGAGAGAGAGAGAGAGAGAGAGAGAAGAGAACCAGTTACTTTAGTGTACTACATAAATGACCAAAAGCTCTCCTTTCCACCCTCTCGGGTACTCATTTATTTACTTGTATGTGACAAAAATCACTTTTGATACATCTCATTGGCAAACAAATGAAGCATAAAGATTATATTTCACATTTCTCTTTAAATAACTGGGGAGCTAATGTGGATCATGTATTATTTTATTGCTAAACACAGAATCACAAAAAATAAAGGCCCAAAAACTAGTAATGCATATAATACCTGTTTTAAGAAGAGCTTGGAGTCTCATTTGCATTCTCCTTGCTTGCGCAGAGGGGGTTTCATTCAAATCAACCTCTCTTAAGTTCCCACTCGATCCTTTTGATTTTGATGCTGAAAGGCCTGTGTAAACTGAGGTTGAATATGCATCTGCTACCTCCATGGCTAGTCTAGCTTCAGCAGGAAACAACAGGCGTGCAAATGCCACTGCAATATCAAATCACTTTTAAGGCACTGACTATCTCTAAGAAGACAATTAACCAATACCAGTAAAGAAAAGTCACCTCTATTTTCCAGATAATCCAGCTTCATGTGTAAATCATCAGCTATCACTTGTGATGAAACTGACATGTTCCCAGACACTGAATTTCTTCTCATCTCTCTCTCAAGGACATCAATGCATATCCGATCTTTGTTGGATTCCTGCCCCCGGTTTGTTTTTTCATTATAATCCTTTGGCCTAGTCAACCTTCGACAGATTGCAACAGCTGCTTGCCCATCCAATGTAATTTCTGATGCAGAAGCTCCTTTGGTTAGAAGTGCCACTAGAATTGACGGCTCCTTTCGCCTTGCAGCCACATGAAGCACTGTATGTCCTCTACCGTTCCTAAGGTTAAGATCAGCCAAGCCTAGACCAAGCACCTCCTTAACAATCTTAGGATCACAGTAGGCAGTAGCATAGTGCAAAGCATAAGCCCCATCTAAAGTGACATTAGATTCATCCAGCAAAAGCTTGACTAGTTCAACATCATCAGAGTCCAGTGCCTTGTGGATTCTCCTGATTCTCTTCTCATGCACAGAGTCCAGTTCCATAACATCAGGTTCTGAGTCTTCTGGAGGTTTGGAGCGGATTGATTTGATTTCACTGAAAACTTCAGCAGGAAGCTCTTTCTCAAGACAGACATTGTCAAGATCTGACCTTACTACTCTATGGATGCAGTGAGTGCACAGTTGATTCAGTTGGCAATGGAATGCAGCCACAAGAATTGGGATTACATCTTCCACAAAAGCCTTCTCAACAAAGTTCAGAAGGCGACGCTACAAGGATAGACAGATTTTTTTGAGTCAGAACAAATTTTTCTGAATTTCAAATATCCCAAAGCTTGATTACAGATGGTAAATATTAATATAGGAAGGGAAAACATCCTAACTATTGTTTACTTGAAGATGGGATATCCTTAGACCAAATCGTTCTCTCAATTGTTTACTGGTATACTATGAATCTTTATCGTAATAATGAGATTCAAGCTTGCCTTTAAATGTCTTATAAATGGACATAGACACAAACCAGTAAAAGAAAAATGAAAAATAAGAGACTAATGAGTAATGAGTAATGACTGTCAACATAGCTATGGAGATTGTTTGGATCGTATAATCATAATTAATTCCAAGATGTTCTTCATTGGGTTGAAATTGCCTAATTGTTATCAGTGACTTTTAGTGACACGATCTTATCTTCTGCTAAACTTCCTTCAAGTTGAATATAAAAAACAAGAAGCATTAAACAAAATTATGGCAGTAACTCCAGGAGCTACCGCACTTCACATGTGAACCTTGTATCCTACGTATTATCTGAATACAGAAATTTGTGTCATTTCATCCAAATATCGACACATAACTAGTTAAACCATTCAAGCTGTTTAAAGTATTCCATTAATGGCCGTTCTCAAATTAATTAAATACTAATTACAAGGCACCAAAAAAAAATTACCATTTATGCTAGAGAAATAGCTTTAAACCCAAAAGGGAAGCACAATCACAACTTACCTGAGAAAGCAAAACCAGTTCCTTCATCTGAAAGGTTGCAGAAGCATACATCAACTCAATGGCGTAATCAATAGCAGGGCGGCATGCATCATGTGCACAAGCAGCATCAACACACGTGGAAACGTCTGGAGGAGATTGCCTAAGCTTTCCGGTGTACAGATAATTCAAGAAAACATTGAAAGCTTCATATCCCACGTTGCCAAAAGGCACCAATTCGGACATGAGATACTTGGGTTTGCCTTCACTGACAGAAGCATCATTTCCCTTCTTAAAAAGTTCATGAAAGAACTGACTCCGTGCAGATAAGATACACCTATGGACACCCACTGGGATGCCCTCAACAACAATCTGCGCATCCGTGTAATCATAATCATCATCAAGCAATAGCTTTTCAAGACTCCCACTGAGCCTGCTTAAGCTCAAATTTTCAAGATTCGCACCAAGTTCAGGACTTGTGTTGTGAGAGCTAGACCCATTAGAAATAATAGAAGATGAAGCAAAACTTATTGATGATGACAATTCGTTTGCATTTTCCATGATACTAAGTATTGGTAAACACCCCTAGCAAAAACTTTAGTGAATCAAGAACCATTAAAACCAAACAAAGAGTAGAGTTCAAACCGAATCATGGTAAAAATTTGAAGATGAAGAGAATTAAAAGAAGAAGAAGAGGGAAGATTAGATGCAAAGACAGAGAGGCTTGACTTGGTATTGACTTGAAAATGAATGAAGCAAATGATTGATTTTGAGATCAATGAGATGAATCTGCAGAAAAACAGGGGATTCAATAAAACTTAAAGTTGACTTGGAAGATAAACTGAAAATGAAACGAAAGTAAGGAGGCTAGTTGCACGTCGCTCTAATCTATAGATTAAGTAGAAAAAAAACCTGTGGATTGAGATGAATCTAACTGTTTAAAATTGTCTGAACGGAACCAAAAAAAAAAAAAGAAAAAAAAAAAGAAGGTTGACCGACTATTCGACGAAAATAAAATATGTCGAATTAATAAAGTGATATATTCTTTTAAAGCCGAAAGATGTTATTAGTAATTTATTAATCATATTCTATTCAATTATTTTCTATATATAAATCACAATGCCCTTTCGAAATCATTGGGGTTAATTAAAGATGAGAAAGGTAAGCGACAAATGATCAATCTTTTGATATCTTACAATACTTGGGAATGGATCAATTCATACGGTAATTTACCTGACAAAGTATCATCTACAAAAAGTATGTGCCTGTTCATTTTTAGTTTACTAAGTATAGAAATTATTAATTATACTGAGAATTAATATGAATAATGATTGGTTTGAATACTTTAAATGCTCAATTAAATTGGGTTTGATACAATAAAGATTGTCAATATTTGGAGCATGTTTTTAACTATAAAATTAAAGAATATTTAGTTATTTGAAATGATATAATATTGGTGAGTAAGATTAATAGCAATCTTATGATGGAAGCTCTGGGCTTTTCAGAATGACAACTAAAAGTCGAGAAGGGAGTGTGTTTGATTGGAGTTGGAGCTAGCTGTATTCAAGCATATATGCTTTTTTTTTTTAATTAATTTACGTCTTCAAACTATACATGCCAATTGCCAACCATCGTCACTTCATCAACGACCGATCATTATCTAAAACAGTCTCTTAAAAAAAAAAAAAAAAAAAAAAAGCTGAGAGAAAATTAGAATGCTTTCCAAATCTTGATATTGTAATAAAATTAGAAGAACGATGATAGATTACCGAGGAAATTTTTTTTAAAGAAAAATAGAGTTTTTGGATTTGTGTTATTAATATGTATTCTCATATGCATTTTTTCTTTTATGATTTTTCTCATCAGTTGGCACCCACTTTGGCTAATCTCAAAGTTAATTTACAAACCTTATATTTTAAAATATGTATAACTGATTTTAAAGTTCAAACTCAAAAAATAAAAATTAATGAAAGAAACAAATCTTGTTGCTTACCCTATAGTTTTCTACTTATTAGACCTCGGTGGCTCTAAATTTATGATGTAAATAAAATACCCTGAAATATTTAAATTTATTAATATAATATTGATTAATCAAGACAAAAGTTATGATAAAATATTGATTAATCAATATTCAAGATTTAGGTGTGTTTCTTTTAGTATTTTAGAGAGTATTTTTTAAAAAGTAAGAGTTGGATGGTAATAACGAAGTAAAATTTGAAAATTAATAAAAATATTCTTCTAGATTTGTTAGTTTACTAAACACCCATGTAAGAAAAACATTGAAAATTATAAAAACACCCACACCTATCTATTAAATACCGGCAGTCGGTCATCACTGTCGGAGGATGGTTGAAGTCACTGTATCGGCATACGATTGACTAGATCTGACCGGTTGTAGGTAGAGATGACATTTTTCTAGCCAGATTCACTGTGGATTTGGTTAGAAAATGCTAGATCTACAGCTAGATATAGCCATTAACAGTCAAATCTGATCGCGTTTGGTCGTCAACTATAACAAAAGATATGGTCGTCGTTGATGATTAGCTACATCTAAAGATCTGGCCATCAACAGTCAAATCTTGTCAAATCTTTGACTGTAGATCTAGCCAGAAAAGGTTGTATCGATGTATTACTAGTCAAATCTATCCGGTAGTGCACTATTATATAAGATTATGATCACCTTTCAGCGGTGGTGTCTGATAAATGTGGGTAGATATGAGTATTTTTGTTAATTTTTAAATTTTTTTTTAGAGTGTGTTTAGTTAAATTAATAAATTTAAAGGATTTAAAAAATTAAATAGTATGTAATTGTATTTTCAGAATAAGAAACCAAATCGTTTATTTTATTTTGAAAATGATTGGAATAAGAATGGACAAAAATACGAAACAAAAGCACATCATCTTATTTATCATCAAGAGGCGGCAACAAAAACCTCTTAGGAACCTTATCCAGCTGCTGATGACGACAGTATCAAAATCCTGAACAAGATAATGCACCAGTACCATCACCACAAGAATAAATGAAGTCGATAACGTCGGAAACAACCTCTTCAACTCTAATCGCTGCCGTAGTATCCACCACCAGCTTCGGCACATCACCCACCTCATAATCCGTACACCCTCTATATCCTTCCACTAACCTCTCAAGCTCCTCCCACGTACACGGCTTATGCCAGCTGGAGCTGGGTTCATCACTGGCCCCGCGCTTCTCCAGTCTCCTGGGCCACTCCGCCTCATCCGACGGCTTACATTCCACAATCACCAAGCGGGCTTTAGCCGATGAAGCCAATTGGAGGAGGCGGTCCAGATGGGCCCTACGCGAGAGGGGAGAGTCGATGATGACACCGAGGCCGAGACTGATCTGCGTCGAAGCAATTTTCCAAACGACGTCGTAAGAGAGCTGGTTGAGGAGAGAAGAAGCGGTGGCGGGAGAGGTGTGGAGAAGGGTTTGTTGGAGGGAGAGAGTGCAGTCACGGACGTCGTCTTTATCAATGAGAGGAAATTTAAGAGTTGAAGCTAAAGAGTGAGCTAAGGTGGTCTTGCCGGTGCCTGGATGACCTTTCATAGCTATGATCAATGGTGTTGATTGATTAGGTTTCTCTTCTTCTTTTGCCATCTTTAATTTCATTTCAAGGACTGTCTTAAAAGTTAAAAGTTAAAACCAAACGAGAAGGAAGAGTACGGAGGTGATGAGATTCTGTTTCTAAGATTTGATGATTCCACGTCGACATGACAAAGACTCAACCTTTCCCAACATTCAAACAGTGAAATTATTCCTAATTTTGAATTTTCTAAAGAATATTTATTATTTCTGTACTTACAAAGCTACTCAGGTTTGCAAGTTGGAAGTAGTGTAAATATCACAAGGGGGCAGGATATAAAGTGGTTTAAAGCTTATCTTGTCACATGCTTGCTATGGTCTATTGACCCTTTACCTAACTTAAACGCCCAGAAATTGTTAATATAAACAAACCAAAACTTATATGTATGTTAATATGGTCGAAATATATTTTAATAGTTATAAATTAAAATGAAAACATAAAAAATCCCTGTTTCTCCATATTCACAGTAGCAAAATATTTCAGTTGTCACGTCACTGGTCAGTGGAAGTATCAAGTAGCACAAAAAAGATCTGTATTCCTAATGATCTTCTTGTCTACAAAGTATAATCACATGTGATTAAATTACTAGTGCACTTTCGACCCACTCCCACGTTGCCTTTTGAAAGAATCTCCCCTAGGACCATGTGTTACGGACATGCCTGAACCAGACCCTACTATCGTTGATCCTGGTACTGCCACTGGTGGCCTACCATCATAGCTGCTTGATGTTTCGTTTCCTTTTCTTGATCCTTTGAAATGTTCCCTATTTTTGTGATTGTGCAAAGCTGAGTTTTGGTGGGTGTTGTGGTTCATAAGTGACCTAAGGAAATTATTTGGGCTATGACCTGTATCTCTGCTTCTCCCTCCCATGGACTTGTCAATCTCAGTTCCTTGTATCATTGAAGTGATCGAGTCCACAGGTTCTGATGGAAATGAGATTCCCGAGAGTCCATCATAAGACAGAATGCAGGCTATTCCATGTATAGAGGCCTCAAGAGCCGGAGGAAGAGCTGCCCGGGGATGTGTTACCTGTAAAATATAAACCAAAGAATTGAACTTGAGAAAAAAATTCACAATGCAGACAACCAAGCTTGTGTATCAACTTTACATGGCAATATTTCTTCTTGGAGAAACAGTGTAAGTACTTACTTTGAATAAGATTGCTTCTGATAATCGTTCTCTCAAGCAGTAGATTTGGGCAACATCAATGGCTGTTGATCCAAAACAAAGCCATCGATCTACAAAAACTAAAACTGAATTATCAGGAGATGACATCATATTCTCTCCATGTCCGCCTGTCTTATAATCCATCTCCATACCATCCTCATCACTGTCATCTTCATCAGCATCATCATCACTCACATCATCATCTGCATCATCATCTACATTATTGTGTGCAGGAGCCACAGCAATCTCTGTTGCAAGCAGTAGCAACGGGAGTGGCCCAACAACACTACAGTTTCTTATGTGCATACCGCCGTCCCCTCGGGTTACCTCATCAAACATAAATAATGGACAATCCTCAGTTTTCTTAAACGATAATTTGAAATTAATGGAATGAGGGTGCAATCTAACTCTAGCACCACTTGCAGTCTCAACAAATCGTTTTCCATTTTTATGAGGTGGACGCAACCTTGCCACCATTGGATACAAACCAGCCACAAGGACTGCATGTAGTATGCCTGGCACATGTGCATTCTGGCTACAGCTTGAGACATCTACATTACCGAGGTAATTTTTTTTAAAAGAAAAATAGAGTTTTTGGATTTGTGTTATTAATATGTATTCTCATATGCATTGATTAATCATAAAAGAAAAAATGCAATAAGTATTTTTTGAGTTTGAACTTTAGAATCACTCATAGGAGAATACATTTTAAAATATATATTAATACCTTGAAATATTTAAATTTATTAATATAATATTGATTAATCAAGACAAAAGTTAAGAGAAAATATTGACTAATCAATATTGTTAATGTAATATTGATTAATCAAGACAATTTATGTTGTTTGTTTTAGTATTTTGGATAATATATTTTTGAAAAAATAAGAATTTAGTGATAATAACGAAGTAGAATTTGAAAATTAAAAAAAACAACTCATATGTTTGTTAATTTATTAAACACCTATGTAATAAAAACATTAAAAATTATAAGAACACCTCTATCCATCCATTAAATACCGACAGCCGACCACCACCATCGAAAGGTGGTCGAAGTCGCCGTATCGACCCACGATCGACTAGATCTGATCGGTTTGATCGAAAAAGGTCAGATCTACGGCTAGATCTAACTATTGACAATCAGATCTGGCTGCATTTGGTCGTCAACGACGGCCAAAGATTTGGCCATCAACAGCTAAATCTTTGGCCATAGATCTAACAAAAAAATATTATATCGACGTACTATCAGACAGATCTATCCAATAATGTGTCATTATACCAAATTATGATCACCTTTTAACAGTGGTGACCGAAATCTAGTAAATATGGGTGGATGAGAGTGTTTTTGTTAATTTTTTAACTTTTTTGTGAGGTGTGTTTAGTTAAATTAATAAATTTAAAAGGTTTAAAAAACAAAATAAAATATAATATAACAGTATTTTCATAATAAGAAAAGAAACGTGTATTTTGAAAATGATGGAATAAAAAGGGACAAAAATATGAAAGAAACGCACATCATCTTATTTATAATCAGAGGCGGGAACAATAACCTCTTAGCAACCTTATCCAGCTGCTGATGACGACAGTATCAAAATCCTGAACAAGATAAAGCACCAGTACCATCACCACAAGAATAAATGAAGTCGATAACGTCGGAAACAACCTCTTCAACTCTAATCGCTGCCGTAGTATCCACCACCAGCTTCGGCACATCACCCACCTCATAATCCGTACACCCTCCATATCCTTCCACTAACCTCTCAAGCTCCTCCCACGTACACGGCTTATGCCAGCTGGAGCTGGGTTCATCACTGGCCCCGCGCTTCTCTAGTCTCCTGCGCCACTCCGCCTCATCCGACGGCTTACATTCCACAATCACCAAGCGGGCTTTAGCCGATGAAGCCAATTGGAGGAGGCGGTCCAGATGGGCCCTACGCGAGAGGGGAGAGTCGATGATGACACCGAGGCCGAGACTGATCTGCGTCGAAGCAATTTTCCAAACGACGTCGTAAGAGAGCTGGTTGAGGAGAGAAGAAGCGGTGGCGGGAGAGGTGTGGAGAAGGGTTTGTTGGAGGGAGAGAGTGCAGTCACGGACGTCGTCTTTATCAATGAGAGGAAATTTAAGAGTTGAAGCTAAAGAGTGAGCTAAGGTGGTCTTGCCGGTGCCTGGATGACCTTTCATAGCTATGATCAATGGTGTTGATTGATTAGGTTTCTCTTCTTCTTTTGCCATCTTTAATTTCATTTCAAGGACTGTCTTAAAAGTTAAAACCAAACGAGAAGGAAGAGTACGGTGGTGATGAGATTCTGTTTCTAAGATTTGATGATTCCACGTCGACATGACAAAGACTCAACCTCTCGCAACATTCAAACAGTAAAACTATTCCTAATTTTGAATTTTCTAAAGACTATTTATTATTTCTGTAATTACAAAGATGCTCAGCTTTGCAAGTTGGAAGTCGTGTAAATATCACAATGGAGCATAATAAAACGTGGTTTAAATCTTATCTTGTCCCATGCTTGCTCTGGTCTATTGACCCTTTATCTAACTTAAAACGCCCAGAAATTGTTATCATAAACAAACCAAAACTTATATGTATGTTAATATGGTCGAAATATATTTTGATAGTTATAAATTAAAATAAAAACATAAAAAATCCTTGTTTCTTAGAGACCATGCCATATTCACAGTAGCAAAATATTTCAGTCGTCACGTCACTGGTCAGTGGAAGTATCAAGTAAGTAGCACAAAAAGGGCTGTATTCCTAATGATCTTCTTGTCTACAAAATATAATCACATGTGATTAAATTACTAGTGCGCTTTCGACCCACTCCCACGTTGCCTTTTGAAAGAATCTCCCCTAGGACCATGTGTTACGGACATGACTGAACCCGACCCTACTATCGTTGATCCTGGTACTGCCACTGGTGGCCTACCATCATAGCTGCTTGATGTTTCGTTTCCTTTTCTTGATCCTTTGAAATGTTCCCTATTTTTGTGATTGTGCAAAGCTGAGTTTTGGTGGGTGTTGTGGTTCATAAGTGACCTAAGGAAATTATTTGGGCTATGACCTGTATCTCTGCTTCTCCCTCCCATGGACTTGTCAATCTCAGTTCCTTGTATCATTGAAGTGATCGAGTCCACAGGTTCTGATGGAAATGAGATTCCCGAGAGTCCATCATAAGACAGAATGCAGGCTATTCCATGTATAGAGGCCTCAAGAGCCGGAGGAAGAGCTGCCCGGGGATGTGTTACCTGTAAAATATAAACCAAAGAATTGAACTTGAGAAAAAAATTCACAATGCAGACAACCAAGCTTGTGTATCAACTTTACATGGCAATATTTCTTCTTGGAGAAACAGTGTAAGTACTTACTTTGAATAAGATTGCTTCTGATAATCGTTCTCTCAAGCAGTAGATTTGGGCAACATCAATGGCTGTTGATCCAAAACAAAGCCATCGATCTACAAAAACTAAAACTGAATTATCAGGAGATGACATCATATTCTCCCCATGTCCGCCTGTCTTATAATCCATCTCCATACCATCCTCATCACTGTCATCTTCATCAGCATCATCATCACTCACATCATCATCTGCATCATCATCTACATTATTGTGTGCAGGAGCCACAGCAATCTCTGTTGCAAGCAGTAGCAACGGGAGTGGCCCAACAACACTACAGTTTCTTATGTGCATACCACCGTCCCCTCGGGTTACCTCATCAAACATAAATAATGGACAATCCGGTTCTTAAATGATAATTTGAAATTAATGGAATGAGGGTGCAATTAACTCTAGCACCACTTGCAGTCTCAACAAATCGTTTTCCATTTTTATGAGGTGGACGCAACCTTGCCACCATTGGATACAAACCAGCCACAAGGACTGCATGGAGTTGCCTGGCCTGTGCATTCTGGCTACAGCTTGGACATCTTCTGGAAAACCCATTCTAACTAATTCTGTCTGAAGCGCTTACGCATACCAAGCAGCATATTCATGATGCTTGAAGAGACGAAATATAGAGAACAAACCGTGCTTCTTGACCCCTCTGTTTTGCATTCCTCCAGCACTCAAAAGCTGCTATGACTGCTGCTGATCACTCTGCCACCGTACAATGAAGCAAGCTCAAATTTAGCAGCAGTTGCTCTCTTCTTTTCATTTGGTAACATGGAAGGGTAAATGGATCCCTATAGTCAGAAGCACAAGCAAGTGTCAAAGCTGGGTCTAGACAGTTCATCATTATGGCAAAGAAAAGCATCTTGCTCATAAATGGATGAACAGAAAGACAACCTAGCTCTCGCCAAGTGAAGTAACTTTTCACAAGGGACAAAGCCCCAATATCTTGAAGAACAGCGATTGCATTGCATATGGTTCAGAAACTGGAGGGTCCAATGTCTTCTGCAAGAAATCTTTGATTTTGCAATTTGGATCAAGCAACTTCACCTGGCAAAAATATTAAATCACAAAACATCTCAACTATTTTCAAACTGGAAGAATATATATGAAACTGAAGTTAGAACGTCCTTACTAAAAATTGTTTTATATATATATATAATATATATATATATATATATAGAGAGAGAGAGAGAGAGAGAGAGAGAGAGAGAGGAGAGAGAGAGAGAGAGAGAGGATCTTAAATTTACCTGCAAACAAAGTTCCTCAATTGGCATTCTCTTAATTTCAGGAACCTGAAAATCAGGCAAAGAAGCCGCTCGGAGTTTAGAATAAAGATGATAACAGATTCCAGGCTGACAGCGGCCTGCACGCCCTCTCTCTGCTTTGCACTTGCTTTTGAAACCCAAGAAGACTGAAGAGTTGATACATTATTGTAAGGATCAAATTTTTTCTTTCATTCGACCACTATCTATGACATACACAACATCACTCATGGTATGGCAGTTTCAGCAATATTGGTTGAAAGAACAATCTCCGAAACCAAGAGGTGGCCGTTTAAAGACCTCTTTTGCTCCACCGATGGAACATAGAATGCAGAGATATTATAAACAAATTGGAATTATCTCTGAAAAAAGCATCTGCAGATCTCTCCCGAGTTCTATTTATATCTTCCACCCTGGAAGAAAAACAAGGATAGCTCCATTTCTGAATCTTTGCAGTTTTTCAACTAACTGCTCTAAAAGAACAAGATCTATAGTTTCGGGATTGACAGTTGCTAGATATTTATCCAGTAAGTGTGTTTTTTAAGTCTGAAAGGGCAACTTCAGGTTTTTTTTAATATTGAGCCACTTCTTGCTGATCTTCTCGTTCAGCCAACTCTAATGCTGTAGTTCCATCTTTGGCCTTTAAATGGCAGTCTGCACCATGAGAGAGAGCATGCAAACATCACCCACCTACCCTTTGCAGCAAATAACTAATGGTGTTAGACCAGTCAAGGAATGCTGGTAATTGTAGATCTTTGGGGCTCCTTCAGAAGAAACAAAATCTAGGAGCATATCAAACTCATCATTGACCAAGCCAAATTCTGGCTTCTCTAAAGTACTCTTATCACCTCTGTTAATTCAGTGTCCTCATCGGGACACTTATGGCAGCAGAGTCAAGGTGATTACTTCTGCCGATTTCAGGGGCAAGTACATCTTCCAAATAGAAACTTTTTACCTGAATTAGAAAAGGCAAGAGCAAAACAACACAAGTCAACTATGATGCAAAAGTACAGTGTACATAACTTCAGAAATGCATAAGCAACAATGGTTGAGTTTACAGGATGAGTGAACCCAGGGACCGAATATTGGCAGCACCAAAATATTGAGAAAATCATCAGCATCGAGAGTAGCACTCATTAATATCTGTTGGTCATAAATTAAGAGAGATATCATCAATCGCAAACACAATTAACAAAAAAAAAAAAATAATAAGGAAAAAAAAATAAAAATCTGAAAGAGTATACAGAGTTGAAAATGAAAAATAAATCTTAGAACTAACCAGCCGAAGTTGAGGATACACAGGAAGCATGTCTCTGCAGTAATTTTAGATAATCAGAAGAAAAAAAATCCAAAATGTCAAATATGCACGGCAAAATAGTGATGCAAATTATATAATTTTTAATTCACAAAGTTAACAAATATCAAAGCAACATGTATAAATCAAGGAAAGGGATAACTTAAGAGTAAATACCTCATAATTGCCAACATGAAATCAGAGTAGCGATCCCTTTCATGAATTTCATCCTACAAGGCAATTACAAATGCAATCAACACAATCAAACAAACAATGATAGAAGCACATATGTATGATATAGACATCGAAATAAAAGTTGAGGACATCAAAAATCATTAGTCTTCAAAAGAGATTCTGAAAATTAACAGATAAAAACAGCAACAACACTTAGAAAAAAAAAAAAATAAAAAACCATATGAGATAAGCCAGAGGGGGAGGGGTTACACTAAAAAATAGATAATGCAACTTTGATCAGTCTGGATGCAATTTGACCAAGTATAAAACTCTGGGTATAAAAACTAACTAGCAAGCATGCTTAATAATTATAACAATAATAAAAAATAATACAAACTGAACATATTATCCGATAACATGATGCAATTAGGAAGAACTGACCGAAGTAAATAAGAACATAATGATATCCGAAAAGGAATTTAGTAAATCTACAGAGGAATAAGTACAGTACCACAATGTGAGTTATTGCAGAAACATCATCCTTTGAGGGTTATTAGAAGCTTCCTCAAACTATTACACCTTTGGAGACCAGCAATCTCCAAAAGAACCCCATTGTGCAGAACACAATTGAAGAGTGCTTCCCACCTTTACTTTCCAGCCGGATCTGGCATCAAATGTACAAAAAAGATAGATATCAGAAGTATAAAAGTCCACAAGTTTCTATTTCCCTGAAATATAAAATTTTTCAAGTTCCTTCTGTGGAGAATTCTGTAAATCTCAGACTTTAAACAGCTGGTTATGCAATAAAACGTGTAGGTGAATCACCCATTGTTATTGACAAGACAACATTCAAATAAAATTTTATACCAATTTAAATAAGAAAATTCATGAAACATTACCTTGTGATCCAATATTCTCCAACATTTTCCTCTTCATAAGATATTCTCTCAGCCACTAACAAAAATAAGACCAAGGTCATGAACACACAAAGAAAAAAAGTCAACAAAAACTAAAAATATCATAGGCATCATGAGATATACGCACCTGATGTTGCAGAGATACGTCGGGGTTGAGTACAACATATTTACATGCATCACCCTTACCCCACATATGGTCTAACAGATATTGCGGGACCCGGATCACAAGTAATAAGAATACATGTTACATGATGATCAAGAAAGAAAAACATTTTTGGGGCTATCTCTTTGCCTCTCTAAATTCAACCTTTACACTCATGTAAATAAACAGTAATTTATTGAACACTGGACAACTTCGGTTTTTTATGAATAATACTTATCACAATGAATTAGTAGGATTCAGTTCAACATATGAGGAAATGGATGTACTAGGATTGTGAAATACATAAGAGTTGAGATACAAGTATGTTAAGAGCTATCGATAGAAGCTTCGTCTTTCCATGATTCTTGTCTTGTATAATTTGTTCATAGTTTTTGCTTTGTTTAGCTTTCACCATTTCTTCTGCTTTTCCATTTTTTTTTTTTTTTTCTGGTTAAGAGGCTTTCACTTGATTTTTAGAAACCAACAAACGGAAATTCAACCCACAAGTCCTGATGAAATAGTCCATTTTTTTTCTGTCCAATTACAAGTTAGGTTCAATAAAATTCCATATGGTTTTCACCCAACTAAACAGCCTCTAGCTTGGGACTCAATAAGGTTAAGAATAAAAGTTTGCCAGCCCAATGGACACAGCAATTACAGCAGATATATATCAGTTCAGACGATTGTATCAAGCCATATATATGAAAGCACCTATAAGCTTTGTAATAAAGCAATTTGTTCTTCAGTATAGCCATATCATGAATCAAATTAGTAACAACAGACAATTTATGAATCTACTAACAGGAATAACCTATTTTATTTTGCTTCTCATCAAGTGATTACATATGAATACTTCTGTCTACAAATCAGAAAAAGGGCATAATCAAAAGGGATTACTTGCAAACAGGCAGAACAAGCTCAACAAGACCACAAGGAAGAAAAAGATAAAAATCATAACCTGTGTTGTCTTTCCACACCGTTTCACCACAAATGAGGACAACCTATGTCAAACATGAAACAAACAGCAAGTTTCAGAAAATACACCAAAACATCTGACCACAAATAACTGATAGACAAGATTATTAGAACCAGACAACAAAGTTGCATGTAGTGCACCTATATTCTCATTTCCAAGAAAATCATTTAGAAACAAATGTACATAGGTCTTGAACCGGTAGTTATTGTGGAAGTGAGATATTCTTGAAGGATGCAATTGGAAGATTTGACCTGTTTAGTGACCTGCAAGAAAAATGTACATAAATTCTTCACAGTTACACAAGTTCACCGAAATTGTATGATTTTTCCATCGTTGAATGCAAATCTAACTTACTATCAAGTAAAATTTGGAAGGAGAACAATTATTAAGGTACAGCATCCAACCACGAAAATCCATAAATTTCTAAGTGTCTGGAAAGTCACAAGAACCTGTCTCAAGTTGCATCCTTCTCTATCATAGAGAGCAAGCAATCCACCTTCTTTGTAATTTCTGCCTTGTCATCGGAGGCTTGCAGAAAATAATCTCTTTTTCCTCGTTTTTTATTGTTCTTCCCATCATGTTTGCAACTAATTTCTCTCCAGACTCCCATCATAGGGGTAGTGTGTAATAAATCTTGCAAAAACACTTTTGACTCTTCTGAAAACATCAATGAAGTTCGATGTCCTCTCCTTCCTTCTCCGCATTTTTTTAGCTTTATAAACAGAAACACGTCGCTGCTTCCACGTCTACATAAAAATCAGGCCAATAAGCTATAAGGGAAAAGCAAAAACCAAACTTAAATAAAGATAAAAGGCATGCAGGTTTCCACTTCCTATGGTTACATAGCTTGGCATAATTGAAATAAGCAATGAGCACTCACCCAGAACTTTTGGATATCATGCCCATTTCCTGCAAACCTCAGCACCACAGCACGTTCATGATTCGAAAGATTGGCTTCAAACGTATACACTGCATCCAAAATTTACAATAAATCTAAAAAACTTCAATAACAACTTCGCCAAACAACCGCATAAAATGACAGTCAATGCCAAACACTACAAAATTCAAAGAAGAAAAACAAATGTTTAATAACAGTTCCCATTACAAGAGAAGCAAACAGCAGCCTCCAATCTTATAAAGCATTATTACATAATAATATCTTGAGAAGAAACATCGCAAAACTAATTTTAAGTGGCATTAATCGGCGAAGCACAAAAAAAAAAAAAAAAAAAAAAAAAAATTAGTATATTGATTTTGAAGCTTTACCATCATCTTTGGCGACACGAAAGTTCTGGAGTATTTGAGATATTCGAATCCTAGTAGCTTCAGCAATATTAGGGTTTTGCCCTTGTTGTTCTTCTCCTTTCTTCTGTCTCTTCTTTCCCATTGTCTCAGCTACTAAACTTGCGTCTTCTTGGTTTTAATTTGGTTTTCTTAGCCCAAAAGAATGTAAAATATATTTGCTCAGCCAATTTCTTCCGTACCGCAGGATGGCCCTTCTTTCTTTCGGCTAATATTACCTTTCTTTTTATTTTCTTTTTGGAGTTCAATGTTTTCCCTCTTGATTCTTGCCCACCGAATATCCTGTTTTCGTATTCGGCGCTTGCCCTTCTACCCTCTTTTAAATCAACTGTTCTACAACTAGGTAAAGTGAAATTGAGAGACGATAATTGGCATTTTTTAAGAATCTAAGTAACGATAGTATTTAAATTTAAATAATATAATGAATTAAATTTAGTTAAAATTAAGGATCCGATTGTTTTATGATGTTGGATAGGATTTTGGGAATAATATTGGGTAGTTGAATAGGGGAGTCTTACGAAGTAAAATTTATAAAAAAAATCCCTAATTTGCTAATTTAACTAAACACCATAATATATAAAATTTTTGTAAAATAACAAAAACACCCTTACACACTCACAGTGCTAGATTCCGGCCACCACCGTCAGAATCTGGTCGAAAAATGGTGTTACGATACAGACCGGTCAGATCTGACAGGTAGGGCTTCGATATGGCCTTCAGTGGATCTGGTCGGAAAATGCTAGACTGGTGAATTATTAGCCAGTCCCGATTGTTTGTAGGCCGTTGTGATAGATTCTGGCTATCACCGATAATGGTTGCCAGAATCTGGCAAGTATGGGTGGGTGGGGGTATTTTTGTTAATTTTTAAACTTTTTCCTAAGGGTATTTAATGAAATTAATAAACTTAAGAGGTCTAAAAGTAATTAAAAAAATATACTAATGTTTCTCCAATAACAAAACAAACAATATTTTGAGACTAAGATTGGAAATATGGGTAGAAATAATGTGCCAAACGGAGCCCTAAAAATTCTTGTCATGTTTTATGCGTAATTTTCTTCCCATTCTTACCAAATGTGCTACAATAATTAATTATATATTTATTAATATAAACGTCTCCTTGTCTAACTTTTCTTTATTTTATTCAATTCAAAACATTTAACAATTATATTTTTCAATAAAAGTTTATAAATTAACAAAAACACCCTCACTCATTTAAGCAATAGTCACTTGCCAGCAACACCGTTGGGCACCAATCGCCACCGTCGACATCTGAATGAAGCATGATCGATCGGATCGACCAAAGATATGACCTTTGATGGCCAGATCTAACAACTGTCGGCCACCGTCCAGAGGTGATGGCCGACAGTCGGTAATCAATTGGGTGGATATAAGTGTTTTTGTTAATTTATAAACTTTTATTGTATGGGGGTGTTTAGCTAAATTAACAAATATAGGAGGTTAAAAAATAATCTAAATATTATCCAAAAATATTTGCTAATAATATACTAAACATATTCTCAAAATCCTATTATGTTCTATTCAGAATAGGATTTCAGAAATCCTATTAAAAAAAGCGTACCAAGCGGGCCTTAATTCATCAATTATCACACCTCTTTAGCCCATTCCATAAGGGTTATCCATTACTTCCTATTGGAATTGCCTCAAATACAATACACGCTTGAATGACGTTATTTCACCAAAAGCTGAGCGCATATCCAAGTAATTAGGCATGGGCAGCCCAACTAACAAACAGGGTGGGAAGGCCCAAGGTTCAGCCCCATACAAAACTCTGAAAATCCATCTCTCTCTACATAACCCCTGATTGAGGTGGTTTCCTCCACGCCAAGAGTCCTGAGAGTGTTGTTTTTACCCTTTGCAAAGGTACCAAACCCTTTTACTTCATTTCCCGTACAACAAGTTCCCTTCAACTTTACACCTNAGAAATCTTTGATTTTGCAATTTGGATCAAGCAACTTCACCTGGCAAAAATATTAAATCACAAACATCTCAACTATTTTCAAACTGGAAGAATATATATGAAACTGAAGTTAGAACGTCCTTACTATAAAATTGTTGTTATATATATATATATATATATATAGAGAGAGAGAGAGAGAGAGAGAGAGAGAGAGAGGATCTCTAAATTTTACCTGCAAACAAAGTTCCTCAATTGGCATTCTCTTAATTTCAGGAACCTGAAAATCAGGCAAAGAAGCCGCTCGGAGTTTAGAATAAAGATGATAACAGATTCCAGGCTGACAGCGGCCTGCACGGCCCTCTCTCTGCTTTGCACTTGCTTTTGAAACCCAAGAAGACTGAAGAGTTGATACATTATTGTAAGGATCATAACTTTTTTCTTTCATTCGACCACTATCTATGACATACACAACATCATCAATGGTAATGGCAGTTTCAGCAATATTGGTTGAAAGAACAATCTTCCGACAACCAAGAGGTGGCCGTTTAAAGACCTTCTTTTGCTCCACCGATGGAACCATAGAATGCAGAGATATTATAACAAATTTGGAATTATCTCTGAAAAAAGCATCTGCAAGTAATCTCTCCCGAGTTCTATTTATATCTTCCCACCCTGGAAGAAAAACAAGGATAGCTCCATCTTCTGAATCTTTGCAGATTTTTCTAACTAACTGCTCTAAAAGAACAAGATCTATAGTTTCGGGATTGACAGTTGCTAGATATTTATCCAGTAAGTGTTGTTTTTTCAAGTCTGAAAGGGCAACTTCCATGTGTTTTTTAATTATTTGAGCCACTTCTTGCTGATCTTCTCGTTCAGCCAACTCTAATGCTGTAGTTCCATCTTTGGCCTTTAAATGGCAGTCTGCACCATGAGAGAGGAGCATGCAAACATTACCCACTCTACCCTTTGCAGCAAATAACATTAATGGTGTTAGACCAGTCAAGGAATGCTGGTAATTGTAGATCTTTGGGGCTCCTTCAGAAGAAACAAAATCTAGGAGCATATCAAACTCATCATTTGACCAAGCCAAATTCATGGCTTCATCTAAAGTACTCTTATCATCCTCTGTTAATTCAGTGTCCTCATCTGGGACACTTATGGCAGCAGAGTCAAGGTGATTACTTTCTGCAGATTTCAGGATGGCAAGTACATCTTCCAAATAGAAACTTTTTACCTGAATTAGAAAAGACAAGAGCAAAACAACACAAGTCAACTATTGATGCAAAAGTACAGTGTACATAAACTTCAGAAATGCATAAGCAACAATGTTTGAGTTGTACAGGATGAGTGAACCCAGGGACACGAATGATTGGGCAGCCACCAAAATATTGAGAAAATCTATCAGCGTCAAGGGTAGCACTCATTAATATCTGTTGGCTCATAAATTAAGAGAGATATCATCAATCGCAAACACAATTAACAAAAAAAAAAAAAATAATAATAAGGAAAAAAAATAAAAATCCTGAACAGAGTATACAGAGTTGAAAATGAAAAATAAATCTTAGAACTAACCAGCCGAAGTTGAGGATACACAGGAAGCATGTCTCTGCACGTAATTTTAGATAATCAGAAGAAAAAAAATCCAAAATGTCAAATATGCACGGCAAAATAGTGCATGCAAATTATATAATTTTTTAATTCACAAAGTTAACAAATATCATAAGCAACATGTATCAAATCAAGGAAAGTGGATAACTTAAGAGTAAATACCTCATAATTGCCAACATGAAATCAGAGTAGCGATCCCTTTCATGAATTTCATCCTACAAGGCAATTACAAATGCAATTCAACACAATCAACAAACATATGATAGAAGCACATATGTATGACATATGACATCGAAATTAAAAGTTGAGGAACATCAAAATCATTAGTCTTCAAAAGAGATTCTGAAAAATTAACAGATAAAAACAGCCAACACACTTAGAAAAAAATAAAAATAAAAACCATATGAGATAAGCCAGAGGGTGAGGGGTTACACTAATAAATAGATAATGCAACTTTGATCAGTCTGGATGCCAATTTGACCAAGTATAAAACTCTGGGTATAATAACTAACTAGCAAGCATGCTTAACTAATATATAACATAATAAAAAATAATACAAACTGAAACATATTATCCGATAACATGATGCAATTAGGAAAGAACTGACCCGAAGTAAATAAGAACATAATGATATCCAGAAAAGGAATTTAGTAAATCTACAGAGGAATAAGTACAGTACCACAATAATGTGAGTTATTGCAGAAACATCATCCTTTGCAGGGTTATTAGAAGCTTCCTTCAACCTATTACCACCTTTGGAGACCAGCAATCTCAAAAGAACCCCATTTGTGCAGAACACAATTGAAGAGTGCTTCCCACCTTTACTTTCCAGCCGGATCTGGCATCAAATGTACAAAAAAGATAGTAGTATCAGAAGTATAGAAAAGTCCACAAGTTTCTATTTCCCTGAAATATAAAATTTTTCAAGTATCCTTCTGTGGAGAATTCTGTAAATCTCAGAACTTTAACAGCATGGTTATGCAATAAAACAGTGTAGGTCGTAATCACCCATTGTTATTGACAAGACAACATTCAAATAAATATTTTATACCAATGTAAATAAGAAAATTCATGAAACATTACCTTGTATCCAATATTTTCTCCAACATTTTCTCCTCTTTCATAAGATATTCTCTCAGCAACTAAACAAAAATAAGACCAAGGTCATGAAAACACACACACAAAAGAAAAAAGTCAACAAAAACTAAAAAATATCATAGGCATCATGAGATATACGCACCTGATGTTGCAGAGATACGTCTGGGTTGAGTACACACTATTTTACATGCATCACCCTTACCCCACATATGGTCTAACAGATATTGCGGGACCTGGATCACAAGTAATAAGAATACATGTTACATGATGATCAAGAAAGAAAAACATTTTTGGGGCTATCTTCTTTGCCTCTCTAAATTCAACCTTTTACACTCATGTAAATAAACAGTAATTTATTGAACACTGAACAACTTCGGTTTATTATGAATAATACTTATCACAATGAATTCGTAGGATTCAAGTTCACCATATGAGGAAATGGATTGTACTAGGATTTGTGAAATACATAATAGAGTTGAGATACAAGTATGTTAAGAGCTATCGATAGAAGCTTCCGTCTTTCCATTGATTCTTGTCTTGTATAATTTGTTCATAGTTTTTGCTTTGTTTTAGCTTTCACATCATTTCTTCTGCTTTTCCATTTTTTTTTTTTTTTTTTTCTGGTTAAGAGGCTTTCACTTGATTTCTTAGAACTCAACAAACGGAAATTCAACCCACAAGACCTGATGAATAAATAGTCCATTTTTTTTTTCTGTCCAATTACAATTAAGGTTCAATAAAATTCATATGGGTTTTCAACCCAACTAAAACAGCCTCTAGCTTAGGTAACTCAATAAGGTTAAGAATAAAAGTTTGCCAGCCCAATTGGACACAGCAATTACAGCAGATATATTATCAGATTCAGACGATTGTATCAAGCCATATATATGAAAGCACCTATAAGCTTTGTAATAAAGTCAATTTGTTCTTCAGTATAGCCATATCATTGAATCAAATTAGCTAACAACAGACAATTTATGAATCTACTAACAGGATAAACCTATTTTATTTTGCTTCTCATCAAGTGATTACATATGCAATACTTCGTGTCTACAAATCAGAAAAAGGGCATAATCAAAAGGGATTACTTGCAAACAGGCAGAACAAGCCGTCTAACAAGACCACAAGGAAGAAAAAGATAAAAACCAATAACCTGTGTTGTCTTTCCACACCCTGTTTCACCACAAATGAGGACAACCTATGTCAAAACATGAAACAAACAGCAAGTTTCAGAAAATACACCAAACATCTGACCATCAAAATAACTGATAGACAAGATTATTAGAACCAGACAACAAAGTTGCATGTAGTGCACACTATATTCTCATTTCCAAGAAAATCATTTAGAAACAAATGTACATAGGTCTTGAACCTGGTTAGATTCTATTGTGGAAGTGATGATATTCTTGAAGGATGCAATTGGAAGATTTGACCTCTGTTTAGTGACCTGCAAGAAAAATGTTACATAAATTCTTCACAGTTACACAAGTTCACCGAAATTATATGATTTTTCCATCGTTGAATGCAAATCTAACTTACTATCAAGTAAAATTTTGGAAGGAGAACAATTATTAAGGTACAGCATCCAACCACGAAAATCCATAAATTTCTAAGTGGTCTGGAAAGTCACAAGAACCTGTCTCAAGTTTGCATCCTTCTCTATCATAGATGCAAGCAATTCCACCTTCTTTGCAATTTCTGCCTTGTTCATCGGAGGCTTGCAGAAAATATCATCTCTTTTTCCTCGTTTTTTATTGTTCTTCCCATCATGTTTTGCAACTAATTTCTCTCCAGACTCTCCATCATCAGGTGGGTAGTGTGTAAATAAATCTTGCAAAACCACTTTTGACTCTTCTGAAAACATCAATGAAGTTCGATTGTCCCTCTCCTTCACTTTCTCCGCATCTTTTTTAGCTTTATAAACAGAAACACGTCGCTGCTTCCCACGTCTACATAAAAATCAGGCCAATAAGCTATAAAGGGAAAAGCAAATAACCAAACTTAAATAAGGAATAAAAGGCATGCAGGTTTCCACTTCCTATGGTTACATAGCTTTGGCATAATTGAAATAATGCAATGAGCACTCACCCAGAACTTTTGGATATCATACCCATTTTCCTGCAAACCTCATGCACCACAGCACGTTCATGATTCGACAGATTGGCTTCAAACGTATACACTGCATCCAAAAATTTACAAATAAATCTAAAAAACTTCAATAACAACTTCGCCAAACAACCGCATAAAATGACAGTCAATGCCAAACACTACAAAAATTCAAAAGAAGAAAAACAAATTGTTTAATAACAGTTCCCATATACATGAGAAGCAAACAGCAGCCTCCAATCCTTATAAAGTCATTTTCATTACATAATAATATCTTGAGAAGAAACATCGCAAAACTAATTTTAAAGTGGCATTAATCGGCGAAGCACAAAACAAAAAAAAAAAAAAAAAATTAGTATATTGATTTTGAAGCTTTACCATCATCTTTGGCGACACGAAAGTTCTGGAGTATTTGAGATATTCGAATCCTAGTAGCTTCAGCAATATAGGGTTTTGCCCTTGTTGTTCTCTCCTTTCTTCTGTCTCTTCTTTCCCATTTCTCTGCTACTAAGCTTGCTCTTCTTGGTAATTTGGTTTTCTTAGCCCAAAGAATGTAAAATATATTTGCTCAGCCATTTCTTCCGTACCGCAGGATGGCCCTTCTTTCTTTCGGCTATATTACCTTTCTTTTTATTTTCTTTTGGAGTTCATGTTTTCCTCTTGATCTTGCCCACCGAATATCCTGTTTTCGTATTCGGCGCTGCCCTTCTCCCCTCTTTTAAATCAACTGTCTAACTAGGTAAAGTGAAATTGAGAGACTATAATTGGCATTTTTAAGAATAAGTAACGATAGTATTTAAATTAAATAATATATGAATTAAATTTAGTTAAAATTAAGGGTCCATTTATTTTATTATTTTGATAAAGATTTTGAAATAATATGGGTAGTTGAATAGGAGATTTACGAAGTAAATTTAAAATTTATAAAAAACTCCTATTTGCTAATTTAACTAAACACCTCAATAATAAAAATTTTGTAAATAACAAAATACCCCCATCTACTATAGTGTAGATTCCTAGCCACTACCGCCAGAATCTGGCTGAAAATAGTGTTACGACGCAGACCGATCGAATCTGACAGGTAGGGATCATATGACATTTTTGACCAGATTCACTGGGATCTGACCGAAAAAAGCCAGATCGGTGAATTACCGGCTAGTCACGATCGTTTGTAGGCCATTGTGAATATTCCGCTATCACCAAAGTGGTTGCAGAATCTAGCAAGTATGGGTGGTGGGGGTGTTTTTTGTTAATTTTAAACTTTTTCTGGGAATTTAATAAATTAATAACTTAAGCGGTCTAAAAATAATTAAAAAAATATACTACGTTTCTCAAATAACAAAACAAACATATTTTGGGAATATTGTAGAAATAATGTGCCAAACAGAGCTTTAAAATTCTTGTCATGTTTATGTATTTTCTTCCCATTCTTACCAAATGTGCTATAATAATTATATATATTTATTATATAAACGTCCTTGTCTAACTTTTCAAACTTTATTTTATTCAATTCAAAACATTTAATAATTCTTCTCAATAAAAGTTTATAAATAACAAAAACACATTACTCATTTAAAAACAGTCACTTGCCAGCAACACCATTGGCACCAACCACCACGTCACATCTGAACGAAGCACGATCGATTGGATCGGCCAAAGATATGGCATAACAGCTAGATGACAACTGTGGCCACCGTTAGAGGTGATGGCGACAATCAATTGGGTGGGTAAATGTTTTTGTTAATTATAAAATTTTATTTGTGGGGAGTTTAGCTAAATTAAAAATATGGAGTTAAAAATAATCTAAAATTATAGAAAATTTTCTAATAATATACTAAATATATTCTCAAATTCTATTTCAGAATCCTATTAAAAAAGCGTACCAAGCGGGCCTTAATTCATCAATTATCACACCCTTTAGCCCATTCCATAAGGGTTATCCATTACTTCCTATTGGAATTGCCTCAAATACAATACAGCTTGAATGACATTATTTCACCAAAAGCTCAGCGCATGTCCAAGTAATTAGGCATGGCAGCCCAACTAACAAAACAGGGTGGGAAGGCCCAAGGTTCAGCCCCATACAAAACTCTGGAAATCCATCTCTCTCTACATAACCCCTGATTGAGGTGGTTTCCTCCACGCCAAGAGTCCTGAGAGTGTTGTTTTACATTGCAAAGGTACCAAACCCTTTTACTTCATTTCCCGTACAACAAGTTCCCTTCAACTTACACCTTTAATAAACCTAATTCTTATCACTTTGCAATATAATTTCTTCTATATTTATTGGGTTGAATCCACCTTAGTACTGTTAAGTGAAGACTAATAAGCGAAACTCCTTCTGTTTGGCTTCAATTTTTCACCTTTACCCTATTCTGATAGCTGGATTATTCTCTATCGATTTCTGTGTTGGGTTTGTTTTCATCTGATCTGAATGGCTCCAAACACAAAATCACTTATTGGGTATTTCAGATTTTCTTGCTTTGGTACTTTATTATCATTCAATTGGGTCTGATTACGTTCATAACATGTTTTTCTTATCTTGCTTTGATTGTGTTTAGTTTGGAGCTTATTTTATACTAATTTATGCCCCTTAGACTGGTATTTTATGATTCATGAGTCTTTTGACTGTATGTTGTGTGATTGTCTGTATTGATTGATGCTGATGAGGGTTTTGAGTAATTGTTGTTAAGGACTTTGTTTGTGTGCTGAAACCGAAATCACTTATTTTGCTTTTGAGTAAATTGACTGAATTTTTTATGTTGAAAAGTTATGTCTTTCTTTTGGACCTTATGTTAAGGTAATGTGTGTTGCTTAAACACCTGGAGTGATGGGCATTGTCTATAATGGTTTGGTTATTCTTGTATGTCTTTAACATGTTATGATGGTTCGGTTCTTTTATTGGTTGAAAATGATTTTGGTCTCTCCATCTGGGCCTTTCTATTAAACGAATGGCAAAGGCATTGAGACTTCCACTCTGAACTTGTTGAGTTCACTAGGTAAGTTGCATTGATGTTGCTACTACCATCCAGGTCAACACTGTTGTGGATAATATCGGTAAACTTATTTAAGGATACTGCTTTGAGAAATGGAAACAAGATCAGTAAAAAAAAAAAAAAAGTAGTTTTTGACATATTTCTCATGACAATGGAAATGGTGGAGAGTTTACTTCTTATTTTTACTTTGGAAATGTTCATAAGCATTATTATTTGATCATCTGGCCAATAGGAATATTACAAAGAAACGGTTCTCTGGTTATAGATATTAATGTCATTTTGCTGTATTTTGACATCTTTTAGCATGATATAATGCTACATGACTTGTATTGCCTATTAGAATTTGGACTCGTGTCTATGTGAATAGTGAATTCAATTTTGCACTGGGAAGGGCATCAATTTTTTTTTTTCTTTTTTCTTTTTCCATCTATTGGATCTTTGGTAAAGGAAATAGCAGTTAGCAAGTTTTGAAAGCAGTATTCAAGCCTTAAAAGGTAAGAATAAATTTATGATCTTATATAGAATTCAACAGCTGAAAGGCCCTTGTATTCTGTTTGATTAGGCTTTATTTTTGAGGTAGATCACAAATATTGTGTAGCATTGATGGCATAACACTGGAATGAAACATTATTACGATATTTTTTATATGGTCATTAGATATCTGAGAGAATCTATGTTAGTGCCTTCCTTCCCAACTGTGGATATCTTAAAAGTTACTGTGCTGTGGTTGAATTTTTCTTTCAAACCTCGTTCCTTTGTTTAACGAATCTTATTTCTCTTGTTGCTTTCATATTTGCTCTACACCTATATAATCTTAAAGTTTTGAATTCCTATTTTGTATTGGGGAGACTCAGCTCCTCAAGAGTGCCACTCTTTGGATCCTGAAAAAATCAATGTTAGTTTCCAACTGGCACATAATTTCAAATGATATACAAGCAAGAGCTGTGATAGTGTAAAGGGAATTGAGTCAACTTCTGGTACTAATGAAATTAAGAGAGTGTGGTGGGTAGGATTGGGGAGATAGATCTGATATTTTGGAATTTTATGCCATGAAAATATCGCTATTGCTTCAGTAATGACTAATTGTAGAAACTGACCCATAAAAGTTAACGCTTCTCAAGCTTTGATAGAATTGATTATTTAAGTATTACATTAGTGCCATGATTATGATAGAATAAGCCATTTTGGATTTATATGTATATAGTTATTACTTCCAGGAGTTTATTGATATTGTTAAGAACCTTGTGTGACTGTATTTAGATTTTTTTTTTTTTTGGGTTTTCTTATATGATATTGTGTTAATCTATGAGAACCTACTATGTCATGCAGGAAGTTATTCTTGATATTGATTGGAAGCTATTAATCCCCTATTTTTGTCTTGCTGCCTTTCTGATAATATATGGGCTGAGGTGCACATTTCATGGGAGGTGTAGGGGATGATGAACCAGCCTCAAAGCGCATGAAATTATCCTTTGTAGAACTGAGAAGCCTTTCAAACGGTTCCGCTGTAACAGAGCCCATAGCTGGGTCGTCGAGAGGCTTGATGGCTCGGCCCATAAAATCTGAAGGGGATGAAGAAGTTATTGGTCCAAAAGGAGTTATTAAAAGAGTGGAATTTGTCCGAATAATAGCCAAGGCTCTATATTCTCTTGGTTACAAGAAGAGTGGTGCTCTTCTTGAGGAAGAGTCAGGGACACCCTTGCACTCGCCAGTGGTTAATCTGTTTATGCAACAAATTCTTGATGGAAATTGGGATGAAAGTGTGGCAACACTACCTAAAATTGGTGTACTGGATGAGAACGTTGTTAAGTCAGCTTCTTTCTTGATATTGGAGCAGAAATTTTTTGAACTTTTGGATGGGGAGAAGGTCATGGATGCTTTGAAGACTTTGAGGACTGAGATCACTCCTCTTTGTATTAATAATGGCAGGGTACATGAGCTTTCGTCCTTTATTGTGTCTCCTTTTCAGTGTGTTTTGGCAGGGTCTCCAAAACGAGATATTGTGAGGGCAAAGTCTCGGTCCAAACTGCTGGAGGAATTACAGAAACTGCTTCCCCCAACGATCATGATACCTGAAAGAAGGTTAGAACATTTAGTTGAACAAGCCCTTATATTGCAACAAGAAGCCTGTTTGTTTCACAACTCATTAGACAAGGATATATCATTGTACACTGATCACCACTGTGGAAGAGATCAGATTCCATCTCGAACATTACAGGTTAGATCTCATTTTGCAGTCATTAGATGTTAAATTTCATAAGTGTTATTACAGGTTATTTTGGTACTTTAGCCGAGTCTGTGGTGAATTTGGGCTTATTGTCAGGTTCTTATATTATCACTTTTTGTTATCTCATTTTCAACAGGTATTAGAGGCTCACACAGATGAAGTTTGGTTCTTGCAATTTTCACATAATGGTAAATACCTAGCTTCATCATCCAATGATCGGTCAGCAATCATATGGGAGGTATGGTTTTTTTCTCTGGATATTTACATTAAATTGCTCTCTCTCTCTCTCCCTTACTCTACTACTTTTTCCATTCATGCCTATAATTTATCTCCTTTTTTTTAGGTAATATGAAAGTAGCTTGATATGCTTTTTTTAATGCTAGGACATAATAGTGATATATGAATTATAGTTGTTTATATATTTATAGTCATTATTTTCATGACTATTGCATTAAATAACCATAATATCTTGGACTCCCACCAACGGTTGGCATTTTTAAGCATAATGGCTGGAAGTTGTGATCACCTGTTAGGTACAGTTATGAGGTAGGACTTGAGTTAGTTTATTAATCTTTTAGAATCTAGTGTTGGTGCCCAGATACTCATCTGTAGTAACTTGTCAGTGTCATGTAATTAGCTTTGTCTCTCAAGTAGGGTCAGATAGAGATGCTTGTATCTAAAATGTGTTATTTGAACTCTGATAAAGTCTATAATTGATTTTGTGTAGGTTGATATGTATGGTAGAGTGGCATTAAAGCATAAATTATCTGGTCACCAGAAACCTGTTTCCTGTGTTTCATGGAGTTCTGATGACCAGCAGCTCCTCACTTGTGGAATAGAGGAGGCTATCCGGCGTTGGGATGTTTCCTCTGGTGAATGCCTCCAGGTCTTTGAAAAAGCTGGTGTTGGCCTGGTGTCTTGCGGATGGCATCCAGATGGGAAATGTATATTCTCTGGTGCTAATGATAAGAGTATCTGCATGTGGGAAGTAGATGGGAAACAGCTCGAGTGTTGGAAAGGGCCTCGAACTTTAAAGATTTCTGATTTGGAGATAACTAGCAATGGGAAGCAAATTATAAGTATGTGTAGAGAAACCACAATACTATTACTTGACAGGGAAGCAAATGCTGAGAGATTTATCGAAGAGGACCAAACGATAACATCATTCTCATTGTCTAGGGATAACAGGTTCTTGCTGGTTAATCTTCTGAATCAAGAAATCCATCTTTGGAACATAGAGGGAGATGTTAACCTTGTTGCCAAGTACAAAGGGCATAAACGTGCTCGTTTTGTTATTAGGTCCTGTTTTGGTGGGCTCGACCAATCTTTTATTGCCAGCGGGAGCGAGGATTCACAGGTATGACTTTTCTCTTGTCAAATTATTTGGGTGTGTCTTGGTTCCTGGTTTTGGTGAAAAAGCTGTGTTCTTGTTATATTTGAGCATACTAACTGCACATACATATGTGTACATGCATGTTGAGTATTTTTGTGATTTATTAAATTTTTATTGTTAGTTTGTGATATTACATTATTAAGCTGTTGGGATCTTCTGGATTCTCGGAAATTTATTAGCTTCTTTTATTAGTAAATCAAAGTGCTGGAATACTGAAATGTCACTTCTCAAGTTCAATGATGGGGTTTTTAATATATCTGTAGGTTTATATATGGCATAGAGCCTCATGTGAGCTCGTAGAAGCATTACCAGGTCATTCTGGGGCTGTTAATTGTGTAAGCTGGAATCCAGCAAACCCTCACATGTTGGCATCAGCCAGTGACGATCGAACAATTCGGATCTGGGGCTTGAAAGATCTGAAATATCTGAATGTGAAGCGGGCAGAGTGTCACAGCAATAGCAATAGCAATGGCAACCACTATTGCAATGGAGGAACTTGAAATCTCAAGTGTGGAATCTTCATCCCGGATTTCTTTGACCATTGCTTGTATGTAAATACATCATTTTCATTCCAAGCTGACATTCATATCAAACAGGCTTGTGAACGGTGCAGCATTAATAAATCTGCTATTTTACTTTTAACATTCAATTAATTGATTGATTATTTGTGGCCATCTGAAATTCCATTCTTCTTCCAAGCATTGGACTAATATTTCGAGTTGATCTAAATAATTTTTGTAATTTAAAGAAAAAATGTTATAATTTATTTTTGTTATAATAACTCTTGGGGTTTCGTGTACCGTGATTTACCTCCTGTTTTTAACAGACGTCTAGGAAAACTGTTAGCTGGAAGAGTATGCCTCCGATAACGACTATAATACCCGTCTTTCTGATAATAACTGGAATAATATTTTAAGGTGTAATGTTATATTCATAATCTAATGTCAAAACCCGTCCGCAACGCAACCTCCATCAACTTTTTAATTATTATCAAATAAAAAACAACTAAAAGTCTAATAACCCTTCGTCAACATTTTGATCAACACCCAAAATCCAATATCCCTTCAAGCAACTAAACTCGTCTCGTGAAAGCTAGTCTTCTTCATAATCATCGGAATCAGTGGCCTCAATTATTTATTTTGGTGATGAATGGCGGCAAGAATTGTTGATTTTGGTGAGGGGTGGGGTGGGATGGGGTCAACGGTGCGGGAATGGGGTGGCTGCAGGCAGGTGGAGAGGGATGGGGTGGGGTGGGATGGGGTCAACGGTGCGGGAATGGGGTGGCTGCAGGCAGGTGGAGAGGGATGGGGTGGGTAGCCACGGTTGCCGATGATGAGAATCAGTGTGTGACAGTGTAGACTGTAGTAAGAGATTTTTTTGAGGGTTGAGGATGGGTTGAGCTGCGGTTGGTGTGCGTTTCTTCTCATTATTTGCAAGTCCCCTTATATCCTTGACTGTCAACTCCTTATTAACGTCTGGTGGAGTTGAGTAAATACCAGTATTTTTAACGGTAAGACCTGAAACTGGAAGACTGGACCGAAACCCCGTGGGTAAAGGAAGTTATCTCCGATGCGTTAGCAATCCCGCTAAGGAGCAGCAATTTACAGAAATGGTTTTTATCTCCTGGAATGACTACAACTATTAATGCCGACCTTATCAGTTCTTCAAATCCTTTAGACATTCGGGCATGTCCATATGATCTTAAACTCAAGTTTGTGGATGTGATTCTGGTAATGAAACCAGAATTAGCAGCATTACTCCAAGCACAGGTATAACTTTTGATTATCTTAATGCAATTGTGACAAATGCGGTTATAATTAGTACAGCGAACAAAGACCATAATTCAGTCTGTAAACAAGGCAGCTGAAATTCTAGAGTTTGATGAATTAGATGCCGCAAATATTCTAAGAGATGGACTAATGGTCCTTATATGCATCCACAAGATTTTTGCAACATCCCTCAATTAGAAACTCAAAACCCTTGGATGAAGATGGACAATACAACTCGAAAACAACATAATATATTAAGTTGATTTACATGATAATGAAAAAACTCATTAATGTCTTAAGCAACACTGAAAGAATTTGCGGCGCTCTCCACGAATTTTCTTGCACCCTTAAACCACCTCTTGTCTCCAGCTTGTGCCTTGCAAATGTAAAGCTTGCCATCTTTAACAGTGGCTATAATTAACTGATGTTTCCCCCCTTCATCTCCATCAGCTGTTCTTGTCAATATTGACAATGTGTAGTATTGTTTCCCACCAATCACTGGGGTTGAGCTCTCCAATATGTTAGCTGTCGCCACGGCATCGTTTTCGAAACCACCCTGCAACAACCAAATATTCAAGTTAATGTTTTAATTAGATTACTCATATTCTGCTGACTGAAACCCTTTTTCCAGCCTCAGTAGATCACCTCAGAAGCAGTTTTGCCAAAGTAGGCTTGTTTTCCTAGTAAATAGTCCACCTGCAAAGACCCGGCCAAAGCGTGTAAATTTATATCAATTTATCATAAGACATTTGATTGCAAAACTCGTAATGAAGGTTAAGAATATAGTATTTATACCTTAGCGAGGAATTCGTCAGGGGAACCGTAATCGGTGATGGATTTCTTATCAGTTGGGGTGACCATGACAGCAACATTAGTGGTGGAATCAAAGTTGTCTTCATATCTTAGAACCTGTCCAGGGTATTCTACTTCTTTGCTTGGGTTCCATTTTGCGGGGATTGACAGCTTGAATCCGTCTCCATTGTACGGCAAGAAGTCAGTGTTGCTCTTTGGCTTGCCAAACACATTGGCTACAACAAATTTTTTAATCAAATTAATTAGACAAAAATCATGAAAAAATTACATAAATACATCTATAATTTGAGATTCCACTAATTGATTACATTAATATCTCTATTTAACATAAAAAAAAAAAAAAAAAAAATAGATTCAAAGAATATTTATACATAATTAAACTAGTGATGGTACGAGAATTGATAGAAGCTTACCAGCTTCACCATAAGCAGCATCAGCAGGTGAAACCTTGGAGCCAACAGCTGCAGCACCGATGAGAACAGTGAGAGCCAACCGGCGAGATACTACACTGCCNTGGGGTGGGTAGCCACGGTTGCCGATGATGAGAATCAGTGTGTGACAGTGTAGACTGTAGTAAGAGATTTTTTTGAGGGTTGAGGATGGGTTGAGCTGCGGTTGGTGTGCGTTTCTTCTCATTATTTGCAAGTCCCCTTATACCCCTTGACTGTCAACTCCTTATTAACGTCTGGTGGAGTTGAGTAAATACCAGTATTTTTAACGGTAAGACCTGAAACTGGAAGACTGGACCGAAACCCCGTGGGTAAAGGAAGTTATCTCCGATGCGTTAGCAATCCCGCTAAGGAGCAGCAATTTACAGAAATGGTTTTTATCTCCTGGAATGACTACAACTATTAATGCCGACCTTATCAGTTCTTCAAATCCTTTAGACATTCGGGCATGTCCATATGATCTTAAACTCAAGTTTGTGGATGTGATTCTGGTAATGAAACCAGAATCAGCAGCATTACTCCAAGCACAGGTATAACTTTTGATTATCTTAATGCAATTGTGACAAATGCGGTTATAATTAGTACAGCGAACAAAGACCATAATTCAGTCTGTAAACAAGGCAGCTGAAATTCTAGAGTTTGATGAATTAGATGCCGCAAATATTCTAAGAAATGGACTAATGGTCCTTATATGCATCCACAAGATTTTTGCAACATCCCTCAATTAGAAACTCAAAACCCTTGGATGAAGATGGACAATACAACTCGAAAACAACATAATATATTAAGTTGATTTACATGATAATGAAAAAACTCATTAATGTCTTAAGCAACACTGAAAGAATTTGCAGCGCTCTCCACGAATTTTCTTGCACCCTTAAACCACCTCTTGTCTCCAGCTTGTGCCTTGCAAATGTAAAGCTTGCCATCTTTAACAGTGGCTATAATTAACTGATGTTTCCCCCCTTCATCTCCATCAGCTGTTCTTGTCAATATTGACAATGTGTAGTATTGTTTCCCACCAATCACTGGGGTTGAGCTCTCCAATATGTTAGCTGTCGCCACGGCATCGTTTTCGAAACCACCCTGCAACAACCAAATATTCAAGTTAATGTTTTAATTAGATTACTCATATTCTGCTGACTGAAACCCTTTTTCCAGCCTCAGTAGATCACCTCAGAAGCAGTTTTGCCAAAGTAGGCTTGTTTTCCTAGTAAATAGTCCACCTGCAAAGACCCGGCCAAAGCGTGTAAATTTATATCAATTTATCATAAGACATTTGATTGCAAAACTCGTAATGAAGGTTAAGAATATAGTATTTATACCTTAGCGAGGAATTCGTCAGGGGAACCGTAATCGGTGATGGATTTCTTATCAGTTGGGGTGACCATGACAGCAACATTAGTGGTGGAATCAAAGTTGTCTTCATATCTTAGAACCTGTCCAGGGTATTCTACTTCTTTGCTTGGGTTCCATTTTGCGGGGATTGACAGCTTGAATCCGTCTCCATTGTACGGCAAGAAGTCAGTGTTGCTCTTTGGCTTGCCAAACACATTGGCTACAACAAATTTTTTAATCAAATTAATTAGACAAAAATCATGAAAAAATTACATAAATACATCTATAATTTGAGATTCCACTAATTGATTACATTAATATCTCTATTTAACATAAAAAAAAAATAGATTCAAAGAATATTTATACATAATTAAACTAGTGATGGTACGAGAATTGATAGAAGCTTACCAGCTTCACCATAAGCAGCATCAGCAGGTGAAACCTTGGAGCCAACAGCTGCAGCACCGATGAGAACAGTGAGAGCCAACCGGCGAGATACTACACTGCCATCATCTTCTTGAGCACCTTGCTTCTGTGCACGGCAAACCAGCTGGGTAGGCTTGATGTTTGACACGTGGCGCTGAGACGATGATGATCTAGTGGGAGTAGAGAGTGCATGGTGGTGCAAGAAGCATGCAGTGGAGGCCATTTTTTCTTTGTTCTTCTCTCGAACTTTCAACACTTCACTCAGACAAAGCTTTGTTTGTGAATAAAAAGAGAAAATAATAAAATGTGATATGTGAATGGAATTGGTCCGCTTTTGGATATTGGATGATGAAAGACGATTGGATTATTGATCTGGGATAAGATTGTAGGGGCTTTGATTGGAACACGTGGCTTCTTTTTACTTCTTGTCAATTGCCACATCAGAGTGAATGTGGATGTGGATGCGGACCTTTTTTCTCGCACGTGCTTCTCTAGTGCATAACATGCCACACGTGTGTTGTCACCAACCTCTGCTTTTTGTGAAGTGGGATCATTTTATTAAATGTATATCAGTTTCACAATTGATCAGAAATATCTTATTTATAAAGAGAAAAAAAAAAAAAAAAAAAAAAAGAAGATTTTCTGAGTATTTGTGAGTGGATTTCATGTGTAGTTTATAATGCCTGAAATTGTTAGAAATAATTTTGATACCCATAATGACAGTGACGAACGAAGAGCTCAATAATTATATAAGAAGAAAATAAACAATGAAAAATAATTGGTTCATGCCAAACCACATGTCCTTTACTGATCTTATCTCCATTTCTGTCATTTATTTGGTCACTCATGCCAATTAGCGATTGAGCATTTTCAACAATATTAAAGTCCTTTAAAACTTTTTAATAAATTTACATCCAATTTGTTTGTGTGATTTGGAGACGCTAATATCTAATTTAATAAAAATAAAAGAAAAATTGAAGTAAAAACAAATCATCTCTCAAGGATGACTTTCATAACATATTTTCTAACAAAAGTTAATGAAACTAGAAGAGTAATATGCCACCATAAAATAATACAATATCTCACAGAAGACAATGAGTTTTGTTCAATTCAATCCCTCACCAATTAAGATCAACAAGGCAACTTTTATGATAAAGCAAATATTTTACAAATGGCAATAACATGTTTTGTTCCGTCTCTACTAAATCTATTCGCTCTTCTTCCCTTTGAACTTTCCTTTTGGGATCTTGCTGAGCCAACCAGCATCAAGGTTTTGATATTGGTTTTGAAACTGCCCAAAAAGATTGTTTACAAAGCTGTCAACTTGATCTTCATACTTCTCATAAAGGACCGGCAATGTGTGGGCAGCAACGAAACCTTCAATCAATAGCAACAAAATCTTTAATAAAATACCAAATAGAAACCAACTCATTCTACAAACCAGAGGAGACTAGCTTGGGGTTCAACAAATAAATTTAATAAATTTGGGATGTTCAAAATCATCAAACAGAAGTTGGCAAACTCTTAACCTAGCGCAGAATGTTCCAAAAAGAAATTTACAATGGGGCAATAACAGTTGTACTGTGTAAAATTCAAATGATATCTTACCAACATATAAAACGGTCAGAAAGTTGCACCAGCTCCCTATCACAGCAGCGACCCACAAGCTTGCTACAACCTGGAAGAATATGTTGAGAATCAATTATGTATCTCCAAGACTAGAGCAATATTGTTCATATCATTCTTGGAGATTGTGTATATGACCCTTTATTTGAAAATGAACAAATAGAAAAGATAGTTTATGTTCTCCCCAACTACCAGAAAAACAATAGCAAACCAAGAAAACATTGTTCGTCACATCACCATCAGTTTTACAGTTTTGATGACTTGATCAATTTCGCAAACTAACAGAAGTATATTAACTTATATAAACCTAATGAGATCCTAAGCGTCCTGTTCAAATGAACATGCGTTTTGTTATGCCTAGAGGGCAGTAGCAGAAGGGAGAATTGTCCAATATGCAACAAAAAGGAGTAAAGGGATAATTATCAAAAAAAATTCACAAGTCCAAACTTACCCCAAGAAGTTGTTTCAAATTTCCTCCACATGAAACATCTTGAAGAAACCCCAGAGCCTGGTTAACCAGATTACCAACTGAAACACCAATGTTGACAAATAACTCTGAGGGCAGAACAAGGCGGGGTACTTTAGATGGTGATCTGATGCCATGTAAAAATTGCGGAGAAGAAATTAGAATCCATCATCACAACAATTAACATTAAGCTGACCAAGATAAGCAGCCGAAGGGGATAGATGTTTATACCTGTTAAATAAGCCAGCGAAATTTAACCAAAGAAATTGAACAAGCATACCGAGTACCATAGCAACAAACAGAAGGGTTAGAAAATGGTAATTGAGCCATTCAAAAATCACCCAAATTGCTGTTGCACCCATTAAAAAGCTGGCGGAGATCTTCTTGTTCCTCCATAACAAAACATCAGCAGCTACACGTTTTATGAGAAAACATTAATAGGTGCAAGAATGAAAGTGATTATAAGAAAGCAAATAAAATGATCTTACGTTTTCCGCCCCCTAAAAGATGATGGACAGGCTTCTGGCGTCCAAACAACCGATTGAAATGAGAATTGACCGAGCTTGATGTCTGCTCCTCGAAGAATGATGAAACAGATTTCTGCTTTGGAACATTTTCCGCAATGGTTTCGACAAAGTTCTCCAAAATGTTGTCAACTAGTTTCTCAGACATTCTTACTCCTTTTCAAGTATAACCGAACAAATTATAGCATAATCAGAATGAAACAAAACCTCCTGAATCTCAAATCTATTTAGTAACATAAAAAAAAAAAAAAAAAAAAAAAATCAATCAATATTCAAGGCAGATATAATATCTCTAATTGAGGCCCAAAAGTGGTCGACAATATTACAGAATGTTGTACGGATATTCATCATAAGGCATATAACATAATGAACAGATTAATAACAAGAACTCGACCTCTTAATTGTTTAACCTTGGTCAACAAGAATCTTTATCAGCTTGACCTCAGTCAAACCAGGATGTTTATAAAAATAAAACATGACCTAGCCTACTCACTAGAGCTTTTTCTTATTTTTTCTACATCCAAACACCTTTTTCTTATTTTTCTACATCCAAACACCAACATCTCAATAGTCATATTCTAAATCAACAAACTTAAGTAACAACCTCGTTTGACAGAAAAATTAAAAAAAAAAAACCGAAAGAAAGAAACAGAATAGTAACGGATTCCAAATCTTGTTATTTAGAAACTTCTTGCTCCCGCACAAAAATCTCAAAGATCAGTTCTAATCATCTGATTTTTTTTTTTTTTTTTTATAAAAAACGAAGCCACCAAAGGCTCCAACTCAGGAAACAGACGATGATAAAATAAAAACACTTGACAGAAGGTAGAGAAGTAGAAAGAGATACTTACTTGGTTATGGCGTTAAAGAGAAGGAGGATCGGAGAAGAAAATGGCTTGGCGGAGAAGCAGACAGTGATGGTGTTGGGAAATGCGTGAGAGCAACTACGAGTGTAACGGCCCACCAACCTTTTCATGTTAGTTGATAAAGCTAAATTACGTATATTGGTTTTTTTCATTTTGTTTTATATTTAATTGCCGCTACCCGAAGTTTGGCATAAAGACGTATTGATATCACAAGGTTTCTAAATGACAAATAAATATTTTTTATTATATTTTATTAGGAATTTTTATCTATTAAAAGATAGTATAATAATTTTATCTATAGTCATAGAATTTTTAATTTTTTAAATCTTTTTCTTAGTATCTATTCTCACCCCAAGCCCGTTTGTACAGCCTTCTTGCATCATCGATCGATTTTTTGATTAGATTTAGCATTTTTTTGTGAAGTTCGGTAATAAACAGTGACATTGGCCTTTGTTAGTGTACGCGCGTTTTGAATGGAGATCAATAGGTATTTTTGTCTTTTAGCATTTGAAAATTCTTAACAGAACATGATGAAAAATGGGTGTTTGTCATTTTTAAACTTTTTAGGTATTACTTTGTCTATACAACAAACTTAGGGTATGTGTACGTTCCTCCCTATTTAATTTTTAAAACCTGTGTAACGTGTCATAACTCATAACTTAACTTAATAAAAAAGGTACTTTTGTGCAAATCACGTTCTTTAAGCTGACTGGGAAATCCTTGTCTCATTGGTTATCCTTTCTATTCGATTTTCATTACGCCAATGCCTTGATGCTTACCACGTGAGTAATGATCCACAGCTTAAAATAACAATTATATATAATCATGTTGTTATCTTTTCTAATTTTACCTAAAATATATTTATTTATAATTAGTTCAATTAAAAAATCTGATATGTTAAACTTAAAAGAAGATTTATATAGTAGCATTAATTTTATTCTATAAAAAGAATTGGCCCCTCTAATCATTTATAGTAATCAAACTAGATGAATATGAGCATGTTAAGAAGACCGTACACCTTTTAAAAAACTTTTAATAAGAGATAAATTTTTATTTTAAGTGGCACACCTAACTCATGCCACTAATAAATGTAGCCTCACTTTTACAAAAGGAATGTGGTTTTTCTCTAATAAACGACAGTCTACTTTGAAATCAATCATCCATGTAAACACTCAAAGGATAAAATGGTCTCAAGGCTAGACTTAATGTGGCCAAACTCAACAAGTCCGAACACAGTTAGGACTCCAAACTTAACATTGGTTAACGAAAATACTTAGTTAATGAAATTAGTTATCGAACCCAATCATTGAAGACCCGTGAAAGGTTTGATTCAGATTCCCATCTGAGTAGTGCGTAAACTATGTATCAAGCTTCTGCTTGAAAACACATGTTGTGTTTGGAAATAGGGTTATCTAATTTATATTTCTAAACATATTATAATGTGAATTTGGTCAGAACTAGATATAAACATGATAAAAGTGTTTTGAGTTTTGTTAGGTAGTGTGTGGCATATTTGGACTCATCTCATTTCCAAAGGTTTTTTTTGTTTTGTTTTGTTTTTGATTTTTTAAATTGTTCTTTGGGTTAGTTATGAATATACAGGACGGTGTTGTCTATTTCATTTGGTGTTTGGGAAAGTTTTCTAATTTTCAGTTCTCTCTGTGTCCCAATACAAGTAATAACTTGATAAATTCTGGAATTGGACAAAAAGCTACCCAAACTGAGTTAAAGACACTTCCCCCCCGAGTCTTGCCATATGAATTTTTAACGAACATTTTCCCCCAAAAACTAACGGACGTCTGAGTCGGCTACCTAAATTTTATTACAAAGTCCGAAATACCCTCAATTTGTCTCATTTCATTAAAAAAATAAAATATCTAACTTTTCTCACTCCATTTATTAAACGTTGATATATTACTTCGCTCCTCTAGTAATGAATCAAATTTATTAATTAAAAATCAAAAGGATATTTCATTTCTCTCACCTTTGTTTTTTCTTTCCAGATCAATATAATGTTGTTTCTCTCACGTAATTTATTAAAAACTAATATGATTGATAACTCTTCTTTATTTCTTTTTCTTCTCCCTCCAGTCCAGTTCAATTAAATTTTCCTTCTCCTTTCGTCTCTTTATTTCTCATTCACTTAAAAAAAAAAAAAAAACCTTATCAGCATCCGACACATTGATTTGTATTTTTGTAAAATCAATAGTTATATTTTTCACACCCTATGAAAAATTCATCAATCAAGAAAAAAAAAAAAACTCAGAAAACTCTCAACTTTCCAAACAAACTTATACCAACTATAAAAACACCACAAATCTCAATCATCCAAGGAAAAGAAGAAAATCCGAGAACCATGAAAACCCGTAGTCTTCAAAGCTACCACAACCATCACCAAATCGGCCACCATTCACAGCATTACCACCACCAGTTTCAAGCCGTCAGGCACCAGCGCAACCAAGAACACATTCACCGATGGTGGCCTGGCTATGGTGAGACCGAAAATTATGGGGAAGGAGAGATGAAAGGAGATGGAGTCATGGAGGGAGAAAAGGGGGATAAATTAATTGACTTAGGAATTTGTGTTTTTCAAGGAGATGGCGAATGAGAGTGAATACTTTTGATCGAAGATAATATATATATATATATTTTTAATGACGGGTGTATTTATACTGTACATTTTAATTAATATTTTCAGACTTTAAAATTATTGATTAAATAATAGTTTTAATGACTACTCTAATTAATATTTAAAAAGAAAATTGAACTAATAATTTTTTTAATAATACATTTAAGAGTCTTTATCGAATTGTTTAACCATTCAAAGATAGTTATCAAAAACAAATCTTTCTGTAACATGGGGTTTATAGGAAAGCAATAAACCCATTTCCTTAAAGAAAAAAAAATCATTAAATTATCCTAGATAGATAATGAAATGGATTCTGTTAATTTTAAAATATACTACTATTTTTTTAAATGTAAAAACTATCATATGCAAATATAATCTCTTAAAAAATGTACGAAATATGTTTCTTTTTTTAATAGTGCTATTCTTACAAAGAAGCCTACAAAGGAGACATACAAAGTTAATCTCCACCCTTCATTTTCATCATTTCTCTCTCTCTCTTTCTCTTTTTTCCGTTTTTCTTTTGTTTTTTCCTTTACTTTGTAAGCTACTTTGTAAACTTGTTTGTACGGATAGACTTATTGTTCTTTTTTTATTTATCTTTCAACTTTCTCACATCGTCAGGATGTGTGCATGATCTAATTAAACCTGGAATTATAAACTTATTGTACACCTAGATTATTTATAAAAATGTTATTTAAACTTTTAATAATTTAGACGAGCCATTCGGCTATAACTGTATTGGGGCGTCGATATGCATAGAGTTCATGAACTGACGTGTCCTTTCTAATGGCCAAGTAAAGTCCTCACTCCTCAGTACTCAGCCCACCATTTATTTCCCCTTTCTTTCAACATTAGATTTCACCACTTCTTCATTCTGCGAAACAATTAATCTCCATTATTTATATTTTACATATATAGCTTCGAAATTGCGCGAATTGGAAGAACCCTTCTGCGGTTTTTCCATTAAAAAATGGCTATGCAAGTGAGTGGTGCATCATGTTTCTGTGTGTTAGGACGAAGGAGATCAGTTGGTACAGTAAGAGCGGTTGCTTCTGAGGATTTTACTACTTTGAAAACAACAGAGGAGAAAGTTAAATTAGGTGGGTCTGACTTGAAGGTAACAAGGCTTGGAATTGGAGCTTGGTCTTGGGGTGACACCAGTTACTGGAATAACTTCGAATGGGACGGTCAGTTCAAAACTACTTATTTAATTACACAAGTTTGTTCTTTGTAAGCCTGTTATATGTTTGAAACTCTGCGTTTGAATAACATTTTCTACATGTCTCCGTGATTATGTATCTGTTGTTTTTTATGATTACAGATAGGAAGATGAAGGCTTGTAAGGCTGCTTTCGATACCAGTGTTGATAATGGAATAACATTCTTTGATACCGCTGAAGTTTATGGCTCTAGGGTTGGGAAAAATGTTTCATTTATTTCTTAATTCCGTTACATGGAAAAGTTAATAAAAATGCAAAATTAATGGTCATCATCTGTTATTGCAGGCTTCATTTGGTGCCATAAGTTCTGAAGTATTATTAGGAAGGTACATTCTAAGAGTTACAGTTCTCCTTTGTACTTTTGTTTTGGAAATTAGAAGTAATCAGCAATTAATGTTTTTTTCTTTGTGGAAATTATGATAGTCAAATTTAATGATTCTTTTCTGAAGGTTTATAAAGGAAAGGAAAGCAAAGGATCCAGAAGTGGAGGTGGATGTTGCAACCAAGTTTGCAGCTTTACCGTGGAGGCTGGGCCGTCAGAGTGTCCTTACAGCCCTTAAGGATTCCCTCGGTCGGCTTGGACTTTCTTCAGTTGAACTTTATCAGCTCCATTGGTCTGTGTTTTATGAGCCTGTTACATGATTTTATTTCTGAATATCTTTGAGGAAAATAGTTGCTAATCAAAAGTTGGCATGGATTTTCAGGCCTGGAATATGGGGAAATGAAGGTTGTTCTTTTTCATGCCTGATGCCATTGTTTCATTGAACGGTTGAAATCATGTAGCTAGTAGTATCAGATGTTTATAGAAGCCAATCCTTTGAGCTTCAAAAGAAGCTTAGTGTTTTTTAATCACTTTTCAGGGTACATTGATGGTCTTGGAGATGCTGTTGAACAGGGCCTAGTGAAGGCTGTTGGCGTTTCAAACTACAGTGGTATATTTCTAATTTCTACTATTATAATTGACTCAATTTTTCCAATTGGATGTCCAAAGTTTGCTACAAATGATTGCTTTTTTCGTTTGTACTATGGAGTATATTAGCATCTATATGCAGCAAAAATCTAATTGTGGCTTCATATATGACTTGAATTTCCTTGTCCTCCCTTATCATAGAGAAATATTATGATTTATATAGTAGCTTATAACAGAGAAGCGACTTCGTGAAGCTTATGAGAAGCTTAAGATAAGAGGAATTCCACTTGCTTCAAACCAAGTGAATTATAGTCTCATATACAGAGCACCGGAAGAAAATGGTGTGAAGGCCACCTGTAATGAACTTGGGATCACTTTAATTGCATATTCTCCTATTGCTCAAGGTGAACTCTCCTTCTGTGTGTTCATGCTTCATTTTGTCCAAGGAAATCTAAAGATATCAGTGCATCCAGTATGTCAGCCTAATAACTCTGTCATTAAGATATGTGAGAGAATGTAATATTTTTTCTTGTTCACCATACCTAAGGTCTTTTGGGCATTATATGATTAATTTAAATACATATAGAATCCATCTATGAAACATAAGGAACTGTACCTGTTTTAGAAATTGAAATAAGCACTGATGTTGGACAGAGATGAATTCATATTTGGGGGGCCAAGTTAGATTTTGTTTAGATGTAACTCTTAAGAAGATCTTGGTTGTTAATCATCACTCAGTTATTATTGAGGTGTATATTTTCTATATTTAGCCCCCAACTATTCCAGGATTTGAATTTAGGTTGGGCAGATCACATTTTTAGCTCTTGTTAGATGGGGCTGTGACACAGTTAAGAACCGAAAAGATTGTTTGGATATCAAATCTTCCTATTATCAACCCATATTGGAATTTCTGAAATTAATAAAATAAATCACAGATGAAACAAACAAGAGAAGCCTATCATAGCATGTCTATAGGAGTGTATTTTCTAAACCAATCTCAAAATTTAGGAGTCCCGAAACCTCAATAAGTTGATTTTTTGTGTTCAACTGTTGAATCTGGTCTGATGAAGCTTATATTATGATTTAAATTTATGCAGGTGCTCTTACAGGAAAGTATACCCCAGAAAATCCACCAACTGGTCCTCGAGGCCGGATTTACACTCCCGAGTTTCTAACAAAGGTAAGGCATTTCCAAAGTTATGAGAACCCCATCACGAATTCCAACTTGATTACTGAACCATATTTGTATCATTCAGCTCCAACCACTGCTGAACAGAATTAATGAATTAGGAGAGGCCTATGGCAAGACTTCCACACAGGTACGTTCTTGTCTTGTTCTTCTACTGGAATCTACATAGTTATTTGATGTGGTCACTTGGACTTTCGTATCTGTTTGAAAAACAAGTTATTAGAGAAACTCATGTTTTAGCATCGGTTTTTTTGCACACGTCTATCCAAGACAGTGAAAGTTGTTTTACTCAGCCATTTTATATTACCATTTTGCTGTTATAGCAATTGACCTTACAAGCAAACTTCTATATGATCATAGAACTCTTACTCTGTGTATAGGTAGTCCTCAATTGGTTAATAGCACAGGAAAATGTTGTGCCAATCCCAGGAGCCAAAAATGCAGAACAGGCCAAGGAATTTTCTGGTGCATTAGGTTGGAGACTCAGTGATGAAGAGGTGAATGAGCTGCGCTCTATGGCATCAGGGATAAGACCAGTTGTTGGTTTCCCAGTTGAGAAGCTGTAAATTTTTATGACTGGCATTAGCCGCATGAACTTTTGAATACAGCAAACAAGCAATAGAATTACACTGATATGAGCTCTGAATGTCAATTACAATTGTAGAAGGGTCTACTCTTTTTGACACTCATGTGAATGATAATATTTCCCTACTATCTGCACCATACATTATTTGTTGCAAAGTCAGGGTTAGTAAAAAAGTTCAAAATCATTTGTGAGAAAGAGAAAATAATTGGAATTTAAGGTTAAAATATCACTTATGTGAATGCCCCACTTAAATATAGTTAAGTTCATTTTATTTCAAATTTTATCAGGACTCTCCTTATAACTGTCCAAAAAAAGAAGAATCTCTTCGAATTGATGAAATCTTCAGAGTTCTCCTTAAAATTACAAGCAAATCTTTTTTTTTTTTTTAATTAGAGAAAGTTAATTGCTTTATTTTCAAATTTTTTTATTTAAATCATAATAAAAGGAAAACCAATTATATTTGACTAATAATCAAAGGGTGAAAAAGAAAAAAAAATGGTATTTTATAAATGTGATTGTTTTATTTTATTTTATTTTTTTTAAAAAGAAAAAAGACAAATCGTCTTGCATCATCCATATCAGAATTGATTAGTTGTCAAAAAAACATTTTTCCTGACAACATTGTCCCTAATCATTGTGTAATAAAATACAGCCTGTTACTGCGCACGTGGTACCACCTCTGTTTACTTTCAGATCACACCTTCAATGCCTCTGTAGTTGTAGATTTCCTATCTCAAACTGGACCCACTTTCCCCATAACCCTCTCATATTTAGCCACGTGTACTTCACTGAAGTGGTTATTATCATTTTACATTTACGGAACTCCAAGTAAGTACATTTTAAAAACTGGTCCCGGATTCTCTTAAATTTTCTCATCAACTTTTCTTTACAACTATACCAGTACCAGCTTTTTAAAGAGAGAGAAACCACAACTCAAGTGCGCTTCTGTTTCAGTTTTCTGTACAAGAGAAGTCATAGATTTAACTTTTGGTCAGCTTTGCTTGATTTCATTTACATTTTCTATTCTGGGTATGTTTTTTCAAGTGTTGTTTATTTTGTGTTTTGTTTGTCTGGTTTGTTTTTGTAAAAGAAACTGTTTTTCCTTGTCAAGTTCTTGGTTTTTTGGTCTTCAATGGTGGCCTGACGTCTTTAGCTGTTTTTCTTTTTCTTCAATTTTGAAATTTCTTTGCATGATTAATGATTTTGAACGCTTTAACATGGGCTGCTATATCTTTTCTCTCTCTTTGCTTCAATTTTCAATCATTCTTTTCCCTTTCTTTGGCAAAAGGTTTGAAGATTGGTGTTCTTTATTTGTTCTAAACTTNTGGTCCCGGATTCTCTTAAATTTTCTCATCAACTTTTCTTTACAACTATACCAGTACCAGCTTTTTAAAGAGAGAGAAACCACAACTCAAGTGCGCTTCTGTTTCAGTTTTCTGTACAAGAGAAGTCATAGATTTAACTTTTGGTCAGCTTTGCTTGATTTCATTTACATTTTCTATTCTGGGTATGTTTTTTCAAGTGTTGTTTATTTTGTGTTTTGTTTGTCTGGTTTGTTTTTGTAAAAGAAACTGTTTTTCCTTGTCAAGTTCTTGGTTTTTTGGTCTTCAATGGTGGCCTGACGTCTTTAGCTGTTTTTCTTTTTCTTCAATTTTGAAATTTCTTTGCATGATTAATGATTTTGAACGCTTTAACATGGGCTGCTATATCTTTTCTCTCTCTTTGCTTCAATTTTCAATCATTCTTTTTCCTTTCTTTGGCAAAAGGTTTGAAGATTGGTGTTCTTTATTTGTTCTAAACTTGCTTTGCCATTAAAATATTAGTGAGATTGGTGATATTTAATTATGATTAAATCTAGTCTTACTCCTTTAGGAATGGAGATTCATTCAACTCTTACTTAAGATACTTCTTTATATGGTATAAAACGTTTCTACATAATACCAGTTGCTCTTATTTTTTATTTGGGTTAGTCAACTAATTAATTAAATAATTTCACTGTGTTTAGTGGGATCAAGTATTATATTATTCTCCCACTGTTAATTATAAAGAGTACTTCAATTATGTTTATTAATATAATTAATTTACTGGTGTTTTCTGTCTTGTTATGCAGAAATCTTTGTCTCGGAGCCATGAATCCATGTATCCCTGAATGGAATTTTGAGGTTGATCTCCCTGTCACCAATCAGAATAAACCCATCGGGTCTGTTCTCTCTCTGAAGTTAACCTAAGTTACCCCTGACTGTTTTTTCTGTTTTCTTTTTCTCTTAGAAGAAAAATGAAGAGTTGAAACTTATTTGCCTTTCTTAGTTTTCATCTTATTTAACAGGCCAGAGCATGACCTTGTAGAGCTCTTATGGCGAAATGGGCAGGTAGTTTTGAACAGCCAAACGCATAGGAAACAAGGTCTAAATCCTAATGAGTCTAGACAAGTCCAAAAACAAACTTTAAGGGAAAGTAGCTCATATGGGAATTCAAGTAATTTGATTCAAGATGATGAAACGATCTCATGGATTCAATACCCGCTTGAAGACTCCTTCGAGAAAGAATTCTATTCCAATTTTTTTTCAGAGCTGCCATCTGGTCCGATGGAAACTGATAAGCACACAAAACAACTTGGAGAAGAAAAGTTGGTTAAATTTGGTGCTTCAGGTGTGGCCACAATTTCACAACCACCAAATGTTACCAATCCGGTCGTCCCTGGAATGAGTAGGAATACAATGCCTCCTCCAAGATTTGAGCTTCACGATGCAGCCCAGCAAGACAAAAATTTAAGTGGCTTTGGAGTTGTTAATTTTTGTCAAACCACAGCTCCCTTAAAGGGCGAACTAGGATCTTCTAATGGACAATTTGTTCAAAAAGGGACTGGAAATATGACAAAGGGGGAGGTCAGGGAGTGTTCAATGATGACAGTTGGGTCAAGCCATTGTGGTAGCAATCAAGTTGCATATGATCTTGATATGAGCCTAGCTTCCAGCAATGGTGCGGGTACTACTGGTATATCTCCTGGAAATTTAAACAGTGATGTCCGGAAAGTAATTTCTCAAAGTGAGAGAGGTAAAACTGAGACACTTGATGCAACTGTTACTTCATCTTCTGGTGGATCAGGCAGTAGTTTTAATAGAACAAGCAAGCAATGTACTGGGGATATTAGCCGCAAGAGGAAGAACAGAGATGCAGGGGAATCTGAGTGCCAAAGTGATGTAAGACTGTCTTCTTCCGCATTCTTCTTGTGAATTACTGTTGACTCTTGTCTAGTCTCATTTACACATTACATTTTATTATGTTATAGGCAGCTGAACTTGATTCAGCTGGGGGGAACAAATCATCCCAAAGATCTGGGTCATGCCGCAGGAGCCGTGCTGCTGAAGTGCATAATCTCTCAGAGAGGGTATGATACGATAAGTTTTCTAACGTTTTAAATTGCAAGAATTTGTGATTGAATATTAGAAAGTACATATGTGCAGAGACGAAGGGATAGGATCAATGAGAAGATGAAGGCATTGCAAGAGCTCATACCCCACTGCAACAAGGTCCTTCCTTTACTTTTCTGGCTGAAATTTGTCAGTGTTTTTACCTTTTACTTCCATATATTATTAATTGAAAATTTTCTAAATTAGCTAGTAGTCCCATGGTGGAATTTCTTTCTTTTCTTTCGAAATTGTTATTTATTTTCATCATTCATGAGAAACAATCATGCTGAATATGATATTGTCATTTGTTCATTGAGCAAGAAACTCTATATTCCATGAGATTAGCCGTGATTTGTTCTACAATTCTACTGACTTAAAAGTTGACCTTTTTGTTAATGACGTGTGGAAAATGAAAATGTTAGTTTATAAGTAGGAAAACAATAAACTGTAGAATAGAAAATGAGTCGTAGGAAGTTAGAATTAGTACGTATATAAAGGACAAACAAGTAAGAGAAAATGCACTCTGATAAATTATTGTCGAGTTTGACTATGGTATAATAATGGCAAGAGAAAGACAGAAAATGGGTAAAAAGAAAAGAGAAAGAAAGACTAGTAAATAATAGATGGGGCAAAGTCAAAAAAATAATCTGACTCATTTCCTTAGAGGCCGTGCTGAGTTCTGTTTGAGTTTTTCATATTAAATCAAGCTGCCAAAAGAGTAAAATAGAAACATCCTAATTTTTTTTTTTTTCTCTGATGTTACTCCATTTTAATAGATTATTAATGGTTATTACTCATAGAAATTAGTTTCAATCTTGCAGACAGATAAAGCATCAATGCTAGATGAGGCAATTGAATACTTGAAGTCTCTCCAGTTACAACTTCAGGTATGATATCAGAGAGTCTTATAGGTGTTTACCTTATATTGTTAGTCACTCATGCCACTGACTATTATTTCTAGCTTTTTCAGGTCATGTGGCTGGGAAGTGGTATGGCCCCCATGATGTTTCCGGGAGTTCAGCATTATATGTCTCGCATGGGTATGGGAATGGGTCCGACACCGTTGCCATCTATGCCCAATCCTATGCATTTGTCTAGGGTCCCGCTAGTTGATCAATCCATGTCTATTGCCCAAGCACAAAATCAGGCTGTAATGTGTCAAAATTCGATGTTGAATCCAGTTAATTACCAAAATCAGATGCAAAATCCAAACTTCTCTGATCAATATGCACGTTATATGGGTTTTCACTCTATGCAAACGACCTCTCAGGTTTTGCTCTGTCTGTCACAGCTTTGTTTATGCACTCATGAGAAAATAATCTGCAGTCTATTGCTTTGTAGGAATGTAAATGGCTCTTATAGTTCTTTTTGTTGAGTACAGTTTTACAATTATCTTCTTGCTTTATGTCTTTCAGCCAATCAACATGTTTAGATTTGGTTCTCAGAGTCGAACTATGTCACCGCCTAGCACTAGTTGTGGACCCGTCACGGGAGGAGCTGCAACAGATAATGCCTCGCTAAGTGGCAAGACGGGTACAACATTTCATTTCAATCTTTTTTCCATGTTTCATAGTGTTGGAATCAGGAAGGCTGCATTATTCTTAGGAATCATAATGCTGTTGTCCGTAAGTGGATTTAAACTTCCAAGTTAACCGTTGTTTCACAATAAAGCAATTGTTTACAGAACGGTACTTATTTTATGGACTTCAAGAGAAAGTTAATTTGTTTTCTTTTTTCTCTTAATTTTCACCCCCCTTATGAATTGAACAGTCAACAACCTTTTAGGAACTTGGCCACATATCATAAATCCCTTTATAAATCATTGTGTAAGATTAAGCTATATCGATTTTGTATTTTTTTTTTTTTTCTTAAAGCTAAACTATAGATCATAAATTCAGTTATCTGTGATTCTGCTAGTATCCTTTTCAAGTTTTTTCATTGTTCCTACATTTTTGGTAAAAATTGTTTTAATGTATTTATGAGTGTCTTTTTCTTACATGTTAAATCGTGTCCATTCCTCTAATGTCACAAGCGTCTTGTCCGTATACTATTCTTTTTGATAGCACCATTTTCTCATTTTCCACAGGTTAATCAATGAGAAAACCAGGAAGGAAACTTATGACATACTTATGGTCCCCCTATATTTATAATGGGACCATAGGAAGATGGTGAAAGCTTTGTTCATGCTGGTGGCTATTTGGTACATTTATTTATTGCATAGCATATCAATTCCACATTGATTGCTCTGTTATAAGTTCTCACCGGATAGGTAAAAGAGTTATAGCTCCGATGGGTATTTATGAGGGGAACAAACAACCGTCACAAGAGTCGAGTCGTCATGTCTCAATCACAAATTGGTTCATTGAACTTGCTACGTAAGGTTACGATGGTGATGGAATGAGTCAATTCGAACTTTAGTGCTGCAAGGATTGAGACGGGAATTAACCTTCTGCTGGAATATTTTTTTCCTGCCCTCGCAAAAATCAAGATTGTTGTTGCTATTACATAATATGTATAACTAGTTACATGCATTTTCTTGCCTGTTGGCATTAACATGTAAAAGCTCCTGCTATCCCTCTTACCTTACAAGTAGAACTGGATGTGTAATAATTCTTCAGCCCCTGAAACTTAAAGCATGAAAACTCCAATAACATTTATTGTTAATTTTTTCCCATTAAATTAATTTGCTTCCATCATTTCAAGCTGCGGCAACTAGTTATCAAGATTATTCTTCCACCAACGTTAACTGTCCGTAAACCACAACTAGGTGGTCTTGCGGTTAACCAGAATTCTTGGATATATTACTCAAAAGATCTTGAGTTTGATCCATCTGAGTTGTTAATAGGGGTGGTCACTGAGGGGATTTGTCCGACTGTCAACTTTAGGATCTTGAAAGATTAATTGAGTTACGTGTAAACTGATATAAATACTCTCGATCAACAAAAACAAAAAAAACCGTTAATTATCGTATTTGATTAAATAAATTAAGCATGGTATCATTGTCAAAGAGTAAAGGAAGCCAACAACCTCGTGATTCTTGAGATACCATGCATGCATCTGTAAGAGGCAGAGCATGTTACCTTGTTATGGGTACTTGGGAACAGACTCATGAATTGTGGGGACTCATAAAAACCAGCAGCATTAAATTCTTAGGTATTTATATTATTACAATTGGTGGATTAAGTTAATCTTATTTGTTTGTTTTAGAGTACATATCTATGACTATGCTAGTGTTAAAGTCGTTATCTGTAAATCCCAGAGACACCATTGAAAAGTTGGTATCATTTCATTTTATGCATCTTGGATTCGTTATCTAAAGATGGTTCCATACTTTTTCTTATTATCTTGTCTAGATTCGTGTCTCCAAAATTCTCTCTCTCACGCTCAGCAAGGATAGGTGAGCCAACCAACTGCTACTTCCGTGAAAGTTGAGTTGTGATTGATCTTTCACCACCATTGACTTGACTCATACTTGCTTCTTCTCCTTCATAAAGTTAGCACAAATAAATATAATATCAACCTAAATACTAATCCCGCGCTGTATTTACTATTTAGAACCCGTTTTTTATATGTTAAGGTAACAATTTTCTTTTCTTTTGGTGCTCTACTCAAACAATCCCTTTGTCAAATATATAATGCTTTAGCCAAAAATAAAAGATAAAAAGAAATCTTCCTCCGCCTAGCAAAATGTGCAAAGGATTTTTGTTTTTGGCTTTATACTTCGTGTTTGTATTCTTTGTTCTCAATATTCCCTCTCTCTTGTCAAAGCATGCATTCTCCATATTGATGTGGACCCTCTTAACCATTATCATTTTTCTTTTCTTCTCTCGATTGAAATTGTTACAAATTTTTCAATTAATTTTTTTTTTCAAAATATATTGAATATTTAATTCAAAAAAGCTAACTAATTATTAAGATTGTAATTTAATATTTATCCCAAAATAGTATTTAGTCATAAAGTGATGTTAAGTACAGGTCAGGTCAAAGACAATACAAGATGGAGTAAAATTATTTATTTACAAGCAGAAATAAGTAAGAATTAGGCACTGATACTTTGTGATTGTTACCTTCATTTCCTTTCCTTTCCTTTTCAATTCATTTCACCGATGCTTTGTCAAATCCCACTTTATGTGTGGACAAATCAAGACTCTGATTGAAGTTGATGCAAAGGCTATATAAAAATTAGGCACTAAGGTCTAAGGATTTGGCACTCATATTAGCATTAGTTTGCCCAGCACTTAGTTCTATATTTAGTTGCCTCTCTCCCCTTCGTTATACTTTTTTTTTGAGTGCCTATGATGAGTATCACTTTCAGTTCAAAATGGCTAAATTAGAACTGTCATTTCCACCACCTAATTTAAATATTCGTGTCGCCAAGTTTGAGATTTAATAACATTACTAAATTTATTCTAGAAAAACCTTATCTTCTATTGCTAAAGCTGCCTGTTAACATTTTAATTTAAGTGATAGGGCCCCTGAAGTCGATTCTTTTTATTGCGTTTTCTCCGGAAATAATGACCACCGCAAAGACACACATTTGTTGACCCCGTGGTTGCACACCCATGGCCCCATGCGACTGCAAACAAAACGTGACGCAAATCCTTTTCCTCGCCAACATATATTAATTCAATCCATCTACCTAAGAAAGACACCGCCTGTTTCTTCCTTCCTCACTAACTTAATTATTTATAACAAATTAAATTCTTATTATAAAGAAAATGCAACAGTCAAATTCATAAAATATAATATTGTTTATTTGCAAGTGGCCATGATGTCCATTCTCTTATTTCCAGCTTGCCAGAACTAGGAATCACTTGTATTCAAATTGATCCCAGCACGCCATTGGACCATCGCTACCCAGAAGCCCTTGAGAGCTAGCCATCAAGGGTTACGATTGAATTTACTTACCTGTTGCTCAACTCTAAAAAGACATCATCGGCATCTTCATCACCATCAACTTAAACCTTTCGTATTCCCCCTCATCATCAAAGATATCTTGTTGCTAGTTCTACTTTATTACTTTTTTTTTCTTTTTTCTTTTCTTTTATCTTCTTTTAAACCCAACAAAGATAATCATTTTTCAGGGAATCATTTTGAACCAAAATTATCTGCCTAGGCAAGTTGTGTTGGACTTGGACCCATAAGAATAATAATAATAAGCATATCTAACCATATAAATAGATGCCACTCAAAGATAGTGGTACAGACAATTCTCTAGTTTTAAGAGATATCTCTTCTCTTGCCTGATATCCTTTTTCTTTGATGTTGGAAGGTATAAAGAGATTGATGGTCCACTCTTTTCAAGCTTGTGGCCAAAGCCATTTTGTGTCCACAAGTTGGAGCCAATATGTGTGGTCTGGTCATCTTCAAATCCTGCAATGCCACAAACTTTATGTCCCACTTGATTTCAAGTCAATACAACCAACTGGGCAGACTTGATAGTTTGCTTTCTGAAATGGGCTTTGGCCAATTATTGGAATATCTTGTTCCCACTCAATGGTTAATCTTCTGTTGATTACAAATGTTGTATTGAGATTTTCCTCAGCTCTAGTTACACAATAATACATTATATTTTTTTGCCTTTGTAGTTTCATTTAAAGTACGAATATGTCCTCGGGTTTTCAGAGACAAAAAAATAAAAAAAAATAAAGGATAAATTATTAATTATTGAGTTAACCCGGCCAGCAATGCACAATAGAATATTTAGAGCATCTCCAAATGACTCTTTATATGACCTAAACTCTTTATTATAAAGAATTTATCCATAAAAACAAAAGTCCAATATGCTCTTTATCTTTAAAATATAAATTAGAGAGCGAGTTTAACTCTCCACATTTAAGGAATCAAATTTCACTATTTATCCTAATTTTAATTAAAAAAAATTACAAGTACTTATGTATTTTATTTATTAATTCTCTCTCCTATTAAGTCTCTTTCTTAAAAATAAAGAGCACCTTCATTAAATTTAAAGAGTCTATTGAATTTGAATAAAAATTATATATTTTATATTTAAAATTAATAAAAATACTATTTATTTATATAAAATATGCTCTTCAAAATAAAGAACACCATTAAAGATGCTAAGGTCAAGGTCCTTAAGGATGCTGGTTGCTTGCTGAATTAGCAACTTTTGGTTTTCCAGTCGGTATAAGGCATTATGAGAAATATAAAACGACCAACAATACACACCAAGTCCATTTTTCCCAAATTACCCCCAAGGATTTAGGATTTTTTTTTTTTTCCTTATGCATCTCAACCTATATAAAGTTGTAAACAGGCTAATTAAGTTATGGTAAATGCTATTCTTTACACTGTTAATACAAACCAAACCCAATCCAAATATAAAACTTTTAATTTTTTATCAGTTTATGATGCAGGAAGATTGATTTTTTAAATAAAAAATGTGCCTCTCACAACAGCAGCCGACAGGCTTAATGACCTTATGGTGAAAATAAGCTTAATCTAACAAACAGTGAAAACAGATGAAGCAAATAGCGCAAGCTTTCATAATATTCAGATGAGCATGGTTTACACTTGCATGTGCAAGTACTTACACAAGAAGCTAACACATATGTATGCAATTGAGAAAAAAAAAAAAAAAAAAAAATTTAAAAACATCAATCTACCAACACTAAATTAATATAAATACCTAACCATGTACGGAGAAAAATATACTTCAATCACTTTTATTTCACACTGCTTGTTTTCCTTCCAATTTGTCCTTGCTACTGTACAATTAAACTCTTCTTAATCAACATGAAGTCATCTTTCATTCATATATGTATTCCAAGCCAGCAATGCTGCCCCCACAGCAGGCTCAACCTGATGTCAGTACAAGAAAACAGGAGCACGAATTTGTATAGATCAACGATATGAAAGAAATCACATCCGCAACCAATCAGATAAAGGTAAACGATAAATCAATTCAATATTTAATTTCTAATTTGCACCATACTCTATATGTAAGATTATTGCTCTAGGCAAAATCTGTAACCCTTTCTTATGATTAGGCTTATGCACTCATGTATCTAAGTGGAACTACACATAATAAACTCTATAAGCCAATCCACTTGAACAGAAGTTACAGAACATACTCTTTATTCAAACAAGAGAAGTACGTCTTATATCAGGAGATGCAAGTCTTGATCAGAAATCTTTTTCCTTGTGCCTGTGTATCATCGCTTCCTCCTAACCATGAGCTATGTTGCTAAGATATCGTTTTTTTCATTTAGGTTCTTGATTGTGAAAATTTTCACTAAAATCTTTATACATAAAATTCAGTTCCAGCAGCTTAACAGCTTCTTAACTTTGGTTAATCAAGAGCTGATAATTTGTACAAAGCCCAATGTCTACAATTGTCACCTGCATTATATACTTAATGCAGCTCCCGGAAAGATTACATTGTAACAGACTAGATGCATACCTTTGGTCTAATTGAAACTGCTCCAGGAAACTCCTTAGAGATGTATTTTATGACTTCTTTTCCTATATCCCAGCTTTTGTTTGCTTCAAGAACACCACCAACCATGACAAGAGGAAAGGAATTTTTTCCTTCTGCAATGATTTATTCACAGACTTAGCCCAATGCAATGAAAGGATTTATGGTAGAGCTATCATAGATTAGATGACAGAATTATCCATTAATATTTCTTTTCTTTTTTCATAAGAAGTTACCTTTTATTATTTGCAAGAACATAAGAACTGACAGGGGTCACAAACAAAAAAATATTTCTCCTGATTAGCACAATGTTAATAGTGTCTATCGATAATTATAACCCCTATGGATTGGGATTAGTAGTAAAACCCCTAGGTTACAACTAAGAGGTCAAGGACTAAATCTCCTTCGGCCACCTACTTGGGATATTATATCTCACAAGTTTTCTGGCAAATAAGGTTGTAGGGTCTGGAAGTAGCCCCAGTTTACAGAAGGAAACAACTTCATACATTTAAAACACAATATTTCTTATCATTCAAGTTTCACCATGTTTTACATGCTTAATATTACCTAGGTTGTATACTATGTAATATCCAGGCTTAAAAGCAAAACCACAATGATCAAATTAACATAGCGTTAAAGTGTTGAAAATTTTCCCTCTGCTCCTCTTGAACATTGTATCAAACTCCTTCTTTGACATACAGCAGCAAATATCTTAAGGGAAAAGTCAAATCCTTTCATACAAAGCATAAATATAAAGCCCAAATTTATGAAAACACAAAACAAAAGGTGGCACATATTCTTTAAAATTTGAGTGTACCTTCGCCACACAAACCAAGTCTCTTAACAACAGCTTTCACACTTAAAGCCAACTCTTGTACCGAATCTAGCAGAATCTTATTCGCAACTTCATCGCCTGCCTCTGCACAAGATACCACAACCGGAACAAGTGCAGCAATGCGAGCCCAAGATGGATCAGCATAGGTCCACCTAAATACCAGTGCGAGAACAAGTTTGTGAAACAGAATAGATATTACAATATGTCGTGTGCAGTACAGATCCAATTTCAGAAGAAGATATATCTAAGTACTTTCTTTCAACACTACAAATTTTAAATAGATAGCTACAAACCACATCTGTTCCTCCTAAACAATTTTCAGATAAATTGTTACATTAGAAGAAAAGAGAGAGAGAGAGAGAGAAATTCAAAAGATATATATATAAAATAAAAATTCCATAAATTTTCTATTCACCCATTTGTTCCTCCTAAAATAAATTTCACACAAACACATAAAAAACAGGTTAACATTAAGAAAAATAAGAGTATGTATGCACCGGACATTTAACAACATTAGCATTTAGCCCAACTACAATAGACAACCAATAAACTTAAAATAAGTAATTCCTAAGTTTGAATCAGTACCTTTTACAAGAATAATGAGATAAAAATACAGAGGTAATTTAAGAAGAATCATGCAATATTATGGAATGTAAGAGAATGTGACAATATCCCAGATACATAACTTAAAGCAATGTAAAGAAATTAGGGCAAAGCCAAGAAAAGAAACAAAATAAGCATGGGGGTGGAGAACATATGAGGAATTTGGAGAAAGATTCTCCTCAATAAGGTGGGAAAGGTGTGGGACCATGCTGATTTCAGGATAGGAAGGAAAAAAACAAGGATTTTAAGTTGAGAGAAGTTGAGAGAAAAATAACTTTTACAAGTGAGCAAAATGAACCATAACATCTCCTAGACTCCTAGAATGAAATGGTTAGGATAGTTAGTGTTTGAGGTGACCTCTCCAACAGAAGACCATAAAGGTGCATCATGCCAGATCAAAATTGGTTTTCTCTCTCATAGATTGCTAACAGTTTCGTTGCTTATCCTTCAAGGGTTAAGAGCATTAGAGTAGATAGTGATAATGCATGTAGAATTTTTTCCTGCACGAAATGGATATTAATTCTAGAGCATATACCCGATTAATTCATCAGGAGAAGAAAGATGAAGTGTCCTTAAGATATGAGATGTAAGCGTTGTATGTGCGCCACGACCATCATAAGCCCTTATTACTGCAGTTAATGCCTGTGCAGCTATACCATATCCACTGCAAGTGAACCAAAGATCAGTTCATATAGGGCACATTATAAACAAATACACAAATGCATAGACACAGAGAAAAATGTAAGAAACATTCTCAAAAAGTATATCAACAAAAGTTTGCTTATGCATGGTCTTACCTTATGACCATCATTTACTTCAGAAATTATTCAAATTTCACTGTCCAAAAAATTTCATTTGAAATCCTAATAAAATTTCAATATCTAAATCTCTTTCCTGTACATCTAAATTTGTCCAAAATCAAATTGTCCACCCCTGTGTGACACTTAATTTTGGGACAAACAAAGAAGAAAACTACGACTCTTCTTTTAGGATTACGGAAAGCATAAATTTACAAATTTAGTATTTTTTTTTTTTTTTTTTTGAATTTCGGGAATATGGTTTGTTTTCTGAGAGTAACGTCTTCTCCAACCAATGACAAAGAAACTGTCCCTCATTATCCATTGAGGCCAGAACTGAAGTGCATAGATCAGAAGGTTTCATGCCTGAGAATAAAGTGATACTTTATAAACCCTGGCAAAGTGATCTCGTNAAAGATGAAGTGTCCTTAAGATATGAGATGTAAGCATTGTATGTGCGCCACGACCATCATAAGCCCTTATTACTGCAGTTAATGCCTGTGCAGCTATACCATATCCACTGCAAGTGAACCAAAGATCAGTTCATATAGGGCACATTATGAACAAATACACAAATGCATAGACACAGAGAAAAATGTAAGAAACATTCTCAAAAAGTATATCAACAAAAGTTTGCTTATGTACGGTCTTACCTTATGACCGTCATTTACTTCAGAAATTATTCAAATTTCACCGTCCAACAAATTTCATTTGAAATCCTAATAAAATTTCAATATCTAAATCTCTTTCCTGTACATCTAAATTTGTCCAAAATCAAATTGTCCACCCCTATGTGGCACTTAATTTTGGGACAAACAAAGAAGAAAACTACGACTCTTCTTTTAGGATTACGGAAAGCATAAATTTACAAATTTAGTATTTTTTTTTTTTTTTTTGAATGTCAGGAATATGGTTTGTTTTCTGAGAGTAATGTCTTCTCCAACCAATGACAAAGAAACTGTCCCTCATTATCCATTGAGGCCAAAACTGAAGTGCATAGATCAGAAGGTTTCATGCCTGAGAATAAAGTGATACTTTATAAACCCTGGCAAAGTGATCTCGTTTTGATCCACGTAGATCATCTGATGAGATGAATCCACAATTTTTCACTTGAAAAATTCATTTTGCATAACCAAAAGATAGCCTCAATACCTAGAACTGTTACAAGTATATACCTTCCCCAATCACCTAGAATAGGTCCCGCACCAGCAGCCCGGGCTTCTCTGCCATCTTCTGTAAACCCATAAGCAATTGTCCCTGTACCAGCAATTAGAACACATCCGTGAAGCTTTCCCATTGTTCCACTAGCTAAAGCTGCCACAGCGTCGTTATGGACATATAGTCTTACATTGCTGGGAAATATATCTCTGCACAAATCAATACGCTAAAACATTAGAAAATGGATTATTAAATAAAATATTCAGATGTAGAACAAGAAAAAAAAATATATTATCATGGCATTATAGACAGCTAAAACTAAATAATTGTTAAGCAGCAAAGGCCTGAAGTTGCCAGCACAAAAGGATAGGAAGAGAAGAACAACTACCTTACCAAGTCATTTTAATCCTTTAAAAAGTTGTTTGTTGACCTATTGTACAGTCTACCATGTAATCACAAGTTTGAGAAGGCATAGCATGCATTCAATCTTTCATTAAAAGTAAAGAAGCATACTCATCTGCTTTCCATATTCCAACCTTTTTGCAATATTTTCCATATCAATTCAACATTACAAATAACACTATCCTTAAAATACAAAATCCTAGTTAATCACAATATTGAAAAAGCAAAATATGCTTAGCGAGCAAACCTAAGCCAATTCAGTATTCTTTGCTGATCTGTGGGATGGTTAACACCAGACACTGCAAGACAAACAGCTCGAACTGCAGCTCGATTGGAACCTGACTTTGAAAGGGCGTCGGCCATTACTAGCTCCAATGTCTCCCGTGCAGCATCTTCTGTAAAATAAAAAAATCGAGGATCATTCGAATAAAATGACTAATGATACATGCTCTTCATATGTTTTATCCCTTGCATTGCCATACACATTAGAATGTTAAGTCTTTTCATAGTAGTTATGTATTAAATTACACAAAAATCGGTGCTACTTAAGTGAACCAAAAACATGAACAGAAACACCAGAAAGGAAAACTAAGATCTAACATTCAATTGTTTATATATTAAGAAAAACAACAAGAGCATTGCTCTACAATGCCCAAAAAGAGAAAAACTAGGACCATACTTCACAGACAAACTAACAATTCAATAGCAAGTGGTCAACAAAATAGCTGTCTTTCAAACACATGAAATACCAGTAAATAACACTTAACAAATTTTTGACAATTTGCCAACATATTGCAATAGTTTACTCCGTTCTAACAAACCATTATCAACCCATATAAAACGACCAACAAATACACACCAAGTCATTTTCCCAAATTACCCCCAAGGATTTAGGATTTTTTTTTTTTCCTTATGCATCTCAACCTATATAAGTTGTAAACAGGCTAATTAAGTATGGTAAATGCTATCTTTACACGTTAATACAAACCAAACCCATCCAATATAAAACTTTTAATTTTTTATCAGTTTATGATGCAGGAAGGTTTTTTAAATAAAAAATGTCGTCTCACAACAGCAGCCGACAGGCTTAATGACCTTATGGTGAAATAAGCTTAATCTAACAAACAGTGAAAAGATGAGCAAATGCGCAAGCTTTCATAATATCAGATGAGCATGGTTTACACTTGCATGTGCAAGTACTTACACAAGAGCTAACACATATGTATGCAATTGAAAAAAAAAAAAAAAAAAAAAATTTAAAAACATCAATCTACCAACACTAAATTAATATAAATACTAACCATGTAGGAGAAAAATATACTTCAATCACTTTTATTTCACACTGCTTGTTTTCCTTCCAATTTGTCCTTGCTCTGTACAATAAACTCTCTTATCACATGAAAGTCATCTTTCATTCATATATGTATTCCAGCCAGCATGCTGCCCCCACAGCAGGCTCACCTAGTGTCAGTACAAGAAAACAGGAGCACGAATTGTATATATCAAGATATAAAGAAATCACATCCGCAACCAATCAGATAAAGGTAAACGATAAATCAATTCAATATTTAATTTCTAATTTGCACCATACTCTATATGTAGATTTTGCTCTAGGCAAAACTGCGTAACCCTTTTATGATAGGCTTATGCACTCATGTATCTAAGTGGAACTACACATAATAACTCTATAAGCCAATCCACTTGAACAAGTTACAGAACAACTCTTTATTCAAACAAGGAATACGTCTTATATCAGAGATGCAAGTCTTGATCAGAAATCTTTTTCCTTGTGCCTGTGTATCATCGCTCCTCCTAACCATGAGCTATTGTGCTAAGATATCGCTTTTTTTCATTTAGGTTCTTGATTGTGAAAATTTTCACTAAAATCTTTATACATAAAATTCAGTTCCAGCAGCTTAACGCTTCTTAACTTTGGTTAATCAAGAGCTGATAATTCGTACAAAGCCAATGTCTACAATTGTCACCGCATTATATACTTAATGCCTGCCAGAGAGATTACATTGTAACAGACTAGATGCATACCTGGGTCTAATTGAAACTGCTCCAGGAAACTCCTTAGAGATGTATTTATGACTTCTTTTCCTATATCCCAGCTTTTGTTTGCTTCAAACACCACCAACCATGACAAGAGGAAGGAATTTTTTTCCTTCTGCAATGATTTATTCACAACTTAGCCCATTGCAATGAAGGATTTATGGTAGAGCTATCATAGATTAGATGACAGAATTATCCATTACATTTCTTTTCTTTTTTCATAAAAGTTACCTTTTATTATTTGCAAGATAGAACTGACAGGGGTAACAAACAAAAAATATTTCTCCTGATTAGCACAATGTTAAGTGTCTATCGTAATTATACCCCTATGATGATTAGTATAAAACCCCTAGGTTACAACTAAGAGTCAAGGACTAAATCTCCTTCGCCACCTACTTGGATATTATATCTCACAAGTTTTCTGGCAAATAAGGTTGTAGGGTCTGGAAGTCCCCAGTTACAGAAGGAAACAACTTCATACATTTAAAACACAATATTTCTTATCATTCAAGTTTCACCATGTTTTACATGCTTAATATTACCTAGGTTGTATACTATTAATATCCAGGCTTAAAGCAAACCCACATGATCAAATTAACATAGCGTTAAAGTGTTGAAAATTTTCCTCTGCTCCTCTTGAACATTGTATCACCTCCTTCTTTGACATACAGCAGCAAATATCTTAAGGGAAAAGTCAAATCCTTTCATACAAAGTATAAATATAAGCCCAAATTTATGAAAAACACAAACAAAAGGTGGCACATATTCTTTAAAATTTGAGTGTACCTTCGCCACCACAAACCAAGTCTCTTAACAACAGCTTTCACACTTAAAGCCAACTCTTGTACCGATCTAGCAGAATATTATTCGCAACTTCATCGCCTGCCTCTGCACAAGATACACACCCGGAACAAGTGCAGCAATGCGAGCCCAAGATGGATCAGCATAGGTCCACCTAAATACCAGTGCGAGAACAAGTTGTGAAACAGAATAGATATTACATATGTCGGTGGCAGATCAGATCCAATTTCAGAAGAAAATATACTAAGTACTTTCTTCACACTACAAATTTTAATAGATAGCTACAAACCACATCTGTTCCCCTAAACATTTTTCAGATAAATTGTTACATTAGAAGAAAAGAGAGAGAAGAGAAATTCAAAAGATATATATATAAATAAAAATCCAAAATTTCTATTCACCCATTTGTTCCTCCTAAAAAAATTTCACACAAACACATAAAAAACAGGTGAACATTAAGAAAATAAGAGTATGTATGCACCGGACTTAACAACATTAGCATTTAGCCCAACTACAATAGACAACCATAAACTTAAAAGTAATCTAAGTTTGAATCAGTACCTTTTACAAGAATAATGAGATAAAAGTACAGAGGTAATTTAAGAAGAATCTGCAATATTATGGAATGTAAGAGAATGTGACAATATCCCAGTACATAACTTAAAGCAATGTAAAGAAATTAGGCAAAGCCAAGAAAAGAAACAAAATAGCATGGGGGTGGAGAACAATGAGGAGTTTGAGAAAGATTCTCCTCAATAAGGTGGGAAAGGTGTGGGACCATGCTGTTTCAGGATAGGAAGGAAAAAACAGATTTTAAGTTGAGAGAAAAATAACTTTTACAAGTGAGCAAAATGAACCATCAATCTCCATACTCCTAGAATGAAATGGTTGATAGTTAAGTGTTTTTGAGGTGACCTCTCCAACGAAGACCATAAAGGTACATCATGCCAGATCAAAATTGGTTTTCTCTCTCATAGATTGCTAACGTTTCGTGCTATCCTTCAAGGGATAAGACTTAAGTAGATAGTGATAATGCATATAGAATTTTTTCCTGCACGAAATAGATATTAATTCTAGAGCATATACCCGATTAATTCATCCGGAGAAGTTCTTTTCTTTTATCTTCTTTTAAACCCAACAAAGATAATCATTTTTCAGGGAATCATTTTGAACCAAAATTATCTGCCTGGGCAAGTTGTGTTGGACTTGGACCCATAAGAATAATAATAATAAGCATATCTAACCATATAAATAGATGCCACTCAAAGATAGTGGTACAGACAATTCTCTAGTTTACAGAGATATCTCTTCTCTTGCCTGACATCCTTTTTCTTTGATGTTGGAAGGTAGAAAGAGATTGATGGTCCACTCTTTTCAAGCTTGTGGCCAAAGCCATTTTGTGTCCACAAGTTGGAGCCAATATGTGTTGTCTGGTCATCTTCAAATCCTGCAATGCCACAAACTTTATGTCCCACTTGATTTCAAGTCAACACAACCAACTGGGCAGACTTGATAGTTTGCTTTCTGAAATGGGCTTTGGCCAATTATTGGAATATCTTGTTCCCACTCAATGGTTAATCTTCTGTTGATTACAAATGTTGTATTGAGATTTTCCTCAGCTCTAGTTACACAATAATACATTATATTTTTTTGCCTTTGTAGTTTCATTTAAAGTACGAATATGTCCTCGGGTTTTCAGAGACAAAAAAATAAAAAAAAATAAAGGATAAATTATTAATTATTGAGTTAACCCGGCCAGCAATGCACAATAGAATATTTAGAGCATCTCCAAATGACTCTTTATATGACCTAAACTCTTTATTATAAAGAATTTATCCATAAAAACAAAAGTCCAATATGCTCTTTATCTTTAAAATATAAATTAGAGAGCGAGTTTAACTCTCCACATTTAAGGAATCAAATTTCACTATTTATCCTAATTTTAATTAAAAAAAATTACAAGTACTTATGTATTTTATTTATTAATTCTCTCTCCTATTAAGTCTCTTTCTTAAAAATAAAGAGCACCTTCATTAAATTTAAAGAGTCTATTGAATTTGAATAAAAATTATATATTTTATATTTAAAATTAATAAAAATACTATTTATTTATATAAAATATGCTCTTCAAAATAAAGAACACCATTAAAGATGCTAAGGTCAAGGTCCTTAAGGATGCTGGTTGCTTGCTGAATTAGCAACTTTTGGTTTTCCAGTCGGTATAAGGCATTATGAGAAATATAAAACGACCAACAAATACACACCAAGTCCATTTTTCCCAAATTACCCCAAGGATTTAGGATTTTTTTTTTTTTCCTTATGCATCTCAACCTATATAAAGTGTAAACAGGCTAATAAGTTATGGTAAATGTATTCTTACACTGTTAATACAAACCAAACCCAATCCAAATATAAAACTTTTAATTTTTTATCAGTTATGATGCAGGAAGATTGATTTTTTAAATAAAAAATGTGCCTCTCAAACAGCAGCCGACAGGCTTAATGACCTTATGGTGAAATAAGCTTAATCTAACAAACAGTGAAAAAGATGGAAGCAATAGCGCAAGCTTTCATAATATTCAGATGAGCATGGTTTACACTTGCATGGCAAGTACTTACACAAGAAGCTAACACATATGTATGCAATGAGAAAAAAAAAAAAAAAAAAAAATTAAAACACATCATCTCCAACCTAAATTAATATAAATACCTACCATGTACGGAGAAAAATACTTCAATCACTTTTATTCACACTGCTTGTTTTCTTCCAATTTGTCCTTGCTACGTACAATTAAACTCTTCTTAATCAACATGAGTCAGTCTTCATTCAATATGTATCCAAGCCAGCAATGCTGCCCCACAGCAGGCTCAAACCTGATGTCAGTACAAGAAAACCGGAGCACGAATTGTATATATCAAAATATGAAAGAAATCACATCCGCAACCAATCAGATAAAGGTGAAACGATAAATCATTCATATTTAATTTCAATTGCACCATACTCTATATGTAAGATTATGCTCTAGGCAAATCTGTAACCCTTTTATGATTAGGCTTTGCACTCATGTATCTAAGTGGAACTACACATAATAAACTCTATAAGCCAATCCACTTGAACAGAAGTTACAGAACAGACTCTTATATCAACAAGAGAAGTAACGTCTGTATATCAGGAGATGCAGTCTTGATCAGAAATCTTTTTCCTTGTGCCTGTGTATCATCGCTTCCTCCTAACCGAGCTATGTTGCTAAGATATCCTTTTTTTCATTTAGGTTCTGATTGTGAAAATTTCACTAAAATCTTATACATAAAATTCAGTTCCAGCCGCTAACAGCTTCTTAACTTGGTTAACAAGAGCTGATAATTCGTACAACCAATGTCTACAATGTCACCTGCATTATATACTTAAGCAGCTGCCAGGAGATTACATGTAACCGACTAGATGCATACCTTTGGTCTAATGAAAAGCTCCAGGAAACTCCTTAGAGATGTATTTTATGACTCTTTTCCTATCCCAGCTTTTGTTTGCTTCAAGAACACCCCAACCATGACAAGAGGAAAGGAATTTTTTCCTTCTGCATGATGATTTATTCACAGACTTAGCCCAATGCAATGAAAGGATTTTATGGTAGAGCTATCATAGATTAGATGACAGAATTATCCATTACCATTTCTTTTCTTTTTTCATAAGAAGTACCTTTGATATGGCAAGAACATAAGAACTGACAGGGGTACAACAAAAAAAATATTTCTCCTGATTAGCACAATGTTAATAGTTCTATCGATAATTATAACCCCTATGGATTGGGATTAGTAGTAAAACCCCTAGGTACAACTAAGAGGTCAAGGACTAAATCTCCTTCAGCCACTACTTGGGATATGATATCTCACAAGTTTTCTGGCAAATTAAGGTTGTAGGGTCTGGAAGTAGCCCAGTTTACAGAAGGAAACAACTTCATACATTTAAAACACACATATTTCTTATCATTCAAGTTTCACCACTGGTTACATGCTTAATATTACCTGGTTGTTAACTAATGTTATCAGCTTAAAAGCAAAACCACAATGATCAAATTAACATAGCGTTAAAGTGTTGAAAATTTTCCTCGCTCCTCTTTGAACATTGTATCAAAACTCCTTCTTTGACATACAGCAGCAAATATCTTAAGGGAAAAGTCAAATCTTTCATACAAAGTATAAATATAAGACGCCAAATTTATGAAAACACAAAAACAAAAGGTGGCACATATTCTTTAAAATTGAGTGTACCTCGCCACACAAACCAAGTCTCTTAACAACAGCTTTCACACTTAAAGCAACTCTTGTACCGAATCTAGCAGAATATGTATTTGCAACTTCATCAGCCTGCCTCTGCACAAGATACAACAACCGGAACAAGTGCAGCAATGCGAGCCCAAGATGGATCAGCATAGGTCCACCTAAATACCAGTGCGAGAACAAGTTTGTGAAACAGAATAGATATACAATATGTCGTGGCAGTACAGATCCAATTCATAAGAAGAAGTTCTCTAAAGACTTTCTCAACACTACAAATTTAAATAGATAGCTACAACACATCTGTCTCCTAAACAATTTTGCAGATAAATTGTTACATTAGAAGAAAAGGAGAGAGAGAGAGAAATTCAAAAAGATATATTATAAAATAAAAATTCCATAAATTTTCTATTCACCCATTTGTTCCTCCTAAAATAAATTTCACACAACACATAAAAAAACAGGTATACATTAAGAAAAAATAAGAGTATGTATGCACCGGACATTTAACAACATTGCAAGATTAGCCCAACTACAATAGACAACCAAAAACTTAAAATAAGTAATTCCTAAGTTTAATCAGTACCTTTACAAGAATAATGAGATAAAAATACAGAGGTATTAAGAAGAATCATGCAATATTATGGAATGTAAGAGAATGGGACCATATCCCAGATAATACATTAAAGCAATGTAAAGAATTAGGGCAAAGCCAAGAAAGAAAACAAAATAAGCATGGGGGTGGAGAACATATGAGGAATTTGGAGAAAGATTCTCCTCAATAAGGTGGGAAAGGTGTGGGACCATGCTGATTTCAGGATAGGAAGGAAAAAAACAAGGATTTTAAGTTGAGAGAAAAATAACTTTACAAGTGAGCAAAATGAACCATAACATCTCCAGACTCCTAGAATGAAATGGTAGGATAGTTAAGTGTTTTGAGGTGACCTCTCCAACAGAAGACCATAAAGGTACATCATGCCAGATCAAAATTGGTTTCTCTCTCATAGATTGCTAACAGTTTCGCTGTACCTTCAAGGGATAAGAGCATTAGAGTAGATAGTGATATGCAATAGAATTTTTTCCGCACGAAATAGATATTAATTCTAGAGCATATACCCGATTAATTCATCAGCGGGAAGAAAGTGAAGTGTCCTTAAGATATGAGATGAGCATTGATGTGCGCCACGACCATCATAAGCCCTATTACGCAGTTAATGCCGGTGCAGCTATACCATATCCACTGCAAGTGAACAAAGATCAGTTATATAGGGCACATTCTATGAACAAATACACAAATGCATAGACACAGAGAAAAATGTAAAAACATTCTCAAAAAGTATATCAACAAAAAGTTTGCTTATGTACGGTTTACTTATGACCGTCATTTACTTCAGAAATATTCAAAATTCACCGTCCAACAAATTTCATTTGAAATCCTAATAAAATTTCAATATCTAAATCTCTTCCTGTACATCTAAATTTGTCCAAAATCAAATTGTCCACCCTATGGCACTAATTTTGGGACAAACAAGAAGAAAAACTACGATCTTCTTTTAGGATTACGGAAAGCATAAATTTACAATTAGTATTTTTTTTTTTTTTTTTTTTGATGTCAGAATATGGTTTGTTTTCTAGAGTAAGTCTTCTCCAACCAATGACAAAGAAACTGTCCCTCATTATCAATTGAGGCCAAAAACTGAAGTGCATAGATCAGAAGGTTTCATGCCTGAGAATAAAAGTGATACTTTATAAACCTGGCAAAGTATCTCGTTTTGTGCACGTAGATCATCGATGAGATGAATCCACAATTTTCACTTTGAAAATTCATTTTGCATAACCAAAAGATAGCTCATACCTAGAACTGTTACAAGGATATACCTCCAATCACCTAGAATAGGTCCGCACCAGCAGCCCGGGCTTCTTGCCATCTTCTGTAAACCATAAGCAATTGTCCTGTACCAGCAATTAGAACACATCCGTGAAGCTTCCCATTGTCCACTAGCTAAAGCTGCCACAGCGTCGTTATGGACATATAGTCTACATTGCTGGGAAATTATCTCTGGCACAAATCAACACGCTAAAAACATTAGAAAATGGATTATTAAATAAAATATTCAGATGTAGAACAAGAAAAAAAAAATAATTATCTGGCATTATAGACAGCTAAACTAAATAATGTTAAGCAGCAAAGGCCTGAAGTTGGCCAGCACAAAAGGATAGGAAGAGAAGAACAACTACCTTACAAGTCATTTAATCCTTTAAAAAGTTGTTGTGACCTATGTACAGTCTACCATGTAATCACAATTTGAGAAGGCATAGATGCCTTCAATCTTTCATTAAAAGTAAAGAAGCATACTCATTGCTTTCATATTCCAACTTTTGCAATATTTCCATATCAATCAACATTACAAATAACACTATCCTTAAATACAAAATCAGTTAATCACAATATTGAAAAAGCAAAATATGGCTTAGGCGAGCAAACCTAAGCCAATTCAGTATTCTTTGACTGATCGTGGGATGGTTAACACCAGACACTGCAAGCAAACAGCTCGAACTGCAGCTCGATTGGAACCGACTTGAAAGGGCGTCGGCCATTACTAGCTCCAAGTCTCCCGTGCAGCATCTTCTGTAAAATAAAAAAATCGAGGATCATTCGAATAAAATGACTAATGAACATGCTCTTCATATGTTTATCCCTTGCATTGCCAACACATTAGAATGTTAAGTCTTTTCATAGTAGTTATGTATAAATTACACAAAAATCGGTGCGTGAACCAAAACATGAACAGAAACACCAGAAAGGAAAACTAAGATCTAACATTCAATTGTTGTATATTAAGAAAAACAACTAGAGCATTGCTCTACAATGCCCAAAAGAGAAAAAGTAGGACCTTATTCACAGACAAACTAACAATTCAATAGCGGTGGTCAACAAAATAGCTGTCTTTCAAACACATGAATACCAGTAAATACACTAACAAATTTTTGACAATTTGCCAACAATTGCAATAGTTTACTCCGTTCTAACAAACCATTATCAACCCTAAAACTCACAGCAAATTTCAAAAAGTCTTCCCACCCACATTGACCATAACATAGCCAACATATATCAAATCAAGATTCTCCAAATCAATTGTCGCCACAAATGTAGCCATGAGTTTTACTCGAAGCAAGACCCTCTTTGAAGACATCAATAGAAGCTTTATAAGTTAGGATGATTTCAGATGTATAAAAATACAGAAGCATAAGTTTATATCTTTTTTTAGCTATTATGTTTAAAAAAAAAAAAAAAAAAAAAAAAAAAAAAAAAACCTAAGAAGTCTACAAACATTACAAAATGTAATTTTGTAGCAGTCATACAAACAAATTCAAATATTAAGAAATCAACGCAATTAGCAGAATCCCCAATCGCAAAAAACTAAAAATCTTTTCGAAAACTAATTAACAACAGAATAAAGAAATTAACTGTCAACAAAATTCCAGACACAATTCCTATTGGAAATCAAATCCAATGCCATGAGTAAAACATAAAAAAGAAGTAGTACCGCCGACGCTGTGTGTGATGGAGCAGCAGCGACGGCACGAGCAAGAAGCGGAAGAGGGTCAGGGAGAGGGTCAGACAAGGATATTAAGGGCATAAAATGCAGACAGTGAGGTGGTTCCCATCCAACCCCAAAATAACTTCTCTTCCACCCTCCCACCTCGAAATCCCAGAGTTTCTCCATTCGTATCTCTTCATAACTACGCTCAATTCTACTCAAACCAACAAACAACAAGAAGGAGGAGAGGGTGAAGAGATTTAAAGCGAAGGGAGGAGAGAGTGAGTGTGAATCCATTCTGAATTTGTTATTCAATATCAAACACATGGGTATTATTATAATATTAGAGTTAGGATTCGGACGGCTAATTCAGCCAAACGCTTAAGTGTGACGTTATGTGAATAGGAGACTAATGACGATCATCAAGAAAATGGAGTTCTGCTGTTTTTGTTTTTAAATTATTTTTGTCTTTCTTTGACTGTGGAGTTGGATTGGAGCAGGAGGTGCAAATATCCTCTACAACCATGTATGGATAAAGTATAGGCTTTGTTTATAATGTATGATGTATGTAAGATAGATTTTGTCATTAGCTTTTTTCTATTATACATCCTAGTAATATACGAAATTTTTTTCATTAAAAAAAAAAAAAAAAGCTCTGTAAAAATAGTAAATATAGTAATTATGTTTTATGGAAGTCACATTTAGGTTAGAGGTAAAGATTTAATAGTATCTAACAAAACTAAAGATTGGTTGGCTTATTAGATTCGATTAACCTGTTTATTGCATGCTAACTAAGTTCATATTGTAAATTAAATTAATATGAAGCTTGGGATGATTCAGTTTGACAAATACTTATAATTAATCCAATAATAACAAAGTGAGGGTTATTATAAATATTAAATACCCGACACAAAATTGAAAGTTAATTGGCAGTAGATAAACTTGTGAAATTGGTTGCGGCTAGAAACGAATCTTATATGATTTTTTTTTTTTTTTTATTGACCAACGGGTTTGAACCACATTTGCGCACCTCAACTAAACCTTGAAGTTGTTAGTCAGGTAAATCCCTCAATAAACCATCCTATAAAAACAAGATTGAACTCAGGACATTTGGAGTAATATATCAAGAGTCTTAATCGACTATTGGACCACCAGGTGGTGGTTTTATATGAATTTTTATTACTCGATCGTTGGTCGAATGTTTTCTACCTTTCTTTCAATTTACGATGACAATTTTATTTAATTACTTTAATAAATTCAAAGGAATGAGATAAATCTATAATTAGTGATAATTAATAAATCAAAGGAATGAGATTCTTAGCTATCTCAAATCTCAAATCTCAAAGAAATTCAAAAAATCACACACTTCACTCTTAAGTGGGATATACGAGTCGAGTCAAACACTACAAAACTTGAAACTGGTTGGGAAAATTTAGCAAACTTGAGCTCGAGCGTGGTCCACGAGCTGGAAACTAGGCTTGAAGTCAGCTCGAGATGCTGAGCTTGATTCGGCTGTTTAACGTGTTAGTCCAAAAACAACCACCAACAATACTAAAAAAAAAAAAAAAAAAAAAAATTCAATCAAAGCAACCCACTAGTTCTTCCAAACCTTAATGATAATGTAAAAAACAACAAAAACCGAGCAACCATAAGAACAAAATCTCACAGTCTCATTTCGCAAAGAAAAGGCGGCTTGGAGAGGGGGAGCGAGACAGGATTTGTCATGCCATAGAAGAGGTAGAAGAACTAAAGAAAAAAGGAAGAGAAAGGAAAGGAAAGAAAGAAGAAGGAAAGAAAAAGGAAAAGGAAAGAGAAAAGAAAGGAGAAGAAGTGTGATAAGAGCTTGAAAATCATATTACTTAGTGGTTTGTGGGGATATTTGTGAGAATTGGTTAATTTGGAAAAAATGCTTGACATTTTCATAATTGTTTTATGAGATCACAGGCGTGTTTGAGTGTTTTTCAAGTTTGTTTAGATAATCATGCAAAATCTTACAAGTATTGCATGATAAGTGTATAAATCTATAATAGGATATTAAGATTGTAATCAATACATGTTAGGAACAAAATCTGTAAAATATGAAGTTAGAATATTTATTTCCTAGATAGTCTTTATTTTCCTATATATATTGATGATTATTTGTCAATACAATAAGAAAAATATATATCAGTTCTTGTGTTGTAACATGGTATCAAAGCAATATAGGTTGTTCTTTTCAATTCGTTTTTTTTTTCTTTTATGCCCAAGGTGAGTATTATTTGTGAGTCACCTTGGAGAGTGGCCGTTTTTCCACGCTGCATAGGAAGAAGCCTCTTCTGCTTTTGACCATTCCCTGAACTTTGATCACCCTTCCTGACTTCCGTCTTGTTATTTCGACAATTCTGCGTGATTAGTTCCTCAGTAGCTTAGCTGGTCAAAACAATTTTCTTGGGTTTCTGTTGGTATAGAGTTCGTTCTTTGAAGAGTTTTTGTTGGCTATTTTGTCTTCTTACCATGACTGATAAGTCTATAATTGATATGGTTCCTGTATGTCAAAAATTTGGAACATAAGCTTAATGGGTCTGATAACTATTTTGATTGGAGTAAGACAATTCGTCTATTGCGAAGCATTGATAAAGATGATCATCTCACCAAGATTCGTCTGAAGACGATTCAAAGCAAACATGGTTGAGAGGATGCCTAGTGTTCTGCATACGGAACTCCATCAACAGTGAGGTACTTGGTTAATTAATCATGTGGAATATGTGAAGGAATGATGGACTATCTAGATTTTTGTATTCTGGGAAAGGGAATGTTTTCGTATTTTTTATGTATGCAAAGCTTTATCGAGCTGAGAAACAAGATAGGTCTTTCAGGCCTATTTTATGGATTTTAAAAGGATATATGAGAACTTAACATCTTTACCAGGGAGTATGATGTGAAACTTCAAACAAGCTCAACGAGAGAAAAGCGATATGAGTTTCCTAGCTGGACCTCTGAGTTTGAATCTACTAAATCTCAGGTTCTTGCTAGTTCTGAGATCACCTCCTCCGAGACATATTTACTAGGGTTTCCATACAGAAAGCACTCCATTGTTCAATCGAGTAGTGTCTTGTAAGTCAGAATCATGACAACGGGCATTTCATATAACAAGAGCAATAATAGAGGAGAGGGGTCGAATTATCGTGAGAATCAGAGTCAGGAGTCAGGAGGGATTGTGTGCTACTATTGTCATGAAACCCGGTCATACAAAGCGCACGTGCAGAAAGTTGTAAATAAGGCCAAGAACCTCAGTTAGTCATGTTGCCGCTACTGATACTTCTGAGAAAAAGGTTATGATTTCAGTTGATGAGTTTGTCAAGTTTTCTCAGTATCAAGAATCATTGAAGTCCTCATCTACTTCCATCAATGCTCTCGCCGAGTCAGGTAAACCAAATACATGTCTTATTTCCTCATCCTCCAATGGGTCATTGATTCTGTGCCACAGATCATATGACAAGTAATCGTAGTATCTTTTATCATATCAGCACTAATTCCTCGTCTAATGGTACTTTAGCTGATGGGTCAACTTCTTGTTTCTCGGGTCGGGTCTGTTAACCTACTCCGTTATTTCCCTATCCTCTGTATTGAGTCTACACACAGTTCGCTTTAATTTAATTTTGTGAGTAAATTCACTCGTATCTTAATGTTGCATCTTATTTTCCCTGATATACTTTCAGATCTTACGACGAGGCAGATTATTGGTAAAGGACGAGAATAGTGAGAGGCTTACTCCTTGACACATAGGTGCCTAGAACTATGGCATGTTCCAGTATTTCGACGCTTTTGAGGGTATTGTCGGTTAGGGACATCCTTCTTTCCATTGTTAAAGAAACTATGTCCTCATGTTTAATAAAATATCTTCGTAGATTGTGAGTCATGTCAAATTTGCCAAACATCACCGTCTTTCTTCAAGTCCAAGAGTCAATAAAAAGGCTTAGTGTCCTTTTGAATTAGTTCATCAGATGTTTGGGGCCATGTTCATTATGTCTAAACCTGGATTAAAATTTTGTTTACTTTGTTGATGACAACTCTCGTGTAACTTGGCTTTATTTAATGAAAAATCGTTTCTGAGTTGTTTTCTCATTTTTGTGCCTTTGTGCTGAGGTAAAAATCAATTAATACTTCTGTCAGACATTAGAAGTGATAATGCTAAAGAATATTTTTCGAGTTCTTTTCCGTTTATATGAGCCAGCATGGCAGTCTTCATCAATCCTCTTGTGTTGACACACCGTCCCAAAATGGAGTAGCCGAGAGAAAAATAGACACCTTCTTGAAAATGCCGCAAGCCTATTATTTCAAATGCAAGTTCCTAAACAGTTTGGGCCGATGCAGTTTCCACGGCTGTTTTCTAATTAACCGCATGCCTTCCTCTATTCTGAATGGTTCTACTCCTTCAGTGTTATTTACCGTCTAAGCCTTGTTTCCTATGGCCCCCAAAGATATTGGTAGTACTTGGTTTGGTCGTGATGTGACCCCAAGTAACCAAGTTAGATCCCAAATCTCTTAAATGTGATTTTTCTAGGGTACTCTCGCTTCAGAGAGGGATTCGTGTTATTGTCCTAGTCTTAATAGAATCTGGTGGTCACCTGATGTACTTTCTTAGAAAACACCCCCTTTTTTCCTACTTCGTCTACCATACACATCAGAGGAGCGATGGACTACTAATTATACTGCCACAATCCCTACCAGCTATCCTACACCTGAGGCTCCCACCTACTGTTCTTCCTCCGGCACCACCACATGTCCGTCCACTTACTCTATTTGCATTGTTATTCTCGTCGATAGGAACTTCTATACTAGTCCTTGTCGTTAGTAGACCAATCTCCAGTGACCAATACATGTGTTCTTCATCAAGAAGACACTCAGATTCCTGTCCTACCCAAGACTCTTCGTCGTTGGATCCAACCTTGAGTGATCTTGATCTTCTTATGCTCTTCGGAAAGGTAAACATCAGGTGACTTAACCTATTCCTTCATTGTGTTCTTATGATCACCTACATCTTCTTTTTGTTCTTTTGTGGCATCACTAGACTATGTGTCCCTTCCTTTAAACTAGTCATGAAGCCTATTACATCCTGTTGGCGTGATGCTATGATGAAGAGATGAATGCTTTAGATGTTATGGTACTTGGAACTTGGTTGACTACCTACTGGAAAGAAAACCTATTGGATGCAAATGGGTGTTTGCTGTTAAAGTAAATCCTGATGGGTCAGTGGTAGGCTTAAAGCGTCGTCTTGTAGCTAAAAGGCATGCTAACTTATAGAGAGATATTCTGACACTTTTTCCCCTGTGGCTCAATTGACTTCGTTGCTTATTTATTCATGGCGGCTACTCATTCTTAGCCATTACATCAGTTGGACATCAAAAATGTCTTTTACATGGGACTTCAGGAAGAAGTCTATATGGAGCACCACTGCATTTGTTGCTCACGTGTAGTATGGGTAAGTTGTCATCTTCGCAAATCATTGTATGGTTTGAATGCGCATCCACGTGCTGGCTGGAAGTTCAGTGAGGTCGTTGCAAAGTTCGGAATGACAAAGAGCAAGTCTGATCACTCAGTCTTTACAAACTAATCGACAGTTGGCACATTCATTCTCTCCTTGTTGTATCCATGCTTACCACCCTGACATTATCACTACACTAGGCAGTGACACACAGGGATTCATTACTTAAGTCATTTCTTCACACTTATTTCATAGACAAAAGATTTAAGATATGTGAGTATTTCTAGGTGTTGAGGTAACAAGGACAAGAAAAGGCATCTTCACTCTCTCTCAAATGAAATAGGTACTTGACTTATTCTGAGACAAGAAATTGAGTGTCTAAGTCATGCAGTACGTTCAAATGTTTCCTAATTCGCAAATTACCCAAGATGGTGAACTATGTGAAGATCTGAAGGTATAGAAGCTGGTGGAAAGTTGAACTATCTACAGTCTACGTCCTGATATTGAGTTAATCTGTCAGTATAGTAAGTCAATTCATGTCTTCGCAGACTGTGAACAATTGGCAGCGTTTTCCTTTAGATAGAACAGATTTTGTGCTTACTGAAAGGAGATCCAGGCCGTGGGGGTATTTGTACGAAATCATGGACATAATAATATTGAGTGCTTCTCTGATGCATATTGGGCGGGTTCCAAGATAGATAGGAGATCCACTACGCGCTACTGTGTTTTTACTAGTGGAAATTTGGTCTCATGGAAAAGTAAGAAGCAAACTGTTGTGTCCAGATCTAGTGCAGAATCATAATATAGGGCTATGGCCCAGTCTGTGTGTGAAGTAATATGGATATATTAGTTTTTGACTGAAGTTGGTCTTATGGCCTCTTTGCCAGCAAAATTGTGGTGTGATAACCAAGCCGCTCTTCATCTTGCTTCTAATCCCATATTTCATGAATGAACTAAGCACATTGAAATTGACTGCCATTTCATTCATGAGAAAATACAGCAAGGTTTAATTTCTACAGGATATGTGAAGACTGGACAGCAACTAGGAGATGTTTTCACTACAGCTTTGAATGAGGTTCAGATTGATTATATTTGTAATAAGCTAGGCATGATTAACATCTATGCTCCATCTTGAGGGGGAGTGTTGTAGATAATCATGCAAAATCTTACAAGATATTGCATGATTAAGTGTATAAATCTATAATAGGATATTAAGATTGTAATCAATACATATTAGGAACAAATCTGTAAAATAGGAAGTTAGAATAAGGTTATTAGTGCTAAATGTTATGCTCAGATGAAGAATCATGTTGGCAACTGAATAAGTGATGAGTAGAAGCAAACGGATCGAAAATCGAAGTTGAATTGAAGAAGTTATGGAACTTTGAAGTAAAGAGGAAATTCTAGATTACGCTTCAGTTTGAGCATGTTTCAGTGTTTCGACAATATCTCGAGATATGGACCTCATATCAAGACGATTCTTTGATGGTTGGAAAGTTAATTCAAAGGGCTACATTTCATATGTTTACCACTTCTCCAGATTCCATCGTTATCATCATCTCTGGAGTGCTAAAGAATGATGCGAGATTTGGACTAAAGAAGAAGAGTTATCACTGTGCCGCAGCACACTTTGTCTAGAATCGATTGCGCCATAGCACAGTGTCAAGGCACAGTCACGACAGTTAGAAATTTTTCTTTCCTTTTTTTATTAGGAAAACAGGGTTAAGATTCCTAAACAAAATAGAATTAAGGAAAATAAAACCCTAACCATTGTGAGATATAAATAGAAGTCTTTTAGCATTATTTTGGGGATTCTTTGGGGAGAATAAGAGAAGAAAAACCTGTAGAGAAGAAAACTGTCATAATTTCTAGAGCTTTGATTCACAATATAGGGAAGTTTTTCTTGTTTCTTTCTTATAAACTCATGTTGATTATTTTAATAAAGATGATTGTTTCTTTCATGTTTATTATGAACTAAATTTATTCTCTAGGGCTAAGATGTAACTCAATCTCTTGATTATGTGTCGATTTATGCTTGTTAATTTTTATTAAGAATTTTTCCTAAGTTTTGCTATTATACCTAATGATTTTGATTCTTAAGATCCCAAGAATTGAATGAACTAATAGACTAAGTTGAGATCGAAAGATGATACTTAGTTAGTCTACGGTAGTAAAACCATAGGTTGAGTGAACGTTAAAGATAGGTTACCGCGACTTGTGAGGTTCTGGTAAACTCCATAGAGCGTAATGATCTTCAGTTGTTTAAATCTGATTAGAGATAATTAGGTTTAATGATTAGGAGTTAATTCGATAATTGTTCGAGAGAAATTTATTGGAAATTTTGAGAGTTTGACCTTTAAGAAGAACTTAATAAAATTAGCATAAGTGATCGATACATATAAATATGAGTTGGTATAAAATCTATGCCCTAGGTCTAGTCATCTTGTTTTAACCCAAAGATTTATTTTAGTTGTTTTCTTTTCAATTTTCTTTTAAATTCAATTATTAATTTTAATTTAGTTTAGATTTTTCTTGATAAAAACTGTGATTAATCAAATAGTAATTAGATAGTAAATTTTGATAATTGATAGTAGTAATTCCCTCGGGTTCGACATCCGTATTCTTACACTTTATTACTTGCACGATTTCGTACACTTGCGAAAATCCACAATAAAGTGTCGACTGTGAAGAAAAATGTGTAAGGGTTTTTGGAATAAACAATTTATATGTAAAATAATAAATTACATATACACCCTTATACTTGAAAAACTTACACTCATACCCTTTCGAGTCATGGAGGCTCATGAGCCTATTGAGCCGAGCACTAGGTGGCTCAGGCTCGGCTCGAAAAGGCAATTGAACAGCTCGAGCTCGAGCTCGGCTCGAAAAGACACTTGAGCAGCTTGAGCTCGAGCTTAGCTCGAGACTGGAGCTTTTCTCGCAAACGACTCGAGCTCAGCTACACCCCTACTTCAAAAGAATGAGATTCGAAACTATCTAAAATCTCAAAGAAATTCTTAGCATGATATAATTCCATAACATTAACCGATAATTTACAATATGAAGAATAACCCTTTTCTTACTACACTCAACACTTGAAGTAAAGCCTGCAACACACAAGTAAATAGATCAAATTTCGTTAATGTGCCGGCAACCCCACCATCCCCAATCTCAGCCCATATCAAGAAACATTTCCAATAACAAACAGAGAAGCAAGCTTCAGAAAATATAAAACAAATGGACCAACGAAAGTGCATCCAGAAAGAACTCAAATTACACCCATGCCAAGGGCCTGGGTTTTGAGTAAAAGCAAAACACGCGCTCACAATTAAACCAACAAAATATCTTATTAGTTGGAACTGTAAATTCTCCAAAAGTCCTTCCCACAATGTTCCTAAAACATTATTCCTTTCATGAAGGAACACCAGTATTTAGATTCATATTTTTTACTTTTATTATTATTGTCCAAATATCAATACATATAATTATGTCACAGAGGTAACTACACACATGAACCAATTCTTTGACTGATTGGTCAAGAGGAAAACAGCAATTTATGACAACATTGCCCAACCATCACTAAATGTGGCAATTCTGTGTTAGCCAGAACCCATGTTTACATATCTCAGCAATATACTATCATATCTAAGATCAATGAGGGGGTGCCAGGAACTCTTGAATCACATTCGAGAGATCAAAAGTGGTACCGAAACAGGAGACTCCTCACCCATGACTGGTTGGAACAAGTCTACCTCCCCATACCGCTCCAGGACACGCATCCGGCAGTCCTCAGCAGCCATCAGTCCAGTCGAGAATGCACCATGCACTGACCCTGGATAGCTCATACTGGTTGCCTCCCCGGCAAAGAATAGGTTGTCCACTGGAATCCTAAGCCTTTCATACAGATCATGGGCGTTGCCTACTGTATCATAGCTATAGGAGCCAAGTGAGTTAACATCTGTGCCCCAGTGAGAAACAAGATAATTAATCTGCATAATCAAAATATAAAATTAGATTTTGATTTAACAAATAGTTTGAAGTCTAAATTAAGTAGGAAATCTTAAGCAGTACAACAAATTTTTAAAGTGACAAGCACAATAATAATGCTGCATGCGGTGGAATTACCGGAGCAGATGCATCAGGAAGGATCTTCTTGAGTTGCATAAAAGCAAAATTAGCAGCAGCTTCATCAGACATTTTCTCAATGTCTTTGGCCAACTGCCCGGCAGGCATGTAAACAAGGACAGGATGACCTGTAGCCTTGTGAAGATTTAGAAAGTAGCTGCATCTGTAAGATGTCTCTGCAACCACTCCCAGAAACTCCACATTGGGCCAAAACACCTTACCAAAATGCAACACTATTTTATTTTCAATCCCCACCCCAAGGTTGTCAATGGCCGCTTCCTTCCAGTCTGGGAGCCTTGGCTCAAACTTGATTGCCTTGGACTTCAACACACCAAGAGGAACAGTAACAATAGCAGCATCTGACACAAATGTAGTTCCATCTTCCACAGTTACCTTCACTCCATTGTAGCGTCTATCAATCCTAGTAACCCTGTAAAGAAATCAGGTCAGGATATGGTTGCCTGAAACAAGTCACAAGATAACACATGATGTACAACTTGGAAGATTACTTTAGATAAATAATCCATACCTGCAGCCTAAGCGGACGTCAAGGCCTTTGGCAAGGGTGTTTATAACTGGAAGATAGCCCCTAACCATGAGCCCATGACCACCGGGGAGCAGTACTTCCTGTACATAAAGAAAAATCACTACTAAAATTTGAGGTAATTAATTAGAGTACGCAACAGCTTGTAGCTCAATACAATATTACAAAACAAGAATCAACATACGCAAAAGAGATATAAAGATGAGCCCACCCACTGCAGACATATCTCTGAAGATATCAGAAATTACAAGCTTATCCAGGGGTCAGCCATTGTAACCTAACCCCATCACTCAGAAATTAATAAATAATAACAAACAAAAAAATTTCAGAGAATTTAGGACACACCAAGTTGTATTATACACAACTTGACCCAGTCCAATAAAGATGCAATTAAATCATCCACCCCTTGGTTTACAAAAGGTTATGCAATTTTGGGAGTATGATGTGTCCAGGACTGTATTTATGTCAAATAGCTCCACTAAAATGAACATGCATTATATTTTAAATTACCAGGCATATAAATTACACTGTTGATATATAAAAAAAATGGATGACAATATAAGGAGCTTTAATATTTCACATGCGAAACAAGCACAAGAGAAAAACAGAGAGAAAGAAGAGAAGGACCACACGTAGCAACACAGTAATAATAAATCAAGTGACCCATAATTGAACCCCAATTTTTCTATTTTTTCTGCACTCAATTGATTATGCAGAGTAACTCTCATAACAAACCAAAATTCTGTGAAATATAAAAAATCTCAACTTCTAGCACAAACTTGCCTTATCCCAGGATTTAACTGAGATGGTATCGGCATCTGCAGCAAACCAGCCTTCCATTCTGCATAAATACCATTGAAGCACCTTATGGCCAAGCCCCTCTAACCTGTTGGTTCAAACAAAATTCAGTTACTCAAATTCTGTAACTTAAAAATGATTAAAGAGAGCTCAAAGCATGCTGCAACCTTAATTCTGGCCTCCTTTCAAAAACAATTGAAATGGTGTGTTGTATAGACTTATCTTCACTGAATTCTTGTCTTACTTTATCCGTCTGTATTCAAGAAAACAAAATTAACTCAGAATAATGCACAATGCGAACACACAATAGGTTAAAGATGCTAGATTAGTAAACTTTTAACTAAACTCAAAGAACCCTCAAAGTGGAGCAAAATAGCAATCTTCTCCTCAAGCCTTAGCTAGGATGACCCAAAGATCAATCCAGGAGACTACTATACTATATTTAAGCTCCAGATTGTGACAACAGTACACATAAAGAGAAAAAATTCCATAAAAAAGAAAACTTGCCTCTGCCAATATGGTCTCAAAAACTTCCCCAACCTTTGTGACCAACTCTTGAGGAACTTTGTTCCCATCCATATCAAAAAGCGCATAGCTGCAAAGAGAATATGTGCTCAGCACAATCCATTGATAGCTTCAAACTAAAATTAAGTTTTTGCTCACTTGGGAAAATTTGGACGAAATATTTTAATAAATTGAAAACAAGAACGTTGTAGAAATAAAATGACGCCTTGATGACACAATCATGGACAAATAACTTGTCACTTGGATACTCTTAACCACTGATGGCTACTACCCTACTATGCTAAGTATGATTTTAAAATAAAGTCACCACTAGTATAGAAATACTTTAATATTTTAGTTGAATTATTAATTTAGGAGTTGCAAGAAACGCAAGTCAACCCACAAAGTAAAGCAAGCTAAAACTAATTCAATCAACTTAAACCAGGTTCTATTTGGTTTATGAAATTAACAAAACAAAAATAAAAAATAAAAGATGTTCATACAAACAGGTTGTTTTTTGGTTTAAGAATTTGACCATACAAAATTGTCAAGTTGACTTTAAACATAAAAAATCAAACCGATGATAAACTATAGATTTTAATTAGGCTTCTATACATGAACTGAACTGTGATTCATAGGTAGCTATTACCGGCCAAACCAGAGAAAATATGATCAAACTACAGGCACATAAAGAAACAAAATTGACATATCTTCACCTTTCTAAATCATGGTCATACAACACAGAATTATCACCGCTAGTGCGGTATAGAGGTAACCCTAGTCTCCCAATCACTGGTGCCAGTGGATTCTCATTGCAGACTCCATGCAGCCTGAAACATCAATATTGGAAATTAAAAATTATAACACTAAAAAGAAACGACAAAGAGATTTATTTTTTAAGGAAATAAAATTACCAAGATGCACCCAGGTCAACGGGAAAACCAAACGAATAATCAGTGTTAACTCGACCACCAAGTCTATCCCGAGATTCCAAGATGACAACCTGCCCATAAAATGCAAAAGTGCATTGAAAAAAAGTGAACCTTTACAAATATTTTAAGGCCCAATCAAGTGTTGCCTGTAGGCACTAATCAATTAAGGAGTGTTGTTAACTACGACTCCTTAACAAGTAGAAAACGGAGAGGGTTTTCATTGAGAATGCTTCAAATAAAATAAAGAGAGACAAAAAGGATCAGCAACAAATAGCAAGTACGGAGCACATTTTGATTCCCTCGACATATACCAAGCATTTTCCAACAATTCCTATCAACGCTAAATCAGCTAAGCCTCAACAGGTAAAAGCTGACAATTGAAGCCTATGCTTCCCACAAAAGTTGGATGGATAAAATAATAAGACAGCTATAAACAGTTGCTCACTATACAAAAAGGTCGCCAGAGTTTTTGGCAAGTAAAAATCAAACATTTCTTTGCATTAATCAAATGGCAATAATGCAAATTTGCGTGGACTTTTAGAGCCAAGCTGATGGCAAAAATGAGCTCGTAGTTTTAATAAATAAATAATTAAAGTACAAGTAAAAGTGTAAAACACGAAACTCATATTCATTCCACTTTTACAAATACAAGCAAACATGAACTCTACGAAAATATTAATTATCGATGTACAATAATTTAATATTTTTTTACCTTAAATGACGCATCATGGAGAGCACGAGCCGCCGCAACTCCAGCCATGCCACCGCCAATGACAATAACAGATGGCGACCTTGCTTGCCTCCTCTCCACATTCGAACAGCAAAGAGCTTCACGACACAACCAAACAAAACTTAATCATGATTCATGCCACCGACAGACATGAAATAATAAGAATAAACCAAGCAACGGTAAAAACAATCCAATCATTACCAACCTCTACTTAATTGACGATTACTCCTGTTTGTTGATTCCATGGTTAGACGAAACTATTAACAGAGGATTAATAATATTTTGAATATGATTGCGTATGCTGATTATTAATAACGGCTCTGTTGGTTTTTTTTCAAAATTAAATAATGATGGAGGTAATTGAGGAGAGTAATGAAGGGTGAAAATCAAGAGACACGTAATGAAATGGTTCGAATTCGAGGACAAGAAATAGCAACCCAGCTTTCCCAACCAGCTCATGCAGAATTCTTTGTCCGATTTTCTTTAAAATTTCGCCGAATCAAATCGTTTGCAGAATCGATCAGGAGACAATAATGATAATATCAAAATTTTGATACAGAAAGCCGGACGGAGATCGGGTGATTTGATGAGAAATCGGAACGAAAACGAGATGAAGAAAGCGAAAGATTTTAAAGTGAGAAAGTTAGATAGATTTCTAGAGAGAGAAAATGGGCCGGGTGCTTGGGTAGTTGGGTGAGATTACTTGCTGGTCTCGGGTTGGCTGCATTTATAATGTCTGTCTTGCCAACCAAACGTTACAGCATGGAGATATTTATACGCGCGAGTGTAAGTTAAGAGTGTACTCGTGTGAATGTTTGGCCACGTTTCATAATTTTTATAGGATATTCTCTGTATTTTCTGATATGGTAAAGTGGATAGCCTCCAGAGCGAGTGGATTACATTCTGAATCATATTTGCTGTATTTTGGACGTTTTGAGAAATTTTTATTTCTCTTTTTCACCATTGCATGTAATTGAAGAAAGGGAGTAATTATATTACCTAAGTTGCACTGAAAGAACAACCTACTATTTGAAATATACAGGGCTGAATTACATCTGGCAGTGCCACTTGTAAGAAACAAATGCAAGATTTTAGATTTCTTTCCTGTATTACATAGAAAATATTTATTATTTAATGAGAGAACGACTTACACATACCTAAGGTTTACTGAAACAATAAGTTAGTACCTAAAAGGTTTTAAAACGATAAATAGGTACTTTCTATCATATGCTGTTAGTGATTTTCGTTTGATAATAGTGAAAAGACTAGAATGCCCTTGAAAGTTTATATTTTAGTTTTTTATAAATTTAAAAATTTCTAAAAAACCTCCTAGGTTTACTAATTTAACTAAATACCCCAATATATAAAATTTTTGTAAAATAATAAAAACACCCCTGCCACCAGTAGTGCCAGATTCCGGCCACCACCGCCGGAATCTAGCCGAAAATTGCGTTACGACAAAGACCCGTCGATCTGTGTCGTAACACTTCGATCTGGCCTTTTCCGGCTAGATCCGTGGCTGATCTGGCCGTCGACGTTGCAGATGGAGTTTTGCGGCCTCGACGGCTAGATCTAGCCATAGATCTGGCCTTTTCCGGCCAGATCAGCCATGGATCTGGCTGGAAAAGGCCAGATCTGGCCGTCGAGGCAGAAAACTCCATCTGTTGCCTCGACAGCCAGATCTGGCCTTTTCCGGCCAGATCGATACGTTACGACACAGATCCGACAGGTCTATGTCATAACACAATTTTTCGACCAGATTCCGACAATGGTGGCCGGAATCTGGCACTGCGGGTGGTGAGGGTGTTTTTATCATTTAACAAACTTTTTATATATGGGAGTGTTTAATTAAATTAGCAAACCTAGGGGGTTTTTTAGAAATTTTTAAATTTATAAAAAACTAAAATATCAAACTTTCAAGGGCATTTTAGTCTTTTCACTATTAATAAACAGAAATCACTAACAGAACATGACGGAAGGTACCTATTTGTCATTTCAAAACCTTTTGGATACCAACTTGTCGTTACGACAAACCTTAGGTATGCACAAGTCGTTTGGCCTTATTTAATTAGATAAATTTGCTAAATAGACAATCTCCAGCATTTCGATCAAGGCAAATTTTATTGAGTAATGCTATGGACACCAAAATTTTACACCAAAATTTTGTACCAAAAGACATGGCATCCAATCAGACGTGACCACGCTAGAGTCTTTCGTGAATGAACGGTCATCCAACATTTTATGGACGCCTATACATATTTAATGGACTCCCATCCAAAAAAATTTAAAAGAAAAATAATGGACGCCCGTCCATAAAATTTTAAAAAATTTTATTTTTTAAAAAACAAAAGTAGTGGATGGGCGTCCCTCTTAGATGGACACCCGTCCATTAAATAGGGCCAATTTTCATGCCACTACCATCTAATACCAGTCCACCACCCTCCGTCCACCAACAATCCATTTCACCCACTGTTGTGCCACCTCCACCACCCTCCATCCACCACCATCTAACACCAGTCCACCCCCATCATCACATCCATCTTCTCCACCTCCTACAACCTCCTCACCTTTTGAGCCCGATGCAAATCAACCTGACCCCTTCACACCTTCTACTCCATCGCCTCCTGCATAGCCACCTGTCTCACCACCACCTCCTCAAAATGCATCTCCACCCCCATTGACATCTACACCTTCTCCCCTCCTCCTTAATAATCCATTTCACCTACATCACCACCATCATCTCCACATGTTTCTTTGTAAATGCAGATTACCTCTCCAGCAGCATCAACATTATCTAGGGAAAAACCCATAGCTTCTTTTATCAGACTTCTCTCCAGTGTTAATGCACGTAGCATGTCCTTGAATTCATCCGTCTGTGCATCAGTTAATGTTCTTTCTGGTTCCACACGCTAGAAATGTTAATGAGGAAAATGAATTATGAAATGACTAAGAAACTATAATCTACAATTGTGTAATGCAAAAGAAAAATTATTTAATTATCCACGCCAAAATTATGACAAGCACCCTGCTTCTTCCTGTAGCAAATGTGGTGCCAGATTCCTTTTCATGCTTAGGGCTTTTTGCAATCGACTTCACCTCCACCACAAACACCAACTACTTCCCCCCAACCAAAAAGAAAAAAAAAATTGAGTATTGATGAGGATCAAGAATAGAATAAAACCTTGGTCCTTAGTGGGTGTAGTTGGAGTTGTATAAGATATTTTCTTCAGGCTTCTTTAGCTAAATCAGACATGGTTGGTTAAAGGGGCGTGAAGTGTGATCAACCTTCCTTAAAAAAAAAAACTCAAGGACCCTTTACTCTCTCTCCAAAACTTGGAAAGGCGAAATCTTTAGAGAGAAAGAAGGAAGATTGGAAATAGAGAGTCACAGATGGAGTTTCATTAGAAGGTGGTAAGTGGCGGAGACGAAGACAGTAAATAGAGAGAGAGAGTTTTGACTTACAAAATAGTCTGCTCCAAGAATCCAATATTTTGTTTTTAATTTAAAGTTTTAAACAATGGGATGAGTGTCCATCTAATAGGGACGCCTGTCCATTGTGATTTTTGTGTAAAAATTTTTAATTTAAATAATGGACGGACGTCCATCTAATAGGGACGCCCATCTATTCAATAGGCTGCCCGTCCATGATTTTTGTTTTCTATTTTTTTTAATTTAAATTATGGACGAGCATCCATCATAAGTTCAAATGAATGGTCGTCCAATAATAATGGACGGTCGTTCATTTATAGAATATTTGTTAATGCGATACGTGGCTCGTCTGGTTCAGTAGACACGTCGTTCGGTGTAAAAATTTGGTGCACAGCATTGATGTCCGTAGCATTTTTCAATTTTATTTGGCAATGCCTCTCATAAGGAAAAATATTTCGAGACGTAAGATTTCTGTCCTATTCTGCAGAGACAATATTTACTATTTAATTTGATATTTTTGCTAATCATTTACTATTACTATTAACAAAACCTATTTTTTATAACTGATATTTATTATTTAATTTGATTTTTTTTGTTTTTTTTTTGTTTTTTAAGGTTAGAAATGGAAAAGGTAAATAATTTTGATATATAAAATATTGTAGGTTGTAACAAACTGTAATTATAGTTAACAGACCTTTTAACTTTAAAGTTTGATTACATAGTTAAATCATTATTAAAGACTTTTTCCCACTCAAATAATGGTCTAAAGACATTTTTTCATCCACGAACTTTCAGAATAACACTTTATTATGTAAAGCACAATTTTATTGGTAAATTTCATTGTGAAGAAATGTAGAATGGTCAAAAGTTCATTACAAGTAAGGACAGGATTGTGAATTAAGGTTAAAAATCCACCCAAAAGCATCCCTCAAATGACAGCCACCGCACTTCATTTTTTCGCACGTCGAAACCAAATTTTCGATCGACTCTGGCATCGGAAATCACCCTACTCACCGCCATCGCCATTCACCTCACCAGCTCCATCCCTCCAAAACCCTTCTTACTCCCACCCACGTTAACTTCTCATTCGTCGACGCAGCTCCTAGGGTTTTATTCAGGAGTTTCCGTGCTCTTCCATCCAATTTACGGCTGGTCTAATCATCGAAAATCAGCCTTTCACCTCCACCTGCTCTACGGCGACTCCTTTCAAAAACCCACAACAGGCCAGACTTCAATTTTAGGTCGTTCATCGTCTGTCACTCCTTAGGGCTTTTGCGATTTTGGCAAAAATTGGGATTGATTGTTGGTCGTTTTAGTGTTTTGAAAGAAGTTTTAGTGTATGTGATTGGGATTGTTTGTAATTGTCTGTTTGGTGATTGTTTGTGGTGGTATTTTTGGGTTGTTCTTCTTGTCGGTAATTGCTGTTTTTTTTGCCTCTTCCCAAGCACACTTACAGCTCGACAAATTGTCTCAAAAAGTTTCATCTTTGATTTCCAATGATTGAGGAGTGATTATGGGTAGGGGTTAGAAGGGTTTTGGTAGGGGGATGTCAATGAGTTGAATGGTGGTGAAAGGGTCAATTTCCGGTGCCAAAATCGGTCGAAATTTGGGCTAAGGGGCTCAAAACTTTGATTTGCGATTGGCGGCAATTAGGGGTTGATTTTTGGTGAGGGTATTTTCTCTTCACAATGAACAGCATTGCATTTAATATAATTTATTAACGAAATATAACGTTTGGTTAGTAAAGTGTTATTTTAAAAGTTTGCATGTGGAAAAGTGTTATTAGTCCATTATTTGGGTGGGAAAAAGTTATTTACTCTTTGCATAATCAATCAATTGGTCAATCTATGATGACACGAACTTTTAAATTTGTAGTATAGTATATAGAAACTTCAAATCCAATCCAATCTAATGCTTTATAAATTATCTAGATGAGATTAAAAATAATTTTTCAACTTCTCTGTATGAATCATTAAATTACCTTAATCCAACAAATAAGATTTTATGTTGTAATTTCATGATAAATTACATTAATCTTTAACTAGTAATACATTAACAAAACTATCTTATATAGTTTGAATATTTTTGCAAATAACTTATTAATGAATATGTATATGCTTTTCTATATTGAACATGCAAAAATATGACTATCATTATAACAAAAGAAACTAATATGATCTGTGCCATGAAAAATCATTAATCCGTGTATATAATAAAGTATGTATACCGAAAGTAAAATCTTCGAATTTAATATCGATATTGATGATTGTTGATGGTTGAATATGATAAAAGAATCTTTGTAAAATCATGCGTTTGTTTAGTTATTTTAGTAGTATTTTTGAAATATTATTATAAAGTTGAGTAGGGTTATTATTTTGAGAATATGATTTGAAAAAAATGTGTTTGATTGGGAATCTAGTTGGGTTATTATTACGAGAATAAGATTTGATGTTTGATAAAGTATCGAGGATAATATATTAGAGTTGAATAAATTGTAGAAAAATTGTTTAGTATATTATTTTATAAAGGATTTATTGATAGAATTCTTTGTTGTTTTTTGTTAAATTAATTTTTATTATTATACCATAAAAACTTATCAATTAACGTTTTAATAGTATTAAATATTTAATTGTTAATTTCGTAATCACTAACTTAAAGACAAATTTGGAACTATTAATTTCAAGTACAAATACATCAATTAAAAACACCACATTAGTACATCTATGACGAAGCTACTGATTGTCAACCCTTAGAATCGATTATACAACTATACTCCATTAACAACTATGACATCAGTCATATGTTGTTCCAATATTTCAGTCGTTATGTTATCCCGCACATGTGCCATGTCATCAATAATACGTTGCTGCGGTTGACTCAATCCCTCCCCATTTCCTTCATCTGCTACCCGTTTTGGTCGCAAATATACTTTCGCAGGAGGCTGTTCGAATATTTCATCCTACATATTTACCTTCTGATAAAATTATGAAGTACACAATATGTCATAACAATCTAAGCTTGTTTCTCCAACAGGTAATTATTCATGCCATCGAGAATTCTGAATCTTTTCTTTAGAACACCAGAGGTTCTCTCAACAACATTGCGGAGTTATGCATGTTTTTAGTTAAACAACGCCTGTGGATCATTTTGATTATGACGGCGATCATGTAGATGGTAAGGAACTTGTCTATGAGGGGCAAAGAATCCCCCTCTATTTGCATAACCCGCATCAACCATATAGTATTTACCTATAATCAACTCACACATATTATTTGATATTTCAATCCAAAAAAGGGAGCAAATACGCTATAATACATAAAGAAGCTAGTTGTACCTGGTGGAGGATGCGAGAATCCAGAATCAGGATCATCAAGAACCGAATTTAAAACCTTTGAGTCGTGGGCAGATCCTTCCCAGCCAGTGATGACATAAGTGAACATCATCCTGAAGTCACATATAGCCATGACATTTTGCAACAACGTTCTTTTACGATTCCGAAAGACATCGGCTAACTCAACTGGAACCCACGCATCGACATGCATGCCATCAATAGTCCTTATACAATCCTGTGAACAAAAGATAACATTCAATAATATCAAACGACTGTCAACATAAATAACACAACGAATTGAAGTACCTAATAATAATAATAATAATAAAAGTACATTAAAGAACGGGTAATATTTTTTGTTGGTCAATATTTCCTCTAGAACTTCACTGAAGTTTGGTGCCTTGATAAAATTGTCTGCAACTCACATATCGCATTGCAAACTTTGCCCATAAATCTAGAGATTGTCTCACCCGATGTTGGAAATCCTCCATAATAGTACTATATGTCTCGTTTTTTCCAACGGTTGTAAAAAATATCATAACATGTTCTTCAATACTAATCCTCTTGGAGTCTCACAAGTTCCCTTGTTGTGCCAAACTATAACATAAGTATCTAAAACATTGTTTGTCCATGCAGCACTTCGCAAATATTCTGTCAAGATGGCCATTAAGTACTTCTAACATGTTATTATGGCCAGTTAATGTAGATGTATGTCGTAATCATCATCCATGTGTTCTGAAGTTTGTTTCCAACGTGGCAACTGTAGACAATGCAACCACAACATCTACTAGAATTTTCCTTTCTTCATCAGCATCATTTCGGTTACAAGCTATACACCTAAATGACACCATCTAAACCTGCACATTTGTAAAACATTAATCATTAATTCATACTGTTGTGGTACTTAGGAAAATATAACATTCAATATTTAATTGTACTTCCAATCTCGAACTTATATGAAACATGCTATAACATTAAAACAATAACATATTGTATAAGTACATACAATAGCAAACATAATTACATCAAAACTAAATCAAGATGCTCCAAAAAATAAACAACCGTATAAGAGATTAGTGCCCACTAGTTAGTACAAAATTGTGGGACTACACATAGGACAAACAGGCTCATCCTAATCAATTCGAAAACCTAGTATAAACCCAATTTAACCTATGCTCGAGTGGCATTTGTACGAATCCCTCCCTAAACCCTAGATTTTCATATAAGTGATCAACAACTTTGATGTAAATATCTGTATGAACTTGCATAAATGTCAAAATGTCCAAATAGTTGGACATGGAAAATGGATCAAATTGACGACTGGTGTTCTCTCCGAACCCCCCCCCCCCCCCCCATCTTCACTACGATTTCCAGCCCAGATCCCCTACTCCTATAAACAAGTACGTCTGTCAGTTTGCCAATCACATCCACAAGTTCTTGTCTCGGGCCGAATTTCTTCCTCCTCCTCTTGGGTCTTCCATGACCAGAGATGTTTGATCATTTTTCTCCCGTTGTTTGATCCGGATCAGGTTCGAACACACTCTCATCATTGTCAGTCGATCCATGTTCAGATGAATTGTAGTTAGAATCCACTAGTTGGGACATTGATGTGTCCGCGAATCTCCCAGTGGCGCTTTGCTTTTAAAAAATGTCCTCATATAACTCCTTATACAGAAGAACTACGTCGCCTGTTTGTTCTGTTGGTAATGAAAAGACACGTACATTAATATGTGTTTGTCAAGGAAAAATGCGTAAAACGTACGATGTCGTAGATTAATATGAATTTAAAATATGAAAAGTTACTTTGACATATTCTCCCCAAACCTCTAAGGTACACGTTGGGATTTGGTTCTAATGATCCCAATCGAAACCCGTGTGTTGAATAAGTTTGCGCCAAGCATTATATGTATTTTTCAATCGAAGAACTTATAAGCTAACTGTCCTATGTCAAGCTTCTTCCCAGCCAACGGTTCCAAATCAGACAACTTATTCTGGTAATCCATCGTTTTAATTGCAGTACCATGGGCATTTTTTGCACGCTCAGACAACAGAATCAGAAATTGGTGGTCATCTCAGCGGACCAGCTAACGTTATTACTCATCTAACAATGGTAAAATGGAACGACAAACAAAATTGAGACATTATAATAATAAAGCAAACACATCAACACTCACATATGCAAATTAAACCCTCATAAACTAAACATAGAGAAACTGTTACCTCGTTTGATCCGACACTACTTGAAGGCATCAATACAAGGGAAGATACGGGCAGGGTCTACGACAGACTCGAAGTCTGTAAAAATGTTGAAACTGCCTCATTTGCCTATAGTAGTACTAAATCGTACGATGTGGCGCTTTCATTACAAACACATCTTTTCATACGACAACTCCAAACCTTGCAAAACAAATGGATATCTTGTATTACTAATAGTTAATTATATAATCAACGAAGACGGTATGATTTAACAGTCTCTAAACGCACCATTTTGAAAGTATTTCCAAATGTTACAAAAAAATAAACGAATTAAATTAACATAATATGTTGTGATTTAAAATAAAAAAAATAGACGTCCCAACTACAAATTTTCTTGTTACCAGAACTTGATCATAAAATAGCCAAACCCAATTTTGCAAATTTTGATTGACGAAATAGCCCCTTTCGCTTTTCTTTACCTCCTAAAAAGCCATTTTAACCTATTGTCCATATAATTTTTTTTACTGCAAATTGCCCCTTTCACATTTTTCTTTAGTTCACATATTTCATATAATTTTCGTTTCCCCCCTCATCTTCCCTTTTTATTTTTTTAACCCTTTCAAAAACCCAAACCCGGGCTAAAGGTGGGTGTGCAGGTAGATGGCTGACGGTGGGTGAACTTCATTGGAAAATGTGCACCGGTGGTGGCAATCGGAAGCTGGTGGCCTCGGGTTGGAGGAGGGTGGCCGACGATGGGTGAATTTCACTAGAAAAGGTGCGCCGGCAGTGGTTAAAAAGGATGGTGGGCTCGCGTTGGATAAGGAAACCAAGATGGTGGCGGATCTCGAGTTCTGGGCCCCAGTGGTGGAGCTTGAAACTGGTGGTCTGGGGCCCAAGGCAGTCCGAAGAACTCGAAAATGGTGGTCGTACATACTGGCCTCAGTTTGTCGGAGGAAACCGAAAGATGGTGGTGTTTCTTGAGTCTTAAGGGAGGAAGAATGTGTTTTTGGGTGGTGTTTTTGAATGCAGGTGGATGAGGGTATTATGGTGGTTGTAACGTGGAAGAGGGTGGCGGTTTCTTTTGCAATTTTTGAAGAAGAAATGTGGAAGAGGGTGGCAGTCGCTAGTTTTGATCTTTGAAGAAGAAGGTGGAATCCGTAGATAAACTGAAGAAGAAGGAGACAAAAAGAAAAAAGAAGGAAAAAAGGAAGTGAGTTGCAGCGCTGGTTCTGATCTTTGAAGAAGAAGGTGGAAGCCGTGGTATATGAAGGTGGAAGCCATAGATAAACTGAAGAAGAGGGAGAAAAAAAAAAAAAGTAAACTGCAACGTCGCCTAAATCAGAAGTCAGGAATAAATTTTCCCTAAATAATATGACAAATTCATATTTTAAAAATCTGACTACAAAAATTAAATACAATACTGAAATCATATACTATTATTATTATTATTATTATTGGAATTCAAGTGAATATACTGATTTGATATTTTAATCATTTTAGTATTCATTGTCATAGGTATGGCTACAATTTTATAACTGAATTTGATTAAATATGTATTTGAATTCTTCTTATCACGTAAGGCTTTCTTGTTGCTGACATCTTTGCGTTATGTAATGTCATTCTCGAATTCAAACTCCGATTAATGATGCAGCATAGTATGATATTTGGCGTGAAACTCGTGTGTCGCGAAAAAGTTAGAACTACCTGGATATTTCCATTTTATTCCACGTGTTTTTTGAAATTTTTTACATATAAACTTTATTATTATTTACTCGTTAAATTAAATTAAATATTGTGTGTTTAGATTTAGGGAACTAACGAATGTGTTTAAGGGAATAAAATTTGACATGACAATTAACACACATATCATATGATATAAATTAGCTTCCATATCACTAAAGCCATCTGTCAGTGAATGAAATCTTTTTACTTTATATTATCTTCAATTCAGTTTCACTTATATCGTATTATATTACGTCACTCTATGCATTATCTCACGTGGAACTCCTATTTTATTAATAATGTCATCACTTTGTGAACATTATACTAAATCACTTACTTCAAACGTCTTTTATTATAATAATAATTCCACTAACAGTATCAGCTTTGATAAAGTTACAAGGTATTGGGGTGGCCGTGGGCGGTGGAGGGAGCGCTGAGATTTCGATGTTGAAATTAAAACGCCTTTTGTGTGTGCAAATAAATTATCGATTGCAGTGAAAACCAACCACGTGTCTGACCTAATTAAATGGGGAAAGAGAACGTTATTGGGATAAGGATAAAGATGATATATTACTCCACTAAATTTATTTATTTATTCATCATTTTCTCCTAATTTCAAAGTCAGATTCAGATTAACAGAATCAACGTCAATGACAGTGGTTACTTATTGTTTTCTCATGATTTCAACTTTTATTAAAATTTTAGCTTTTATAATGTTAATAATGTGCGTACTTTGAAAAAAAAAAAAAAATCCTTGTTAAAAATATTTTTTAATGGAGTAAACAATTTTTCCCACCCAAGGTTTGACTTCACGACGCTTTCTCACCCAAACAATATCAAAACGTCACTTTTCCATAAAAAAAATAATATTCAGTTACTATCCAAAGCCGGTAGTGAAATTTCTTTCTGCCACTACCATTTAAACATCTGGTCTTATTTCTATAAAACCCCTCTCTTTCTGACATCTAATTTCTTGTCGATTGTCGATCATCGCAAAACTAGAGTTTTCTATTTTTAGTTAATTTTCGGCTGATTCCGACAACGAATATTAAATCTGTCACCACCATTCGAGCCATCAACCTCTATTCTATAAAACCTTTCTTATCCTGACTCTCAGTAACTCGTTGAACACAAATTAAGAAAATGAAAAGTATTTTTAGTATTAACAAAATATAAACTTTTGATGGAAAAGTGGTATTTTGTGGTATTTTGAAATTTTTTTTTGTGGAAAAATGACAAACCTTTAGTGGAAAAAATCGTTTACTCTTTATTGTTTAAACTTGTAGCTTAAGACCGTATTAAAACAGTTTTAAATAATAAGTTAAAATTACTCACTATGTAAGAAAATAATTTTAATTATTTACTTATTTAAATAATAAGTAATTAATATCAATTTAAAATTGATTAGTAAGTAAAATTCCAGATAGAAGATCAACAAAATTCGACTTAAGATGTTATTTAAATCTTTAAAATATACCTTTGCATTGAGGATGATAAATTTAAATAATAGAAAATTCAAGTATATCTTGAACTTATAGTATATTTTAGTATATTTTGGTTTTAAAATAGTATATGAATATACTCTTAACAATTGACAGGGACGTATATTTAAAATCTTTTAACTTGATTTGTTAAAGCCATTTGTGAGTTGTCCATTAGTTTCAATTAAATGGTGTTGAGAAGAAAGATAAAATAATTATTTTTGTCACTTTTATTTTAAAATAGTAAGTTAGCATATAATGGCTTACGTTTTTTTTTAAGATTATTGGATAATTCATCTATGCTAATAAAATATTTATAAGAGAAATGTTAAATATTTATTTTTCAATGTTATTGGATTAAAAAAATGAAGGATTACAAAAAATGTCAAAAAAATTAAGAAATTTTTTTATCTATAATACTTATTGTTAATGCTGGATTTTGACATCAACGATTTTACATGTGTAAAATGCTAAAAATTCATATGTGAGCCGATTATAGTGAATGGGTGAGGTACTGTGAGCACAGTAACATGCAAAGACATAAATGTGAAGTTGACAAGATAATTTTTATAGCAGTTCAGATGTTTAAAACGAATCATACATCTATTGTGTTTGTTTATATAAATTACTTTCTAATTGCTAGACAAGCTTACAAAAGATCGCGATTTGGGATTGCAAGTATTTAGTGTTTTAAGTATTATTATAGAATGTCAAGTCAGTCTCTTTTTATTAGTGTATCTTTGCTATTTATACCGGTTTAGTTCAAGGTAATTATTACACTTTCGTAAGTGGCATGACTTCGTAAAGATCTATCATGCCTTCTTATTCGTTGAGAACTCAAATAATATCTTTAAATTAAATCGGGCTTAGACAGGTGTGTAAACCAAATTTATCTAGGTACAAATTATTGAGTCGGTTTGGATTTGTGATTGTTGTATTTATTTTGCTTGTAGAGACGTGTCATGTTTTGGACGATGGAATAATTTCCTGGATTCTAATTAGTGTTTAATGATATCAGCATGTATTAGTTCTTATTTTAGACATAACACTTCTAATTTCCAATCCTATAATAAATTACTAATTAATAAAAATAAATTAAATACAAAATTGAAGTTAAAATATCAATTCAACTAGCTAATACATGTTGTAGGTGAGATGCACGCAATACAGTGTGAACCATTGAAGTGTTTTGATGTGATGATTCACAATAAATACAATTCGCATAAAAATCAAGGAGCAATCGATCCAAGTAATGCGGCAGATCCCACTAGTAATATATAAATTGGCGGTGAAACAAACAAACAAAAGCGTCCACTGGACACTACTCTTGCATCATTTTCACGGTATAGTGCATTCATGAGAAGATGGAAAATGTGGAATTCGAAAAAGTTGAGCGAGGGCCCACCCACCCACTTAATAATTTAAAAGGCTAAACTCAAACTAGTGTCTGGGGACAGAAAATTTTGACAGTGTTGTGAGGTTGCTAGACAATAACGTGGGGGGGGGGGGGGACCTCTGATCTGAACTCACTGAAACAAAGGTCAGCGCCGTTTGGCGCGTTGGAGATAAAATCAACCACTGATGGGCCACCCATTTATAGCCGTGGCCTACGTGCCTTGCGGTACGGGTAATAAATATCCCAGGAGACAGGAGACTGATGATTTAAAAAAAAGGGCCACTCCTTTCACTATACAACAGCGATTTTCTTACCACTGACTCGTATAATTAGAGAAAAATTACACAAAATAGTCATTCTATCTTTTGTGTTTTATCTAGTTGTATGATTGAATTAGAAGCATAATATTGCTCCTACATGCTATATTACTTGTAACTTCTCGAGGATTATCAAGTTTGTGGGATAATTTTACTTATGAGATATTGGTTTATATACAAGTTGGTAGGCAAGTTCAGCTGACAATTTTTTTTTTTTTTTAATTGGGATATCCGGACTAATTTGTATGTACCTCAACTAATCTCTGAAATCCAGTAAACACCTTACAAGCCCCTCAACTAATCCCCAGAGTTTATTGAATATCCTACAAGCCCAAAAAAACCACCTAAGCCACAATATTATTATGATAAATTGAACCCAGAAACTAAAGAATTAAGCAAATCTCCTTGACTGACAGACTAATCCCTTTGAGTTAATTTAGCTGATAATTACTTATTTTGAACTTATTATTTTCGTTAACAGCCTCTTATTTTCTCTACCTGAAAATTTTCATATCATTTGTATTTCAATCAAAATTCCACACGAATTCACAAGTCCTACAAAAGACCATGCAATATAGTCTATTTGTCTACGACTAATTTAGAGACTAAAGCAAAGCACAAAAAAAGAGTAACTCAAAATAAAAATAAGAAGCATTAAGGAGTGCTGGGGCTTGGGTTCAAATTCTCTCAGACAAAGAGGCCAGGGCCTGGGCCGCTGGTAAGCATAGAAAGAGGATTTCTGCCAACTCTTTTCCACTATACATATTTTCAGATCTCTTTTTTCCCATTGTGATCAGATAAAGTATTCTACTATATTGCACACCCATGCTTTGTTTAAAAAATTATAAGAGCAAATCAATTGTTTCTTTTCTTTCAACTCAAAAAAATATGGCATAATTTTAAAACATTATGACTTCAACCTACACGACTAACAATTGGGTGATTATCTTGTTATGCACTTGATTGATCGCAAAATTAGTTAAAGTTAACATTCATCACCTAAATCATGCAAACGATTAGCAAACCCAGATCCCTCCGATGAATAAAATACTGTTCTACAAATATAATACAAATGATCAGTTTAGTTAATCATATGAAAATTTACATATTTTGTATAATTTATTACCAATCTTACACTCAATACCACTGAATTTACTGGAAAAAATATGTTTCTGTAATGAACCCTCAACACTTAATCTATTTGTTTCTTCTTCAACCACTCTCTTTAAAGAATTGCTGATGTCTCCTGATGCCCAAGCTAAGGATATATGGGGGCGTGGATTCTGTTATCAACATTCAACAAAGCATACATGAGACATAACAGATACCGGGTGCTTAAGCAGTTGTGGTATATATATTCTAAACATGTTATTAGCAACATGGCAAAAAGTCAATAACATTAATAACAAACCTTGTAAAATTCAGGAAGATCATGAAGCCTGTAAACCTCGTTGACCACTTGAATCTGCTTAGTGATCTGAAAGGTTTGAAACCAATCAGTATCATATTTATGGCAACTTAATGGAAAATAGAATGAAATCATTTGAATGTTGAGGATGCATGATTAAATGAAGCTCATGCCACCAATTATTCATCTGCCTATACCCACTTTAAAAATTGAAAACACAGAGCATGTAGACTTGCAGATGATTTAGGTATCTAAGCTCTGGAGCTTCCCATAAGCAAAAGCTAAGGGCTAATTAGGAAATAAATACATAGAGCATACCTCAAGTAATCCTCCTGTAAGAACTTCTATGGAGAGAAATGATCGTGTACAATCATCATTTATAAAAACCTCCCACTTGCTAAAATCAATCCAATACCTGCTTGCAATAAAACAATGTGTTAAACCGTATCATACAATTGAATTTTAACGAAATCTGCAAGAGAATATAATCTGACCGCCTCTGACAATGAAGCTTCTGGCGAAGCATCGATACAATAGAGTCAATCTGGTGCAAGCGTATTGGGACAGTTCTTCCTAAACTTATGTGAAACTCCCTTCCCAATGTAATTTGCTGAAACTTAGAATCATCTTTATACAGACTATTTAATGGAATGTCAATGCCAACAACATGAAGACCTGGCACAATAGATGACACCTTCTTCAAAAGCTGGGCCAGCTCCTTCTTTAGGGCAGATGGTATAGTAACTAAAGAAAAAACTGCTGTTAAGTCTCGCATATCACAACATTAAAAGACTATGAATGGTATATTATGGAAGCATAAACCCGGTAAATTAAAAAAAAAAATAATAATGGTTTCACCGTTTTAGTAACCTAAAATGTTTTGCGTAAACCTAAATTCCATTGCAAAAAAACAAAGTCGAATCTCAAAAGGACCTGGGATATAGACGTGTAAAGCATAGTTGCCTTCAACATGGGGAAAGCTCCGGACTCTGCTCGGCTGAGGCTGACTAATAGTAAGATAATCTACCGTACCTTTCATAGGCAAAATATAACAAACAGTTGGCGACCACAGAAGAAAATCGTAAGATTAGTAGAAGATTTCTGAAATTTACCCGATGAATTGGAAGGATTGAGCAGAGAGAGAGGCGGCGGTGGCAAGGGCAAATTGATAGTCTCCGGCTGACTATTTGAATTTGTAACACCGATGCTTGTAATTGTAGTTGAGCAATCGAGTTCTGAGTCAGAGTCGGACGATGTGCCACCGTACGAGGCGATCAGGGCTTCCATTTTACATTACTCCTTGTTTCTCCACGCTAGTTTTCAGGGTTCCAACTCCTGAACTCTGACATCACCGGTTGAGCCCAATTATTAAGAAACGTGTAATTCCATTTCAGGTTCGCTGGTTCTAATTACAAAATATACCTCAAATTGAAATTATATATGGGCCAAAAACTCGGATAGCCCAAACCCGAAGACCCATGAACCAGCCTCCACTCTGATTTTCCCTCCAAAAACAATTTTGAAGATTTTTTGGAATATTATCAATTTGAATATAAACTTTTTAGACTTCATTGGGAGGATAAAAGTAACAATTTATTCAATTAGNATTTGTTTATAATGTAATGTTATAATTAATTAAGTAATTATATTATAAATCTATAATGTATTGTTATAATTAATTAAATTTCTAATTATTTAATTAAGTAATGTACTAAATTACTAATATAATGTTATCAACTTATAATTAATTAAGTAATTATTTAACTATAATGTAATGTTATAATTGATTAAGTAATCATTTAACTAGTAATGTATTAATGTTTATTAATATATCATATATAATTAATTAATTACTAATTTACTACAGATATACTTAGAACTTATAATTGAAGTAACTAACTAAATATTATATTATTATTCAATCAAATATATTATTTTATTCAAAAATAATTCTTTTAATAACATTAAAACACTTTTAATTTGTCCTAATTTCAATTATACGCTTAATTAATCAAAACTTTAATATTAATATATTATAAAGTAAAACCTCTCTATAGTGATACTCTATGTAGGAATAAACTCTACATAGTCATAAAAAATTCTAGTCCCAATTTGGGATAGTTATAAATAAGAATAAACTCTACATTATAATAAGTTATAATTTTTCTAATTCCCCTCTTAAAGAAAGTTACCTCCACATAGTAATAATTATTTGTATATTGCAAAAAAATATATGCTACGTTACATTAAAGGTTTAAAATGAAATAAAATATTTATCTAAAGTTGTTTGGAACAATGATTTTTGCTTTAGAATTGTTACGACACTTTTTAACTTGCGGGTATGTAATAATTCGTTAGTATGGACATCTTCTTGTTGAAACTAATGGTGCGTTTAGTTCATTATTTTGGATAGGACTTTGGGGATATGATTGGATAGTTAGATAGGGTTATGATTACGAGAATAGGATTTGCAGAATATGTGTTTGGTTGAATATTTTGACCTTGATATTTGTGTTGAATATTTGATTAATATATTTTTTTATAAATGATTTATTAATATAATATTTTGTTGAATTTTGTTAAAATAATGTATTATTATATATATAACTTATCAAGTTACATTTTAATAATACTAAATATTTTATTGGTAATTTTGTCACCCGTAGATATTAAAAATCAAAAACCCATATTAATTTCAAGTACTAATCTAACTATTTAAAAACATCACATTAATACATATATCACAAAAGTACTAACTATCAACCCTTACAATCATTATTACACGTATACTTCATTAATAACTACGACATGGTCCACTGTGCTGCCCACAGTGCATTCGTTATGTTATCCCGTATAGTCGTCATGTTGTCTACAATACCTTGTTGCGGTTGACTCGGTCCTTCTCCATTTCGCCCATATTCTGCCCCGTTTTGACGATCACCATATACTTGCTCATTACCCGTACTATTATTGGTTTGTTCGAAGATACGGTCGTTCATATTGTACATTCTGATAAAATTATGAAGTACACAACATGCCATAACAATCTTCCCTTGTTTGTCCAACGGGTAATTGTTCATTCCATTTAGAATACGGAACCGTCTTTTCAAAACACCAAAGGTTCTCTTGATAACATTGCGGAATGAAGCATGTCTGTAGTTAAACAACTCTTGTGGCCCCCTTCGGTTATGGCGGTGATCAGAAATATGTTAAGCCACTCGCCTATGAGGGGCGAGGAACCCATCTCTATTTGGATAACCCGAACCAAATAGTATTTCCCTGTAATAATATCAGACATTTTATTTGAATTACAAGGCCTCAACATTGGATGTAATACGCTTTAATACGTCAAGAAAATACTTATACCTGGTGGAGGATATGGGAATCCAGAATTAGGATCATCAATAATTGAATTTAAAACTCTTGAATCATGCGCATTTCCTTCCCATCTAGTAACGACATAAGTGAACATCATCTTAAAGTCGCATACAACCATTACATTCTGTGACATCGATCCTTTGTGATTCCGGTACCTATTGGCAAATTCACGTGGAACTGAAGCGTATACATGTGTGTCATCCATGGCTCCAATACAGTCCTATAATGAAAATTGAATTTTACTCATATTAACCTACTATAAAAATTAATAACACAATGAACTTAACTATCTACTAATAGCAAACATAATGAACCAGTACCTTAAAGAAAGGGTAATATTTTCTGTTAGCTGATATTTCCCATGGAACATCATTGAAGTCAGGTGGTCTGATAAACTCTGTCTTCAACTCACATATAGGGTTGCAAACTGCGGTAACATGTCTAGAGATCGTCTCACCATGTTGGAAATCCTCCATCATCGTTTTGATTGTCTCGTTTTTTCCAACGATGGTTAGAAATATCATAACTTGTTCTTCCACACTCGTCGTCCTGGTTGGTTGTAATTTGCCGTGATCAGACAAAATTTCACATAACAATGTAAAACAGTCTTTGTCCATGCGACACTTGTCATAGATCCTGTCAGGATGACCGTTGAGTACTTTCAACATGTACTGATGACCAGTTAATACGGATGTATGTCGTGGTTCATGCCTACTTGCTTCTAACGTGGCAACACCACAGAGTGCAACGACTATATCTGTTAGTATTTCTTCTTCATCCCTCTCATCTGTAGCACGTCATCTTCTTCTTGTACGGCTAGACGATGCCATTTAAACCTACACATTTGTAAAACATTTATCAACAATTATCAACAATTAACAGTTGTTGTACTACTTAGCAAAATATAACAGTCAATATGTAATTGTAATGACAATCGAAAATAGTGTTTACACATGTAATATCACATACATAAGTTCATACAGTAGCGTTATAAATTGTAATTATAATGACAATTGCCCATTGACGCATACAAAATTGTTGCCAAACACTTATAAAATATAGTGTCATCTACTTACTATTGGGAAACTTGGTAAAAATCCAATTAGCCTTTTCCTCTATTGGGAGTTTCACGAATATCTTCCGCCACCCTGGATTTTCATATAAGTACATGACAACCGGTAGGTAAAACTGTGTCGGTACTTGCATGGCCGTCATGATGTCAATACAATTGCTCATGGAAAAAGGATCACATGGAGCACTGGTGTTCTCTTCTTCCCTCTCATCTGCACTGCGATTGCTAGCCCTCGATCCCATAGTTTGCTTCTCCGTAAGCTCGTCCGTCAAGCTAAAAATGGCATTCGCAAGTGCTTGTCCCTGGCCACTTCTATGCCTCCTATTTCTCGCTCTTCCATGGCCAGATGTGTTTGGCCGTTTTTCCCCTGTCATCCAATCAGGATCAGGTTCAAAGTCGCTATCATCCATAGGAATCGCGCCGGGATTGGAATAACTGGAGGTCTCCACCGATTGGGATGTAGATGTGTACACATATCTTCCGGTGGCAGTTTGCTTCTCAAATATTATTTCATAAAGCTCCTTGTGAGAAAATCCCTTGTGGTAAAATTGTTGTGCCAATGGGTTTTACTGGTAAGTTAAAATAATAATATATTAATATTTAGCAGTCCGAAAAAAATGTGTACATTTACGGTGTCGTTGAATAATGTTAGTTAAAAAATATGAAATTTACCTTAACATATTCTTGCCAAACCTCAACGGGACACGTTGGACTTTGTGACTCGTGATCCCACCCAAACCCCGTGTGTTGCAGCAATTTCTGCCATGCTTAATAAGTTCTTCGCAGGCGAAAGAACTTAGAGGTTAATTGTGTGACGTTGAGTCGCCTGCCAGCCACTGATGATATGTCGTCCGACATTGCCTGGTAATTTGCTATTTTTATTGTAGTACCGTGCGAAGTTTTGGCCCGCTCAGATAACAGGACCAAAAATTTGTGGGTCATCTCAACGGACCAGGCCACATAATCACTCATCTAAGGACAGTACGGTGAGGAACAACCAACATTAGGACATCATACGAATCACCAATCACATTACAAAATATAATACTCACATGTTAACGTAATCAACTAAACACATAAACTTATAAACTTATACCTCGTTCGATCCGACACTGCTTGAAGACATCAATGCAGGGGAAGATACAGACAATGTTGACCAACAGGGTGTATGACGAACTCCAAGTCTAGAAAAACGTTGAAACTTTCGCCTCTACTGCAAGTAGTAATCAATCCTACGACGTCGAGACAAATTATACTGACATCTGTGCATATGAGCGTAATTTCTTGTTACAATTAAAGAACGATGTCGAATCTACAAAACAAATATATCAATTAGTGAAATCCGAATAAAATATTAAAAACAGTAAAACAAAACAAAAACTTATTAAGACAAATCATTCGTGTGCCAAACAAAACAAAAACCTCCCATTTAAAAGGATTAATGCGTGTCAAAATAAAACAAAAACATTTATCAACCATTTGCCAAACAAAACAAAAACGCAATTAAAATAAAACAAAAACATTTATCAACCATTTGCCAAACAAAACCAAAACGCATTTAAAAGGATTAATGCGTGTCAAAAATAAAACAAAAACTCAATTCCAACAATGTGCCAACCAAATAAAAAACGCAAAACACCTTTCCAACAATTTGCGAAACAAAACAAGATCTGAGGTGGGTGTGTGACAGATCTGGGTTCACGGTGGTGGCTAAACGGTAAAGGGTGTGTGACAGATCTGGGTTTACGGTGGTGGCTAAACGGTAAAGGGTGTGTGACAGATTTGGGTTCACGGTGGTTGGGGATTGTGGGTTCACGGTGGTTGGGTATTTAGGTGGGTTCACAGTGGTTGGGGAGCTGAGGTGGGTTCACGGTGGGGAGCTGAGGTGGGTTCACGATGGGGAGCTGACGTGGGTTCAAGTGAATAAAAAATGGATACTGAGAAAGTTGTGAAGATGCAGTGAAGAAAATGGTGAAGCAGTGAAGAAAAGTGAAAGCTGTAACTGTCAAAAATGGATACTGAAAAAGCTGTGAAGATGCAGTGAAGAAAAGTGAAAGTTGTAACGGTCAAAAATGGATATGAGAAAGCTGTGAAGAAATGTGAAAAGCTGTAAAGTTCAAAAATGTGTCAGGATTGTATTTTGGGGACTGAATTATGTTAAAAATGAACCAAACACTATCCTAATAATCCGGTCCAGAATATGGAAAATAATAATGAACCAAACACAGTGCAAAATATTTCTAGCTTTTCAAGCATGTTTAGAGCTTCATGACACAAAACTTTTTGTATTTCTATACTATGATCCTCAGGATTATTTCTTTTCTCTTCTTGTCTAATTGCAGCAATGATTTCTTCTTCAGTTAAAGCATATACGACTTGTTGCTTATTTGGATGGTCGAGGAAGACATTAATATGCATTCGATTAGTGTAGTGAATTTGTCGAATCTGATCACTCAATTTTGCAATGAGTCTTTTATTCTTCACATCCACTTCATTTGTAACTTGCAATTCATCGATACCGAGAGTCCTAATTTTGTAGTGCTTAAAATAATTGACAATTGTCTGTGGCTTCACATCAATTGACTATGCAGCAGCTGCATTTACAATTTTATTAAGGATACTTTTCTTTTATGATTCCAATACATGATCTTCTATCCATTTCAAAAATAGGCGATTAAAACGTTGACTATAATAACCTTTGAAATTTCTAATGATGCCTGCATCACACAGCTGGATTTTGAAAGTGCTAGCTGGTGGTAGGAACAAAACAGTTGTGTGATACTAATATTAATACCAATACTACTACAACAATTAATTGAAATCATAATAGACACTATTAAAACATGAATTATAAAATAAGAAATCAAAATATTAATTTTTGTAATTATATCTATATTAAGTTATAACCTCCTTATAGTAATAAATTAGTTTGATCCTACCATTATGACTCTAGAGAGGTTTTACTGTAGTTTTTTATATGGTATAGTTTATATGTAATAAGTATAATTGTATATTTATTTAATTAAGTTATTGTAAAAAATTAAACTTTTTTCATTTTAAATTTTTTTATATGTAAATGACAATAGACCACCCATTTTTCACAAATATTTCATTTCAGGCCAGGTTCCAAAAATTGTTCTAAACTAGGTACCTGCTACAAGTTCCAAGCCAAGTACCAACTACAGGTTCTTTTTTCCAGGTTCCGGTTTTGGTTCCTCCACATGTAGGAACTAGAAGCATACAGTGTCGGTTCCAAAAAAATGGAACCGGAACCTACCCGCACAATGTCGGTTTAGGGTAGGTTCTACCCGCTACTCGTGCTCACCCCTAGTTTAGACTATTGTCTTAAAGCTAATATGACATAAATGCCCTTAATATGTTTTTATTTTTATTACTATACATTTTAGGTTAAAACTAACTTAAATGGTGACTCGAATTTTCAGCCTATAATTTAATACAATCTAATAGAAATTTCCAAATAATTATTTTATGTACTACGTCATTATCTCTAAACAATTAGACTATAATTTATGAATAATTATTCATTAGTTCTTAATTTAAATCTGAATTTTAAATTACCATAATTTAACCCATCATTAATTGCATTAACTCATTATTTAAATGGTTGCCCAAAAAAAAAAAAAAAAAAAGTGGCATAATTCATGATTTAGTAACTAGGAGAGATGGAAAAAAAATAGTCTAATGGTAAGTTGATTGAAATTAATAAGTTGACACTTCATGAGGGTGTTATTTTCAAGGACGCCATCCCGTCCTTTATTAAGGGAGAATGACAATTTGCCACCCACAGTTTCGCATAAGTAATTTTCCCACCCAAAACGTTTGAAAAAAACAATTTTCCACCCATAGTTAAGATTTGTGTAATAACTCTCTAGCTAGGATACTTTGGCAAATAAGATATAAAATTACTAAATATGATATAGAAAACATATAAGCATATAAGCATAATATAATGGGCCCAAAAATTTATTTTATTTTCATAAAGAAATCCTCTACATTAGGTCAAAAGTTATATACATAAGCTCAAAATATAACTAGACAGTCGTGCCATTCTCTCCCGCTTCTCGACGTTCCCTCCGACCGTTTCTCACCTACTACCTACAAAAATAGTGAAATTAACAGAGTGAACACTAATTGCTCAGTAAGTAAATCCATTATACCGTTCTTCTTCCTCCGTTACTCATATTCTGAATTTTTTTCCTTACATCAAACTTCTCCATTCTTCTCTGTGCTTTCTAAAATTCTTACTTCTCACTTACTAACATGTAAGTATAAACAGGAAACTAATTCTGAATAATAGACATGGCATAATGCATATGCACAAATGCATAAGAGATGCATATTCTTTACTGTTTTTCTGTTTACTTATTCTGTTTTTCTTTATGTTTATGTTTCTCTTCTTTCTTTCTTTATGTTCTTTCTTTTCTTTCTATTCTTTCTTTGCTTTTGTATTCTTTTCTTTCTTTCTTCTTTTTTATTCTTTCCTTTCTTTTCTATTCTTGTTTGCCGATTGGACTCGGTTGAGACATGGATTCAAAACCCCGATTGTGTGAGTGCGTACAGTCCTCATCTACATACACTTCTTACGGACAGTACAACTTCTTCTTTCTTATTCTTAGGCCGCTCGCTAAAGGCTGCGTGCATGTAGGTATATTATTTTGGATACAGTTCTCATCCACATGCGCTGTTACGGACTGTACAAATTCTTCTTTCTTATTCTTAGGCCGCTTACTGAGGGCGGCGTGCATGTGAGAATATTCTTCTTCTTGTCACTCACGAGTTCCCCATCGCAACAACCTTCTTTTCTTTTGTCTTTCTTTTAGAAATTTGTATTCAATTTGTTTTCTTTTCTTTAGTAGTTTTCTTTTCTTTCTCTTTATTTTTTAGTGTGCTTATATGCATTTATGCATGTAGATGGATTTTTTCTTGTTATTCTTTCTAAATTCAAATGTTTAAATACAAGAATGCAATATGACATGTAATCATGTCATTCTCTACTTTCTCTACCATCTACAAACTCATCTCAAGATAATATGCTATTATAATCATACATGCATTTCACTTTGAAATTTCATCAAATAAGTTGTATGCACAAACAAGCACTAAATCAGCCACACTTTTATCTCTTTTTCTAGCTACCAAAATTTGGAGCACAATTCTCTAAAATCAACTTCAAACCTGGCCAGGAAGTTCATACTTCAAAATTCTATTCCAACTCTTTCATAACTTCTTCAAACTTCCACCAATTCATCTCATACTAAACACTACTTTTCATGGTGGAATTCTAACTAACACTCAACATCAATTCCATCAACAATTCTCAACATTCAAGCACATAAATGTATATAAAAATTCCTCTATCCAATTCTTGCTCAAATCATGACTAGGGTTGGATTTACTTACCTTGAACTTGAGTAGTTCCACACTAGAATCTCTCTCTTTGGTAGACTTCCTCTTTTTCTTAAATCGTAAGCATATAAACTATAAGAATTCAACACTTTTAAAAAAAATTAATCTTACATCTTGGTGCAAGAATCTTACCTTTGGATGCTTAGGATTAAAAATCTACCAAAATCCTATAAATTTCCTTGGAAATTTGGTGAAGAAAATTGAGAGAATTGGGGATGAAGGTGGTGTGTGAGGGAGTAGAAAATGGTAGGGTTTCAATTCTTGAACCCTTAATATCACATAATATTACTTTTACTTTCCCATTTTGCCCTTGTACTTTCTATAAAATTTCATCTTTGCCCTTCAGTCAATTACAGTAATGCCCTTATTCCATTGCATTCTCCATGAAATTCTACTACTTTTCACTCCCCACACCTTCAACTAATTATGAGTGAAATGACTATTTTGCCCTTGAGCAAGGTTTCCAGAATTTTCTCAAAAAATTCTAGAGAGTTCTTTGCCCCGGCGAAGCTTTTTCTTCGCCTCGGCAAGACATTCCAGAGCATACATTGCCGCGGCAAACTTCTTTCCTGACCGCGGCGAAGTCTGTAATTCTAAAAGCACGATTTGGGCAGTGTGTACAATGTCGCGGCGAAGTTTGCAAATTCTAAGTTTTCAATCTTTCACCTTTCAACAAGTAAAACTAAGGGTATTAGAACATAAATAACGTACCTCAATGTGGGTGTTACAATTTGTCTATTAAATTTAACTAAATAGGACAAAATGGTAAATTTTATATTTCCTCTTTCTCTTTTTATTTTTTTCGTCTCCTTTGCCTCCACCTTTCTTCTCCGTTTCTTCTCTTCTCCATCTCTTTCTCTCTCTCTTCCTCTTATCAACTTTCTCCTCCACTTCCTCTCCTTGTCTCTTGTCTCTACCTTTTTTGTTTTTTACTATTTGTTGTTTAGAGTAATGTTTTAAAAGTTAAAACCCAACACGGGATGAAACCCGACGACATTACCGAGTCCCAAGTTGATTGGTTTAACCGGTTTGACCAACTAGTCAAACCGGCTAACAAAAAGTTTTAAAATTTAGCAAATACACTCTTAAAAATTACAGTTATATCCCCATAGGTTTGAAATTTAGCAAACACACCCCAAATACAAATCGGCTAGCGACTGGTTGGCGGCAGCAACACCCCAAATGGAACCCCAATTGTCCCTTGAGTCCATTCCCTTGAAAATCTACCCAAGATTTGGCCAATATCGATTCGATTTCAGCCAAATCTCACCGACGCCGGCATCGACATTCCAGGCCAGATCTCACCGATGTCGACGTCGACAACCCTCCCCAGCACCCCAAAAATACGACCCTCTTCCTTTCGACCAAAACGCACCTCACCCCACCCTCTTAGCCTCACCAATTGTCGAAAAAAGCCGATTGTTGCCGCCGCCAGTGTTTTTCAATTTCTGACCGATTTACTCATCCGAAATCAATTTCGTTGCCACCATTACATTCATCGGCACTTTCTCTTCAAAAGCCCTAACATTCCGACCTTCAATTGTTCGCCAATCATCATCCCAAATTCTAGGGTTTTGGGATGAATATGAATAATGTAAACCCGACCTAGTGAGGCCTCGGGTCTCGATTAAACCAGTCAAGTTGAATCGGGTTTTAAAAAAGTGGTTTAGAGTGGAATATGTAAAATAATTTTTTGATAGGAAGTGTTGAATGAGTTTCTATTTTTGCGGTTGATTGCGAAAATATTATTATTGTTGATGGTAGGGAGTTGAAGTGTTGAATATGGGTATTCCAGCAAAATCACACCACCCTAAGTGCGATTTCAGGCAAATTGCACCTAGATTGGTGCAATTCTATCACCGATCGTTGGCAACAAATGCCTCTGCAAAAAATATAAAGGTTGGTAGGGTGAGGCTCTAGGGACTAGTAAAGAACACGACGATTGGTAGGGGTGGAGTGCGTAGTGGTCAAACTCGATCAAACCAAGTCAAACCTATTTGACCGAGAAGAACAATCAATAAAGCTTGATTTTTTTTATTTTTTTTTAATTTGATTTTGGATTCTTTGATGTTTGATGATTGTTTCCATTCATTGGGTTGAGAAAAAATGAGGTTCGGTTTGTATGGTAAGGCTCTAAGGACTGATAATGGTGGCCTTGCTCAAAAACCATCGTTCCAGCAATAGTGGCCTTGTAAGATCACCATTGTGGCCACAACAATGGTAAGGGGTAGAGAGAGAAGTTGGATTTGAAGAAATTCATAATGGAGTAGTGTTTCAGTTTGGATGTGGGTATGGATTTTGATTTAGATTCAAATAATTAAAGATATTTTCATCATTACAATTATACTGACTATACCATGTCAGTTAACAAATTTCACTAACATCTTAATGATGGATGAAAACTTGTTTTTTACATCCATTTTGGTGGGGAAAACTTGCTTACACTAAACCTTGGTGGGAAATTGTCATTCTCCCCTTTATTAAAAAGTCAAATTGTTACTATAATTTGTTAGGCTAATTATGATCACCAACGACAAAGTAATAAAGCACTTACTTTTAATAAAACGACAAAAGTGCTTCAAGAATGCATCATAATCAAAGATTAGATACATTAACACATTCAACACTTATCTTAAGAACATCCCAGTAAAAAAAGAAAAAGAAAGTTGTTTTGACTTTAAAGGAACTTGATTTCCAAGCAATTTCTGCTCAAAAGCCCAAACGCAGGCACGAATATATGCCTTGATTGTAACATTAAGTCAAGACAGCCACAAATAGCCTCTTTTTGCATATTCAGCTTTCACTCACATTATTATGGCTATCTTTAAATTGGCATATCCAGGACACGTCTTTCTTTTTTCTGGTTAAAAAAAAGAAGATGCTGTTTCATTTACCTGCTCACCAGTCCTTTCTGTTTGAGTACTTTTTTGCTTATTCTACTACCAAAATCCTCACAGATTATATTGAAATCGCTATCAAAGACTTTCTTCACAGACGACACTTTCATTCAACAATTCAGAATCTAATTACGATTTATGTACATGTGTGGGAACGTCTATCTTCATTGCAACCCTCAGCAATCAAGAGCTGGTTGTGCATCCCAATTAATGTATGCAGCTGTGTTAACTTACTGCCTGGCAAACTATAGCCAACCAGCTCGGCCAGCTGCAATGGTAATTCTTGTTTAGGCAAGCACAGGTTTAAGTTGTGTTTTATGATAACAGTTGATGAGACATCATATAATAGCAGAAACACAACCGATAACCAAATTCACCCAAATGTGTGGCAGAAAACACAATTAATAATTTCAAAAGGAAGTAAGCCATTGACAATACAATTATCAGGATCTTTCAATAATATGTGGGTGCTAAGTCTATCTTCATTGCCACTCTCGCAATCAAGAGCTGGTTGTTTGTACCAATTAATGTATGCAGCTGTGTTAACTTACTGCCTGGCAAACTGTTGCCAACCAGCTCGGCCAGCTGCAATGGTAATTCTGATTTTGGCAAACACAGGTTTAAGTTGTATTTTATGATAACAGTGGGTGAGACATCATATAATAGGAGAAACACAACCGATAACCAAATTCATCCAAATGTGTGGCAGAAAACACAATTAATAATTTCAAAAGGAAGTAAGCCATTGACAATACAATTATCAGGATCTTTCAATAACATGTGGGTGCTAAGTCTATCTTCATTGCCACTCTCGCAATCAAGAGCTGGTTGTTTGTCCCAATTAATGTATGCAGCTGTGTTAACTTACTGCCTGGCAAACTATTGCCAACCAGCTCGGCTAGCTGCAATGGTAATTCTGATTTTGGCAAACACAGGTTTAAGTTGTGTTTTATGATAAGTTGATAACAGTGGAAGCTGCATCATATGATAGCAGAAAACACACAATAAATAATTTCAAAAGTATGACATTGACAACACAATTTTCAGGATATTATAGGAATATGTGGGAGGGAGAGATAAGATCAAGTTTTCATTTAACATGTCCCTAGCAAGTATTCCATCTCGAAACTTTTGAACATGGCGCCAGCACTTCAAAAAACAATTCAATTCTGTAACCATGATATTCAGTTACAGCAATACAGTATTGTCATAACTTATAACTAGCAACACAGTATCATTATATCAATCTCCACTGTCAGAACTCTTATTGTTACCATAAAAAATAATGTGGTGATGACTACTCTCTCCCTCTCTGTCAAATTGCAGCAAAAAAATCTTTCTAATATGAAGATACTGTAGCCCAACAAGGCATTGTTTGTGATCTAAAGGATGGTTAGATCTTAATTATTTTAATTCAAGAAAGGTAATAAAATTTCTTTCTCTTCCTCATGCAAAATTTATAAGCATGCAATCTTTTTACATGCAAAGAATAACAAGACTTACTATTAAAAAGTACATTATGTCTTTAATAGTTTATGCCGCAGCAGACTGCTTCTCCTCATAGTCATCAAGATTTAGGGCCTCCAGCAACTTTGGCCAGGATTCAGGAATTCCACCAGGCAGATCAAATTCCAACAATTTTCCTTGACCGCGGTAGAAATCTTCCACAGGCCGACTCTGCAAGCACAGCAACAGAAAATTAGAGAAATTAGCAGCACTGCAAACAAGAGGAAAACATAATCAATCACTATTTTTTGACAGAACTTGAGCAAAATCCATTAACCACCTCTATATTAACACATAACTACAGCTAAAACTGTTAAAAACATTATTTCCTGATAGCATAATTTCGATCTATTGATAAATGTACATAAAAAGCTTGACTGCATATACCCTAAAGGAATTAGCCATGCTGATGAATATGCAATTCTCATACACAAAAAAATGTTTAAAGGTAAAAACCAATTCCGATCTATTAAAGAAATAAAAGTATGGAATCTTACCAATTTCAATGTGTTTTGCACATGTTCTCAATAAGAAGTATAAATAAATGAGAAATCTTTGGTAGACAAGCAAACCACACTATCCATACAGTTATCCAATAAAATCTAACTGCATATACAGTTATTTCAAAATTTGCCAATCATAGTAACAGTTAGGTGAGAGAAAGAAATATTAAATGCGTATCACGAAATTTTATTAGATGGTCGTAAAAATGACCCAAGACTTTTTGTAAACAAATTGACACCTTTTCATTGTATACACGAAGTCGTGCTTTCACCACTTCTTCAGTATCATCTGCCCTGGTGATGAGCTTTGACATACAATGGGATGGGGGAAGAAGTGGAGCCATGCTAATAGCCGGGTTACCATTTTCACCCTTGACATTAATAGAAGCCACATTGAAATTTCCCCCACATTGACTGCACATTCTCCTTCCAAGACATTTCTCAAGTAAGACATCTTCCCGCAGCTTCAGATTGACAACCAAATCAATATCGGCTACTCCTTCCAGTATTTCCTAAAAACATAGACAAACAAGCAATCTGAGCATTAACAATGATATGACTACAGGGAGAAAAAGAGAAGAACACAGAGACCCATTGGGCCAAGAAAAGTGAGACCACAAAGAGTTTCAAAGTTAATTCTATTGTTAGAGGCAGTATCTGTTGTAGACCAAAGGATGAAGCACCTCACTTGGTTGGTACTCATGATTGGAGAATGTCATAAATAAGTAATATATTCTAATTAGGTGCATCAAGTTTCATAATACCATGAAACATTTGAACAACCAACTAGTCTTGGGCTTAGAAGAGCATAAAATCATGTGGGTGATCTATTGGAAGTACTAGAAAGATAATTGGCCAAACCCAGAAAACAAGTACCACAGGTAAACTATACGAAATCAGATAAGATTTACAAAGCAGAAAGCAAAATAATTGGTCTTCATCAAGAGAAGGATACTCACCGCTTGTTTTACTGTTCGAGGAAAACCGTCAAGGATAAAACCTGATTCCCCCTTGGCTTCCCCAGCCTCAAGTCTCTTTGACAATAAGTTGAATATGATTTCATCTGAAACCAACTTACCTTGGTTTACAATCTCAGCAAGCTGCAGAAAACGAAAAAGAGAAAATGAAATATTTTAGTCAGATAAAAATAATAACATAACACATAAGAGCCCACTTGGACTGAACCCTATTACTTTTAAAATGTCAAAAGTCAAATAGTTAACACTGAAAAACGAAAAAAAAGGGCCTATGCTACAGTTTCAAGAACTTCATTTGATTTAAAATATCATGCTACTATTTGCACTTGAATTTCATTTACCGGACAACAATACCCACTAAAGAGGACCATGTAACGCCATTCCTAAAGCCTAGACACATGAATGGTAATTGTTGCATAACATATGCCAGAAAAAAATTAGTCATCTTAGCATAGAGTAACGAAAACATCATAGCCACTCATGTAGAAGTTAAAAACTACTTAAAGAATCCAAAAAATTGAGAAAGAGATTAAGAGAAACTAGAAGTCAATAACCCTAAAGTGCAGATAACATAGTTCATAATACTCCAAATGAAACTCCACTGCTATCTGACTAGCAACTATAAACAGAGGTATAATTTGCTGGGAATGTACTAACATGAAAATCCCAATTAAGTTTTTTTTAGTTTCTTTTCACAAGCTATTAATTGTGGTCCCGCAACCAAATATCCAACTCATCTGATTCTGATCCACTCTCAATGGACTTTTTTTTTCTGTGTCAAGATTTTTGCATCACCTATGAAAATGCAACTATTACCTTGGCCATCAAAAATTATTTTCTCTATCTTGGATCTACAGGTGGTAGAACTAACAAACAACATGGTTAGGTTCTCCAATCTATATAACCTCAAAGAGAATCCAATTGTTGGAAACTTCTGGTTTATTATTTCTTACTCCATTTCAAGATTTATGTCCTCTAAATTTCTTTGCACTTGCAGGATTCTAAAATTATTAGATTTGCTTAAAATAATTATACTAAAAGAATCATCCAATTATATAATATATAAAGGAAATGAAAAAAGTTTATTGATGGAAGGAGATAAGAATAAAAGTGGATTAGTTATCCACTAAGGTGCCATATCAGCCTTGAGGAAGGAGGAAAACATAATTTAAAAAGAGAGACATGGAAACTCTAGAGTAGGTTGGGTAAAAAGATAGATTAACTATAGGATCTATAAGAGCCAAACAACCCCAAAAAGGAAACAGAACCATTCCGATTCTAGCTAGTGATATCCTACTTGATGGACTTACTTTCTCCCAAGTATTTATATCCTCATGGACTCCTAGTGGGCTCATTTAGACACAAAAAGTGTATTGTTTAGGATTTCATCTTTTGTTGGGACTTAACTTCTCTAGGGAACACAACTTTGGTTAGACTTAAATAAATCAGAGTTAGATTCTCTTATGTAACTATTCTTTTCACAATCTTATGGAAGCCACATGTCATTTGGTGGCATGATTAAATGTAAATTCAAGCCATGTGTCCTCAAGTTTGGCAATATTTCATTGGTTAGGTGGGTGGCTAGAATTAGTATATAAACCCGTTACAAATTGCTGCACCAAATTGAGAGACAATTGAGTGAGAAGAGAATAGCATCTTATACTTCATGAGACAATTGAATGATAGAGAATAGCATCCTAGCCCTTCTCATTCAATTGTATTTCAATTTGGTACAACAATTTGTAGGATGAGGAGGTTTATATCCTAATTCCAGTTACCCACCTAACCAATGAAATGTAACCAAACTTAAGGACACATGGCTTACAATTAATCATGCCACCAAATGACATGTGGCTTCTATAAGATGGCAAATAGACACCTCATTTACAACACATAATATCACTTTTTGCTTGGCCTTTCTTTCTCTATTTCTCTTGGTTTCCAAAGGAAGAACAAATATCTTACCTATCAAGGTATACCAAGGAACGATGCAATAAAAAATGAAGTAGAAGAAGTTAGCCAACTATGAAATTAATTAAATAGAGCATTGTTGCTCAACTATGATATTAATTTAATTGAACGTTTTCGAGCAAAATGCAAAACGTAAAGGCTAACTAAACCATTTTGAAACTCAAGCCAACTCTTTTGGGCTCAAGAACTAACTGTTAGCATGCTAATCTCTCAATTCTAGGTATATAGTCAATCCCTGATCCTAGGGATATATTCTTTGATTCATTAATATCTTGGAACCAAGGCAAGAGTATTCCTAATAAAGGGTAATACACTCCTAGAATTAAGGATTGATTGTATTCCCATAATTAATATTATTCTAACACCAAGCACGTCATTAATTTAATGATTACCCTTGTTTCCATCTCTTCTTTGTTTTTTTTAGGGTCTTTCTTTGATTGAGCTATAAAGGAAAGAAAATATTAAAACATTAATCATAGTAAGCTGAAAACATCAAAACTAGTTCAACAAAGGGTGAGACTTACGAGAAGCAAATTCACTTAAAAGAAAGGTAGCATCAATAGCCTCCCTGTTAGAACAAGAAAGATAACATTTTTGGTCTTCGTTGGATTCAAAGAGGTACACTAGAGGTCCACCAAAAGAATTTGAGTGTCCATTCAGAGGATAAGTTCCCAAGAGAACCCAAGCCCCAACAAAGGTGATATTAAGGAGTACAACTTCAAGGAGTCCACCATAAGGTCATACCAAATTGAGTTGCTCAGAGGATCTTAGTCCCAACAAAAGGTAGCACCAGCCACCAAATGACCCTAAGTTACACTATAATTTCTAATAATTTTCCAAATACTTTTTTTTGTCTATGAGACCCACCAGTAAGAGGTTTAGAGGTGTATATCAAGAAAATTCACATAAAAACGACTGGGTAAAAATAGGTCAAAGAATTACTGGCTGATGACAAAAGTGTAAAAACTATTACAAAGAAGTCCAAGAGCTTGGAAATTCAATAGGATAATAATCTCAAAGTTGAGGAGGAAACCAAGACAAATTGAAGATTGATAATCCAAAAGTGCTAATAATGTTACATCTAGACACTTCTACTGAACCTCTATTATTGTTAGACTAGAAACTAAAAATATAGGTGTAATTCATTAGCAAAAGATACAACATAAAAACATCAATAAGCAATTCTTTCTTACTCCTAGGTCTAACAACCAAAGATCTCACTTGAGAGTGAAAGTGGTTTAAACAACACACTACGGGCTCCTATAGTCAGCAGCAGGACAGTTTTCGATAACTTATAATTTATTTGATGCAGCAAAAAGGATAGGTTTTTTTTTTTTTTTTTTTGTGCAGAACCAAGAGATTGAGATGGAAGATAAGAAAAGGATGCCAAGAATTAGAGAAAAATCACACCAGTGTTTTTTTTACTAAACAGAAACAATAATAAACAACAAACGCCTAATTCTAAAATAAGAAGTAGCTTTCACTAATAATTAGATTCTTTTTACATAAGGAAAGTAAAATGGGAAAATTAAGAATACCTAACAAAATAAGAAAACAAATTACAATAGAAATCCTAGGTTTATGAGGGAAGTCGTCCTACATCAGACAAGATTTTGCATCAAACACCAATAGATCATGAGAAGTCGCTAACAGCCACAAACCAATCATATTCCTTACAGGCAGCTGACTGTAAGTTGAAATACGTGATAGCCAAGATTAAATCAAGCGTCATTATGACAACCCAACTTACAAGATGAGAACGACATTGTTTCTAACAAATTTACCGGCTTTATTAACAAAATGGTAAGATATCATCGAATTGACATCAAGCTCTACAACCTAAACTAAATAATATCTCATATAATGCGAAATCATCATTTCTTTCAGCAGATCTGAAGTCGAAAGAGAACTACACCGGAAGTTCAGCTTCGCAACAGTAATACAAGCACTGATTCATATATATAATTGAAACGGTGACGAAAATTAAAACATCATGAATCAAATAAATGAATAAAAAAAAAAAAAAAAAAAAAGAACCTGGTGAGACATGGGACCAGAGGAGGCGAGTTCTTCGCGAACAAGATCACCGGTTGCAATATGAGGGACACCAAGAAACTTCGAGAGACGACTGGCGTAGGTGCCCTTGCCAACGCCTGGACAGCCGAGAAAAACCCATTGAACATTCCTGTCCTTTGGATCTTTACGGGTTAAATGGTGGATTTGAGGATGAGGATTGTGGTGAGCGACGTCGGCTGAAGAAGAAGAATAAAAGTAGAAAGCTCTGGATATGTTAGAAAGGGATAATGAAGAGGGTTTTGTAAAGCGGGTTAATGCTGCCATTGTTTCGAGAGATTTTGAGAGAGCGGCAGCCGCGGAAGTGGAACTCGAGTTAATACACCTCCCACTACTGGCTTTAGTAGGGTAAATAGTTTCCAAATGTTCGAGGACAAACCCTGATTTTGCTTTTTTTTTTTTTTTTTTTTTTTTCCTGAAATAAAATAAAATAAAATTGGGCCAACAAAAATAGTCATAAAATAATTTTCTCCATATTAATTCCTGTAACTTTTAATACAAAATGAGAATTTTGACAATTTTAAAATTATGGGCTCCGTTTGGTTCACAATTTTGTGTTTTTGGGAAAAAAAATTTTTAAAAAGTTGAATTGGGTGGGTATTACGATGTAGGATTTACAGATTATAAAATACCCTCTATGTTTATTTTTTTACAAAATACCCCCTATAATAAAACATTAAAAGTTAACAAAAACACCCTTAACCCACTCTCAAATACGGACAGTCGGCCACCACCGTCGGAGGGTGGCCGGGTCGCCATATCGACGCATGACCGGCTGGATCTTGCCGACCGTGCGCCGATATGACCTTTTCCGGCCAGATCTGACGGTATTTGCTCGTCAACGATGGCCAACAAACGGTCATCGTTGATGGTCAATGACGACCGTTTGTTGGCCGTCGTTACCGACTGGTTACGGCCAAAGATCTGGCCTTTTTCTGTCAGATCCACCGTAGATCTAGCCGGAAAAGGCTAGATCAGCGCACTACCAGCCAGATTCAACCGGTAGTGCGCCATCCTACCAGATTTCGGATCTGGCCGGAAAAGGCTAGATCGGCGCACTACCGGCCAGATTCAGCCGATAGTGCGCCATCCTACCAGATTCCGACCATTTTCCGGCAATGGTGGCCAGAATCTGGTAAATATGGATTATTGGGGTGTTTTTGTAATTTTTTAAAAAATATTTAGGGGTATTTAATTACATTAACAAATTTAGGGGGTTTAAAAAAAGTTGAATAATATTGTGAGTTTTTGGGTATTTTTACTGTTTAACTTTTTTGGGAATACTAAAAGTAGTATTCCCAATTGGCAACCAAACGAAGCCAAGTTTTGTTGATGCACCCTAATTTTATAGGTTGTGATCGTTTACATTTTCATTTTTAAATTCTCGTATTTTATTTTGTGAATGGATAATATCTTATGAAGTATCCTAAATTTAATAGTTGATATTATGACACTATTAATAATGTTATGAAATTGAAATTCTATTAATAATTTTATATCTAAGTGATGTTGTTATGTTGTGGTAATACCACATTGGACTCTTAGGTACTTATATTATAGAAATGACTTTTTCTCACGATTTTTAAGATATCATTTACTACTCAACATTATATTCTATAAAAATTCCGTTATTACAATAATTTTCATTGTGAACCAAATTAACCTCTAACTGACCTCACCCCACCCATTTCACTCTCTGATCGCAAAATATCCATTTTTTTTTCTGGGAACACCTATCTTTCAGGCTTGTCTCTTATCAATTATCACACAAAAAATTCACCATTCCACAACTACTAGAACCCCTTCACCCCCTCTTAAAACCCACCATTCAATCG